>NC_067479.1:68339772-68674772 GCF_947179515.1 Apodemus sylvaticus
TTTCTTTTTCTCCTCTCCTCTCCTCTCCTCTCCTCTCCTCTCCTCTCCTCTCCCCTCCCCTCCCCTCCCCTCCCCTCCCCTCCCCTCCCCTCCCCCTCCCCTCCCCTCCCCTCCCCTCCCTCCCCTCCCCTCCCGGTCCCCTCCTCTCCTCTCCTGTCCCCTCCCCTCCTATCCCCTCCCCTTCCTTACCTTCCCCTTCTTTACCCTCCCCTCCTCTCCCCATTCACTTCCATTTTCTTCTGCTCTCAAACACCCCTTCTCTCAAGAACCCCTCTCCAAGATGAGGCTAGTCCTTGGTATCCAAGCATCTTTACATCCCAAGAATTCATCATAAATAGAATAAGGAGTTTCAGCAGGAATGTTTACATGTGTTTTCATTAAGAGTAGTTATCTTATTAAACATTCATTATCTGTCACTAGCTCCACAAGTTCATTAAAAGTTTAAAACAATAATTCTTATAAGTTAGCACAGTTTTATCAAGAGACAAGTCATCTGTCTTGTGTCTTATTAGTTTTGAAGTTTTGTATAGATAAATTCAGTCAATATTTTATCTTCTTTCTTTTCACCCACAATAAATTGTCCATTCCTAGTGTATGACATTTTACATATCAGATAATGGTTTCACAGTTAGCCTAGAAGGAATGTTTTCCCTAATCATAAATTCCTATCCTGCTTTCTATCCTAGTGCAATTAGATTGTGACACATGAATGTTTACAGAGCCCTAATTGCAGCCTTTTCTATAGAGGGCTAGAAATTTACTTGTATAAATTCAGACTCATTATTAGAAATTATGAAATAATATGTCTACATAGAATTACTGCAAGAGAGTAAATTTTCATTGATCTGCAGACAATCTGTCCAATACAGTGGGCTAATGCCTAGAAATTATTAGACTAATTTATTAATGACTGGAAAGGCATATCAGCAATAAAAATCAATCCTGAAATAAGATGTCTAAAGGCCCTAAATTCAGAATTTACCCATTGCAGCCATGCAAAGAGAGAGGGTGGGCCATCTCCAGGAAAGTTACCTGCATGCCTTTAGCCTATCTTAGATGCCTCCTGACAAAAATCCATGATTTAAAATTTTGTTTATATTTCTCAAGGTTTGAGAATTTTATATACACATATAATGTGTTTTAATCAACTCTGCCCTCTCATTTCCTCCTCTCTAATCTCTCCTACATCTTCCCCCACTATCACTCTTCTCTTCTAACTTCACACTCTGTTTACAAAAACACAGAGGCCAATTAGTGCTGTCTGTACATGCATGGCTGTAGGACTGCCTGTGGGAACATAGGTAGGATTCATGGACTACATCCCTGAAGAAAACTGACACTTCTTCCAGCACAGGTCATCAATAGCCAGTAGCTTCCCAGCATGAGGTGGGACTCCATGAGTCCCACCTTGACTATGCTGTGACTTTGGTTGGCTTGATCATTTGCATGTCTTTTAAACTTTATTTTATTGGACATTTTCTTTATTTACATTTCAAATGTTAACCCCTTTCCGGGTTTTTCCCCCTCCTGGAAACCCCCTATCCCATCCTCCCTCCCCTTGCTTCTATGAAGGTGTTCATCCACCCATCCCACTCCCATCTCCCCGCCTTCAATTCTCCTACTATGGGTCATCTATCAAGTCTTCATAGGACCAAGGACCTTTCCTTCCATTGATGCCTGACAAAGTAATCCTCTCTACATATGCAGTTGGAGCCATATGTACCCCTTGGTTGATGGCTTAGTCCCTGGGAGGTCTGGGGGGGGGTCTGTACATGTTGATATTTTTGTTCTTCCTATGAGGTTGCAAAACCCTTCAGCTCCTTCAGTCCTTTCTCTAACTTCTCCATTGGGGACCCCACGTTCACTCCCACCTGGGGATTCATCCCAGATACAGCGACCAAACCCTGGCACTACTATGGATGCCAAGAAATGCTTGATGAAAGGAACCTGATATGGCTGAGAGGCCCTGCCAGAGCCTTGCAAATACAGAGGCAGATGCTCAAAGCCGACCATTGGCATGTCTTGTGTGAAGTAAGTTCGTGAGTGTCACAGCTTTGTCATGGTCAGTAAATACTGTTTGGCTGAAGACCCCTATTACTTCCACATCCTACAGTCTTTCTGGCCCCTCTTCCATGATAATATCAGTCTCTTATTCTTTTCACAATGACTGCTTGTGCATTTATGAAGTAATAAATATGCTTTTTGATGAAAGTCGAAAGTCACCTTAAAGAGAATGAGTTAAGGTAGGAAAAATAATTCTGATATGTCTGAAAGTATGCTTATGAAGCATCCATAGACAGCTAGGTAGGCCTGGCTGTATAAAAAGCCAGCTGAGCAAGCACAGGTGGCAAAGCAGGAAATAGTGTTACTCTCTGACTTCTGCTTCAGTTCACACCTTGGCTGCCCTTGATGGTCAACTATAATCTCTAATCTAAAATGATCCTTTTCTTTCCCAAGTCCAGTTTGGCCAGTGTTTTATTACAGCAACAGAAGGCAAACAGGAGCACGTGGTAATCATCTCTCACTACCTGTCCTTAACCAATATCACCTCTACCTAATCCCTGGTAACCAACACCTGCACTTACTAAATCCCCAGTCACCACCATGTATTTCCAAGATGTCACTTGCAGCCAACATCTCCCAACAGACAGTTCCTGATTATATGTTCACCAATCCAATCCATGCTAAACATCTTCTTACCCAGACCCAGGTAATCAACACTCCCTCTGCTACCTAGTCCTTGGAACCAGTGTCTTCACATCTAGGCTCTGAAAACCAAGAACTCACCCACTCAGTTCCTGAGGATCCTCACGAGCCTCCATAATCTTCCAGGTAAATGAACACTTTCATCCATTCTCTAATTTAACAACCTCTCCCCTCTCCAATCCCTTACAACCTGGTTCTTCCTGACCACATGTATCATTCTACTAACTAGCTCTTGGCCACCAAGATCTTCCTCAATGAAGTTGTTAGCAATCAACATCTTCCCATGAGGCGCTTCTGGTGTCCAATCATCCTCACAGCATTGCCTTGCTGACTGACATCTCCCTTTACCAAGTCTTTGATACAGTTTCTTAGCATAGTTCTAGGTAACCAACACAATTCCACCCGGTTCCAGGCAACCAGCATCTCCCTTAGCCTTGTCCCTGGTAACTAACATCCCTAGCCATATAGTTCCTGGACAGTAATATCTAGGACATAGTCCCAGTTAACCAAAATCCCTGTCAACAAAATATCCCTAGTAAGCAACCGATTGAGGCACAGTTACCTGTGACTATGTTTTTCTTTTTCCTATCCCTTTATACCACTCAACTTAAGGAAGAAAGCACTTGTTCCAGCTTATGGTGCATTCAATCTGGCTTATTTCTAGGCACTTATTCCATCACAGTCAGAAGACTTGGTAGAATCTGGGGAAGACTAGACATGGAGGGAGGGAAGGCATGTTAGGAGCAGTAGGCTTACATCCCTGCTGTACTGCTACTAAGCAAATGGAAAGTGGGGCTGGGCTATAAAACCTCAAGGTGGACCCCCAAGGACTCACTTCCTCTAGAGGACCACCACTTCCTGGATGTTCTAAAACCTCTGCAAACCAAACACTAAGACAGAGACAAGTCCACATGCTCCAAACACCCTACAAGAAATAAAACCTTTTAATCATGCATATTTTGATGCGAAAGTTCCAGTTGATAAAAATATATTCGTGCAGCTAATATGTTAGGAACTGACAACAAAGGTTTTTTGTTTGTTTTTTATTTTCAATGTACTGAGATTGGTTTTAAAGTCCCTGGAGCCACCAGAGTCATCTGAGAAGTTGTTAAGATCAGCACACACACTTCTGGCATATGCTGTCAACTTACAGCCTAGGGCTGGGTGGAGTGAAGAGAGTTTCCATAATTGTCTCACACAGATGCTGAGACATTCACAATCAGGGTAAAAAATAAAAGGATTTGTCATAGAAAACTACAATATCATCTCCAAATTATAATCACCATCACCTATAATTGTATGTGTTCAGCAGGCAAATTCTTCAGACTTCTAGAAACTGTACACTAGTAGTATTATGAATCCATTTGCTGTTGTTGTTTCTTATCTATTTTTCTGACCTCCCTGTCTCTCTATCTCTTTCTTCTTTCTCTGTGTGTGTGGCATACATTGTATATTTCTATACATATGTGTACATGCTTGTTAGCACACAGATTGAATGTGTGTGTAGGACAAGTTGGTCAGGCATCTTTATTGATTACTCTCCATCTTATCTTGTTATTTTTATTTTTTGAGTATTTTTGTTCTTTATTGGATTGGAAACTACCAATACAATAATAATAATTGTGACCTCAAAATGTTCTGGTCACACACAACATTTTTTAACATATATGAAATCAAAAAGCCTTTACAATCAAACAAACAAGAAAGCAAGCTAAAACATTTCATTTCTGTACATTGCACAGCTTTTGGGATGTGATGGGCTGTAAAATTAAGCTGTAATTAATTTGCTGGCCATATAAGGTGACTGCTAAACTATTGAATGTCTTTTTTATCAATTCCATCCTTTGTTCAGTTCATGTTGATTGAACTGTTACATGAGCACTTCTTCACATATCACACAGCTAATTGACCACACTGTTATTGTACTCCTGGATTCTCCTTGTTTTCGTTAAGATCCTCTCAAACTTCTGCTTATCCATAAGACTAAGTTCAAGGTGGCTCTTCACATTTGGCACAACAGTCTTAAGAATTGCAGTCATGGCAGTGATTGATTCGATGGTTTGGTCATTCTTTGCATTGATGCTTCTCTTCTTGAGTATAACCGTAACTCCTTGATAGTTTCACTGTTGGCCCTTATCTGATAGGACCACCCTACCTTATTATTTGATACAGGACCTCTGACTGAACCCAGAGCTCATCTGTTTGACTAATTGTTTGGCCAATAAGCTTTAGAGGTCTGTTTCTTTCCTTTCTTCCTCTCAACACTGGGCCTATCAGTGGACATTGCCATGCCAGTGTTAGCATGTTCTTGAGTCCTATGGGTCCCAGTTCAATGCTTTCTTTTGGAAGAGTTGCCTTGGTCATGGTGTCTCTTCACAACAGATAACTAAGAGAGCCTTGTTTATGGCCTGGTGTAAGTATGTTTTCTGGGAAGATTTGTTTATAATTTTCCATGTTGACCAAACATCACATTTTTGTGCATATAAGTGGGGGAATGTATCATTTATTAAATATGCTTTATGTCCATGTTGCCAGGAACGGCTTCCTAGGATCTGATATAGATAAGGCCTAGTAGGCAGAAACTGTTTCAGGTGTAAGGAATAGCTTAGTAAGGCTATTTTTAATGCTTTTATTGTTTGTTTTACTATTTTTAATAGTAAGGCCATTAAGAAACTCCTAGGTCATATCAAATTAATTGACATGATCCTGGTCTTATTTGTGTTGATTCTTTGAATTAGACACATTCAAATGTTATATCTAACATTAAAATGATCACTGGCTTTGTGAAGTTAGCAGATAAAAGGAAACACATATTTCACCAAGTACAAATTATATTATTTTAAAACTAGATTGACTATATATTCCTCCCATTATCTACAGTTATTTGTATTCTATGAAATATTTTATTTCATATTTGCATCATTTAAGGGAGGATTTTTAAATGCTTTTCATTTTAAGGTGTTCCCCCTAAGGTTTTATAGCCATAAATTCTTGTGGAGTGGCTAGCTCCAATTATTTGGAATGCTTTATTTTTAGCATATGCATTTTTATATTTCTTATTTGTGGATACTGACTTAACTTTTGGAAGCTGAAAGGGTGGTTGCTTTAGTTAGGATTTTACTCTTGTGAATTGACATCATGACCAAGACAACATTTTATTGGGGCCGCTTACAGGTTCAGAGGTTCAGTCCATTATCATTAAGGCATGAGCATGGCAGCATCCATGCAGGCATAGTACAGGAGGAGCTGAGAGCTCAACATCTTGTTCAGAAGGCAAAAGAAGACTGGCATCCTCAGGCTGCTAGGAGGAAGCTGTCAAAGCACACACCTACAGTGACACACTTCCTCCAACAAGGCCACACCTACTCCAACATGGCCACACCTCCTAATAGTGCCACTCCCTGGACCAAGCATATTCAAACCACCACAGTACTACTTGATAAATTTAACAGGATAAATTGGGATTGTAAGTATATATACCTGTAATAAAACCTTACCAGGGAAGCCAGAAACAAATTATTGGACAGAGCAAATCCAGGAAAGGGTGTAATTCATCTGGACTCCATGGAGTGGTGGACTCCTAGCACCGTGGTGGTGATGGCCACTACCAACCCAGTGTGCATGTCAAGGGCCCATGGGAAAGAACTATGCAGCGTCCTCTGATCTTTAGTTCAGCTCTATTGCTGCTATCTATGCAGTCTGCTAAACTGTTGGCTGTTTGTCCTCCTGTTTGCCCATCTGGACTCAGTTATTCAGCTTCCCTCTCAAATCTGTTACTTACAGTGGCTTCTTCCCTGCAAGATTATCGCTCCTGGTTTACACCTTTGGTTTCTCATTGTTTTGAAACTTGCTTTTTTTTAAATTTTTTTTAAAAAAAAACTTTTTGCACTCATTCTGTAACTTACATATAGACACATACACACCCATATTCACACACATGCATACATACATGCACACACATAATCAAATATACTTAGACATACACACATAGTATGCAATGTATAATTTGCAATGCTGAGAGTTAATATTTAGTTAATATTTAAGATTAGAACAGAAGGACCTACGTTAGCCTCAGCCACCATCATCAGGAGAGTGGGGCTATCTAGAAAATAGTTACCTTGCTATTACCATTCCTTATGACTTTACATTGTTCAGTGCACTCTGATTGGGAAAGATACAAATGTGTTCTCCTATGTTTTTGACATAAGCACATTAAAGGCACTTCCATTTCATCCAAAATGCTGCAAACAAGTGGTCAAGCCCATGAGTCTGTAGGGGACATTTTCTTTTGTTTTTAATTTTAATTTTTAACTTTTTATTAAATATTTTCTTTATTTACATTTCAAATGCTATTCCCTTTCTCCTTCCCCCCCCCAAAAAAACCCCTATCCCGCCCCCCTCCTTGCTCACTAACTCACCCACTCCCACTTCCCTGACATGGCATTCCCCTACCCTAAGTCAATGAGCCTCTCCTCTCTTTGATGTCCAACAAGACCATCTGCTACCCATGTGGCTGGAGCCATGGGTCGCTCCATGTGTACTCTTTGGTTGGTGGTTTAGTCCCTGGGAGCTCTGGGGGTACTGGTTGGTTTCTATTGTTGTTCTATGGGGCTGTAAACCCTTTCAGCTCCTTGATTCCTTTCTCTGGCTCCTCCATTGGGGACCCTGTGCTCAGTTCAATGTTTGGCTGAGAGCATCCCTATCTGTGTTTGTCAGGCACTGGCAGAGCCTTTCTGGAAACAGCTATATCAGGCTCCTGTCAGCAAGCACTTGTTGGCGTCCACAATAGTGTCTGGGTTTGGTAACTGTATATGGAATGGATCCCCAGGTGGGGCAGTTTCTGGATGGTCTTTCCTTCAGTCTCTGCTCCACACTTTGTCTCTGTATTTCTGATTTTGTTAATTTGGATACTGTCTCTGTGTTCCCTGGTTAGTCTGGCTAAGAGTTTATCTATCTTCAGCTCCTGGTTTAGTTGATTTTTAATATAGTTTTTGTTTTATTTATACTTGGTTGATTTCAGCCCCAAGTTTGATTATTTCCTGCTGTCTACTCCTCTTGGGTGTATTTGCTCCTTTTTGTTCTAGAGCTTTCAGATGTGCTGTCAAGCTGCTAGTGTATGCTTTTTCCAGGTTCATTTTGCATGCACTCAGAGCTGTGGATTTTCCTCTTAGGACTGCTTTCATTGTGTTCCATAGTTTTGGGTATGTTGTGGCTTCATTTTTGTTAAATTCTAAAAAGTTTTTAATTTCTTTCTTTATTTCTTCCTTGAACAAGCTATCGTTGAATAGAGTGTTATTCAACTCCATGTATATGTGAGCTTTCTATTGTTTTTGATGTTATTGAAGATCATCCTTAATCCGTGATGATCTGATAGGATGCATGGGATTATTTCAATCTTCTTGTATCTGTTGAGGCCTGTTTCATGACCAATTATATGGTCAGTTTTGGAGAAGGTACCATGAGGTGCTGAGAAGAAGGTATATTCTTTTGTTTAGGATAAAATGTTCTACAGATATTAAATCCCTTTGGTTCACACCTTCTGTTAGTTTTACTGTTTCTCTGTTTAGTTTCTGTTTCCATGATCTGTCCATTAATGAGAGTGGGGTATTGAAGTTTCCCACTATTATTGTAAGAGGTACAATGTGTGCTTTGAGCTTTAGTAAAGTTTCTTTTATGAATGTGGGTGCCCTTGCATTTAGAGCATAGATATTCAGGACTGAGTTCTTCTTGGTATATTTTTCCTTTGATGAGTATGAAGTGTCCTTCCTTAAACTTTTCGATAACTTTAGGTTGAAAGTCAATTTTATTTGATATCAGAATGGCTACACAAGCTTGTTTCCTGGGACCATTAGCTTGGAAAATTGCTTTCCAGCCTTTTACTTTGAGGTAGTATCTGTCTTTGTCACTGAGGTGGGTTTCTTGTATATAGCAAAATGTTGGATCCTGTTTGTGTATCCAGTCTTTTAGTCTATATCTTTTTATTGGAGGAGTTGAGTCCATTGATATTAAGAGATATTAAGGAAAAGTGATTGTTGCTTCCTGGTATTATTTTTGTTAAAATTGTAGTTATGTTTATGTGGCTGTCTTTTTATTGGTTCGTTAATGGAAGATTATTCTCTTGCTTTTTCTAGGGTGTAGTTTCCCTCCTTGTGTTGGATTTTTTCCATTTATTATCCCTTGAAGGCCTGGATTTGTGGAAAGACATTGTGTAAATTTGGTTTTGTTATGGAATATCTTGGTTTCCCCATCTATGGTAATTGAGAGTATAGTAGCCTGGGCTGGCATTTGGGTTCTCTTAAGGTCTGTATAACATCTGTGCAGGTTTTTCTAGCTTTCATAGTCTCTGGTGAGAAGTCTGGTGTAATTCTGATAGGTTTGCCTTTATATATTACTTGAACTTTTTCCCTTACTGTTTTTAGTATCCTTTATTTGTTTTGTGCATTTGGTGTTTTAATTATTATGTGATGGGAGGAATTTCTTTTTTGGTCCAATCTATTTGGAGTTCTGTAGGCTTCTTGTATGTCCATGGGCATCTCTTCTTTTAGGTTAGGGAAGTTTTCTTCTATAATTTTGTTGAAGATATTTACTGGCCCTTTAAGTTGGAAATCTTCACCCTCTTCTATCCCTATTATCCTTAAATTTGGTCTTCTCATTTTGTCCTGGATTCCCTGGATGTTTTGAGTCAGGACATTTTTGCATTTTTTATTTTCTTTGGCTGTTGTGTCAATGTTTTCTATGGTATCTTTTGCACCCGAGATTCTCTCTTCTATCACTTGTATTCTGTTGCTGATGCTTGCAACTATGACTCCTGATTTCTTTCCTAGGTTTTCTATCTCTAGTGTTGTCTCCATTTGTGGTTTCTCCCTTTGTGGTTTATTGTTTCAACTTCCATTTTTAGATCCTGGATTTTTTTTCAGTTCCTTCACTTGTTTGTGTTTTCCTGTAATTCTTTAAGGGCTTCTACCTGCTTACTTGTGTTCTCCTGTATTTCTTCAAGGGAGTTATTTATGTTCTTAAAGTCCTCTATCAGCATCATGAGAGGCAATTTTAAATACAACTCTTGATTTTATGGTGTGTTGGAGTATCCAGGACTTCATGTGGTGGGAGAACTGGGTTCTGGTGTTGCCAACTAGCCTTGGTTTCTGTTGGTAGGGTTCTTGTTCTTGCCTTTTGTCATCTTGTTATCTCTGGTGTTAATTGGTCTTGTTGTCTCTGGCTGGTGCCTGTACCTCCTGTGGGCCTGTAAGCATGTGTCAGTACTCCTGGGAGACCAAGTCTCCTCTGGTGGGATCTGTGTGCAGATGCCTGTAGAGCTGCTTGGCTTATGGGTGCAGATGGTGACTGGAAGGATCCTGTCCCAGCTGCTCCACCAATCGTATGCCCTGTGCACTCCTAGCCCTTCCCATTTTGGACAGTTATTGGAGAGAAAGTGGAGACCTAACCTCTGTGCCCAGAAGTGAAAGTGCTGCTGGGAGATCACTCTCTCCTGGAAGGTTGTACACAGAGGGCTGTGGAGCTGCCTGGTTACCTGGTGCAAATTGGGGCACATTTTCTATCTATTATGTAATTATTGTACTGTGCTTTGACTTTCTTAAGGAAGGTGGTGATTTTAACTTTTGCTTTCTAGGATTTACTCAGCAGTAAATGGCCCCTGAGCTAGTGCCATAAAGAAAGCTGTCTGGGAATGACCAAGTTGGTGCTTCATTACTGATTATTTTCAATGTAAATAGGCTAGCTCAAGACAATGTTAAGAGATGGTAGAGCTGCCATGTGGCTCAAAAAGAGGTTTGCATGGAACTTGTTTTCTATTGGAGGGAGCTGAAAAACCAAATGAAATGAAACCAAAACAAACAAAAAAAAAACTACTTCTGGCAGTTGTGAAGATAACACTTTTTTTGGTAAATAGTGGTTGTGATTTAAGTGTCAGGAAGGAACATGCTCTACAAACTGACTGGGATTAACTTCTCTGAAGGTTTGATACTGAGGTGGGCCCAAGTTACAATCAGGCATCAGGCTGGAGTGTGACATGGCAGAGTACATAGCCCAGCCCTGGGCAGGGCTGTAAGTGGTGGAAGAACAGGATGGTACCCATATGGAACTAAAGGGAAGAGGATGAGCATAGGGTATAGAGGGCAGAGAGGGGCATGTGCACAGATGAGATCAAAAAGTAGGCAGAGGCAGATCTAAAGCCAACCTGTTCCTTTGCAGTCAAGAGCCCTGTACAGAAAAGGTAGGGTCTCTGGGGACAGAAAATGATGGTGGCTCCACTCAGCAGCAGAACAAGCTTGGATTTCAAACCCAGATGTGTTTTCTGATGGGATAAACTGAAGGTGTGTTTCAGCTCTGATCCCACCAACAACATGAAGGGATATCTCAAGAGAAGAGAGAATAAATATTCTGTTCATTAGGACAGAAAGTATCCACAAATGTGAGACTAAAAAATCTGGAAAACCTGTGGAAGGCAATGCTTAATTCAAGCAATTTCCTACCCCTGTATAGCAATAGGATTCTATTGATGTGAACTTGACATCATTCTAAACTGAATTCGAATTGATCCATTCTTATCTCCTTGTACTAAGCTCAGCTCCAAGTGGATCAAGAACCTCCACATAAAACCAGACACACTGAAACTAATAGAAAAGAAATTTGAGAAGACCCCTGAGGACATGGGCACAGGGGAAAAGTTCCTGAATAGAAAATCAATAGCTTATGCTCTAAGATCAAGAATTGAGAAATGGGATCTCATAAAATTACAAAGTTTCTGTAAGGCAAAGGACACTGTCAAAAGGACAAAACGGCAACCAACAAATTGGGAAAAGATCTTCAACAATCCTACATCCGATAGAGGGCTAATATCCAATCTATACGAAGAACTCAAGAAGTTAGACCCCAGGGAACCAAATAACCCTATTAAAAATGGGGTACAGATCTAAACAAAGAATTTTCACTTGAAGAAATTCGGATGGCCAAGAAGCACCTTAAGAAATGCTCAACATTGGGTAGTGGTGGCGCACACCTGTAATCCCAGCACTCTGGGAGGCAGAGGCAGGCGGGTTTCTGAGTTCGAGGCCAGCCTGGTCTACAGAGTGAGTTCCAGGACAGCCAGGGCTATACAGAGAAACCCTGTCTCGAACAAAAAAAAAAAAATGCTCAACATCATTAGCCATTAGGAAAATGCAAAGCAAAACAACCCTGAGATTTCATCTCAACCAGTCAGAATGGCTAAGGTTAAAAACTCAGGAGACAGCAGGTGTTGGCAAGGATGTGGAGAAAGAGGGACACTCCTTCACTGCTGGCGGGATTGTAAGATGGTACGACCACTCTGGAAATCAGTCTGGCGGTTCCTAAGAAAACTGGACATGACACTTGCAGAAGACCCTACTATACGTCTCCTGGGCATATACCCAGAGGATTCCCCAGCATGCAATAAGGACACATGCTCCACTATGTTCATAGCAGCCTTATTTATAATAGCCAGAAGCTGGAAAGAACCCAGATATCCCTCAATGGAAGAATGGATCCAGAAAATATACACAATGGAGTACTATTCAGCAATTAAAAACAATGAATTCATGAATTTTTTAGGCAAATGGATGGAACTGGAAAATATCATCCTAAGCGAGGTAATGCAATCACAAAAGAATACACATGAAATGTAATCATTGATAAGTGGATATTAATTAGCCCTGAAGCTCTGAATACTGAAGATACAATTAGCATATCAAATGATTCCCATGAAGAAGGAAGAAGAGGGCCCTAATCCTGGAAAGGCTTGATCCAGCATTGTCGGGGAGTACCAGGACAGAGAAAAGGGAGGGGGAACGATAGGAGAATGGATGGAGAGAAGAGGACTTATGGGACATATGGGGAGGGGGGAACTGGGAAAGAGGAAAGCTTTTGGATTGTAAACAAAGAATATAGAAAATAAAATATATATTAAAAAAGAGAGATAATGAAAGCATTTCCACTATAATAAAGCAAGCTAAGGGTGTCCACTATTTATGTTTATTCAATATTGTACTTACAGTCTCAGCTAGAGCTATAAGACAACTGTAGAAGATCAAGGGAGTACTAGTAGGAAGGGAAAAGTCAAAGTACCTTTATTTTCTTCAGATATAATTTTTTTTTTTAAATCTAAAAGACCCTAAAGGCTCCCAGGAAACTTCTACAGATAATACTTTGCACCAAGTAACAAGATATAGAAGTAATACACAAAAATCAGTAGTCATCCTATAGATACATGACAAAGAAAGAAGTCAGGGAAACATTGCCTTTTACAGTAATCTCAAAAGTATGTTGGGGTAACCCTAACTAAGCAAGTGAATGACTTGCATAATCAAAAACTTCAAGGTATTGTGAAAAGTTGAAGAAGGCCTTGGAGATGGAAAGGTCTTTCATGCTCAGAGATTGGCAGGATTAATGTTATGAAAAAGACCATCCCTCCAAAATCAGTACACAGGTTCATGAGAATTTCAACATAATTCTTTGCAGAAATAAAAAAAAAACCCAACTTTATATGGAAACACACTCCTAAAACAACTCTGAATAATAAAAGTATTGCAGAAGGTATCAATGTCCCTGATCTCAAATTGAATCACAGAGCTATAGTAATAAAAACATCATCACTTTAGTATAACAAACTAGACATATTGATTAATGAAACAGGATTAAATACTCAAACATCATTCCACACACCTATGGGCACTGATTTTAAGAGGAGTTAAAAAATAGACAAAGTTAAAATGATGGCATCTTTTACTGTATCTACCACCATGTAAAAAACTCAACTCCGAATGGATCAAGGACCTCACCATAAGACTAGACACAGTGAGTCTGATAGAAGACAAAGTGGGGGATGAATTTGAACTCATTGGCACCAAAGAGGACTTTCTGAACAGGACACTGAGAGCATAGGCACTAAGAACTACAATTAATAAATGGGATCTCATGAAACTGAAACATTTCTACATAGCACAGTAACAGCCTATAGAATGGGAAAAACCTTCACAAACTATATATCTGACAACTAATTAGTATCTATAATATACAAAGAACTAGAAAATAAAACAAACAACCCAAATTAAAAATGGGATATAGAACTAAATAGAGAATTCTAAACGATGAGACACAAATGGCTAAGAAATACTTCAGTGTTCAGTGTCCTTAGTCACCAGGGAAATGCAAATTAAAACTACACTTAGATTCCATCTTACCCAAGTAAGAATGGCCAAGATCCATAAAGCAGTGATGGGCATGTTGGCAGGGGAAAAGGGAGCATGCAGGGAAAGGGGAGCATTTGCTTATTGCTGGCGTGAGTGAAAACTGGTACAGCCACTCCGGAGGTTCCTCAAAAAGCTTAAAATCAACCTGCCACAAGATTCAGCTATACCTCTCTTGGGCATATATCCAAAGGGCTCTACACTTTACTACACACATACTTATTCAGCATGTTCATTGCTGCTCTATTCATAATAGCCAGAAATTTTAAACCATCCAGATGTCTACCAAATGATAACTGGATAATCAATGAAATGAAATCAACCAAATGAAAATATGGTATATTTACATAAAGGATTATTATTATTATTATTATTACATTTTAAGAAAAATTAAAATTTCAGGTAAAGTGATGGGGCTAGAAACATTTATCCTGAGTGAAGTAACCCAGACCCCAAAAGAGGCTTTCTCTTGTATGTAGAGGTTAGCTTTTAAACGTTGAACTTGGGTGTTTCAAGCAGAATAATCCTATAAGATAGGAAGCTAGTAAAAGACTTGGGGAAATAGAGGATCTTTCAAGAAAGGGGAAATAGAATATAATCTTATAAAGAAATAAAGGATAAACTAGAATAAGAGGATTAAATAAGAGGGGGAAGGGGGAGCAGGGTAAAGGAGGGAATATGGGCAGGAACAATTAACACCAAACACTCTTTAAAAATCATGTGCAAACCTACTGCTGAAGAAGCTTCTTAAAATAGACATACAATTTAAATGGGGGGGGGGGAAGACAGTGCTCCAAATACCAAATAGATATATTGTGCCACCCACTATAACTTCCAGTGCCAAGAATAAGGATGGGTCACATGTAGTTGAATAATTGACCAAAGGGGTCCTATGAGACCCATTTCTCCAACATCATTGGCTATTTCCAAGGTTATTGGTTGCTATCCACAACCTGACTTTAAGTCCCTAGTGTTGAAGACACTACTTACTTATGTAATTGAACATGGAGAAATGAAACTGGTGCCAAACTAGTGGTTTCACCCCTGTTGGGAGTGTGAAAGTCCTTATGCTCACAGATCTCCAGGGAAACCAGGAATGTTAAACATGCAGGATTGACATCTTAAAGAAAGGACATATAGCCTGTTTTTCCATCTAGAAGGCTGGGAATTGGAGGTGATTAACAGCCCAGTGAACTGAATTATCTGTTGGGCCAGGCCATGTCAAGCTCCTACAACCAGGACCGGAAGTGGCTAGCTGTCTAAATGACCCTGACATATCAATATATCCAGGGGTTCTCCCCCAAGCTCCCAGAACCAGAACCAGAGATATATAGTAGTCCAAATGACCTCTATGCTGTATGTATGGCTGAGACCACACCAAATTCTTCCCCAGGATCTTAAGCTAACACAGGTAGCCTATCTCGAACTCACCTTTTGGAAGAAATCACATGTACTTTGAGTTGAGTTTTGATGTAATTATGCCTCCTTGGCCAATGGGAATTGTATTATACCAGTATAATTTTTCCAAACTGTTCTGTGTTTAAATATGCTGGCAATAAAATACCTGTTATCAGACTCCCAAAGTTTGATCCAGCCTGGCTGACTAACTCAGGCTAAACTGAATTTTCATTCTCACCTCTTTGTGGATTGTTTCCCAGCCAACCATGATGCTTTCAAGGGACCCCCCTCCCCCACTCACTAGTATTCATGATGATAAAAGATACTTTTCATACTGCTTGAGGAGAAAAGTAATGATCATTGTCACCACTGAAAGTAATGACAGTGACCCACAACAGTGACCCACAACAGTGATGAACAACAGTGATCCACAACAGTGACCCACAACAGTGATGGACAACAGTGACCCACAGCAGTGACCGATAACAGTGACATACAACAGTGACCCACAACAGTGACCCACCACAGTGCCCACAACAGTGACTACAATGGTGATCCACAACAGTGACTCATGACAGTGCCCTATTGTTAGGGTCCAAGAATGGCTGAAGAAAGACCCCAGACTCAAATAATACACAATAACAGAGAGCATCTATTTAGCTGAATTTAGCAGGCATCTCCCCATTTGGGAATGGAGGCCCTTGGTGGACTGGAAGGCCGAGTGTTTATTGTCAGTTAGGGGAATTCCGGGAGGGGTCTGTTCCCTTTACCTTGCTTGGTTAGCTCTATCTCTAGGAGCTGACTGATTCTGCAGTTGGTTAGGGCTCTGGAGACTTCCCGGGGGTCACTCACTCACTCTAGCTAACTGTTTTACTTCAGGCCATGTGACAAGGTGTCCTCGGATTGGCTGTGATTGAATAACCACAGGTTCCTGGATCTGGCTGCCAGTGGCTGTGACTGACTGACCACAGGTTCCTGGATTTGGGATCTCATTTCTGGAAAACAGAAACTTAGTCTCCCAAACGCCAGTTTGCAGCCTGTCATGGCATCAGTCATCAGTCTGGCTCTGGCTAACTCAGTCCTCTTCCTATGACAGTGACCTGCCTGCAAGATATATTGGTGCAATAGTACCACAAATGTTTTGATAATAACCAACCACTTTTTGATTTGACTTAAGATCCACTCCATTAAATGGAACCTGACCTAACAGTGCTAAAGTGGCCAAGGACTGAGACTAGATAGGTCATGGGTCCTAAGGGGAAACCTAATGTTTTTACTCTGCTAAAGAAAATAGCAGTAAAGTGACTCCTAATGACCTATTGCTATATCCATAGATCAGAGCACTGTTCAACCCTCACCAAAGAAGCTTCTTCTTCCAATAGTTGATAATTAAAACAGGGGACCATAACTAGATAATGTGCAAAAAGTGAGTCTCTGGAACACTTGGTCTCAAATGAGATGTCTTTACCAAACCCCTTTCTTCAAATATTAGGGACTGATGTGGAAGAGGGGTTGGAGAGCTTGTAAGATCCAGAGGTGGTAGAGGAGTTCCCGGAGACAGTGTCTCCCAGACACAGGACTGACACAGATCTGAATGCTGGCGACTGTGGCGGCATGCATAGGACCTGCACTAATTCTAGACATTCTCCCAGTACAGAGAAGCCTAAAGAGGCACCAAGTCCCAGCCCTTAACCAGGAAGCTAGCTGAAGTTGCTACCTACTGGGAAAGGGAAGGCCAGCTTTCTCTTAGAGATAGCCAGCACCTTCCAGGGCAGGGCCCATGCCTGGGCTGACACAAAATGGGCTCTTAAAAACAAAAACCACATGCCTTTTATTTTTGTTATTTTTTCTAATTTTTAAAAAGTTTTGTTTATTTGTGAGAGGGAAGGGAGAATGTGAAGTTAGGAGGGATTCTGTGAGGAGTGGAGGGGTAAATTATCAAAATAGTATATGAATATTATGAGATATTTAAAAACTGAAAAGGAAAATAGAAAAGGAAATAGGAAAAAGCCTAAATTTTAACCCCAAAATTTGAATTATGATTAAAATAAGACCGTTTCCCAGGTTGTGAGGGAGTTCCCCATTGGCTGTAGCACACATTCTCTCCTCCTCCTCCTGACTCAGCAGCCACTGTCACTGGACACCAGTAGCTCCAGCAGGTTTCTATGCCATTGTTTGACGGTCTTTATTGTTTCCATTTTGATGGGGCAGCAAGAGCAAATGGTTTTGTAACACATGGATGAGACCTCAAGGTGAATAGCCTTGCTTTTTTTTTTTTTTCCGATGCATTCTTTATTTACATTTCAAATGATTTCCCCTTTTCTGGGGCCCCAGTCCCCGCAAGTCCCATAAGCCCTCTTCTCTCCCCCTGTTCCTCCATCTACCCCTTCCCATTTCCCTGTTCTGGTATTCCCCTATACTGTTGCACTGACTCTTTCCAGAACCAGGGGCCACTCCGCCGTTCTTTTTGGACATCATTTAATATATGGATTATGTCTTGGGTATTCAAAGTTTCTAAGCTAATATCCACTTATCAGTGAGTGCATGCCATGATTGATCTTTTGAGACTGGATTACCTCACTTAGTATGATGTTCTCCAGCTCCATCCATTTGTCTAAGAATTTCATGAATTCATTGTTTCTAATGGCTGAGTAGTACTCCATTGTGAAAATATACCTCAGTTTTTGTATCCATTCCTCTGTTGAGGACATCTGGGTTCTTTCCAGCTTCTGGCTATTATAAATAAGGCTGATATGAACATAGTGGAGCATGCGTCCTTATTACATGGTGGGGACTCCTCTGGGTATATGACCAGGAGTGAATAACCTTCCTAAGTCTTAGGAGCCTACAAGACATTCCCATGGCTGAAAGCTGGCAGCCCACTATATAACCAGAGGTTTTATATCCAATTAAAATTTCTAAAACTTTCAGAAATATAATAAATAAAATTTTGGGTACATTTGCATTTATTATTTTATACATTTTAATACCTTTGGAAAAATGTATAAAGGTTTTTAAGGAAAACCTTAAAATTAACAGCTAGTTTCTCATTTTTACCACACGATGGCAGTGTAAGCCCAGTAATATACTCATAGTGCTTTAATGAAAAAAAGGATTTCATTGATTTATGTAGAAGACAAATTCATAGCTTTCTCAGTGTGGGCAACGGTAAGCTATACCTGCATAAGTGTGTGTGTGTGTGTGTGTGTGTGTGTGTGAGAGAGAGAGAGAGAGAGAGAGAAAGAGAGAGAGAGAGGACTTTTCTTCTTAGAACAGCTCTCTTCCTGTGACTTGGAAGTTAGAGGCAGAATTTCAGAAATATTAAAGAAAAATATATTAATCTGGAATGTACTAATTTCCAATTTATGTCATGTAGAAAATAAGCTGTCCTTTGCATTAACATAGCTATCTGGCTAAAGAGTTAACTTCTGATTAGCAGAAGGATTCCATGTACTTACTGCTTACTGGTTTTGAGGCAGGAAACACAGTTGATATTCAGAAAATGCTAAGACAAAAAATTAGTTTGTGGTGACTATCTCACTCCCTTCTTTCTAACAAAGGAGCTAATTTATGAGGATCAAGGCTGCTACTTCTCTTTAAAGTGGATGCTCTGTAGCTACTGCGGAGACACGGCTGTAAAATATGCAGTCATGCATGAAAAACTTGCTTTAACTCAGGGTTATGATTACTGTGTGTCACACACACACACACACACACACACACACACACACACACACACACCTTTAATCCAGCACAGAGGCAAGCGTATCTCTGTTTAAGGCCAGCCAGGGCTACATAGTATAAAGTGAGGTTTTGCATGAAGAGCTGAGCTCTTGGGGTTATCTCTGTTAGCAGATGCTTTACTCATTTATATAGAACATCTAAATGATACTACCAAAAAATTTAAAAAATTAATAAATACATTTAAGTCACAATACACAAAATCGGCATATATAAGCAACAGCTTTCTCCATGCCGATAGTTAGATATTAGTGTCTGAGAGCGGTGTTGAGAAAGTGATCCATTTGTAATAGATTCAAAAACTTAGAAATATATTTAATTGAGACATTAAAGATCTCTACAATGACAACAAGACATTTATGAAGAAAAGAAACATCTTGTGCTTATGGATTGGAGGAATTAAAATTAAAATATCCATATTACCAAAAAGCTCTCCATATTTAGTACAATCTCTATCAAAATTTTGTCAAATAGGAAAAATATTGACAAACTCATTTTGAACCATAAATGACCCCAAGGGGCCAAAATCACTCTTGAGAAAAACCAAAACTGACTTCATACTACTTGACCTTAAAATATGCTACAGAGCTATAATGGCCAACAACGTGTGGCACTGTGTGATAAAAACAGTCATAGATTGAGGGAATGCGATCCATTTGCTTAATTTCAGTAAAGGCGCCAATACAACACATTGGCTAAGAAAACTGTATTAAATGGGGCCGGGGAAACTCTGTATCTGTATTTAGAGGAATGAGAGTAGACCCCATTGCTGGTCATTGAACAGACTCATCTCAAAATAGATCAGTATTTAGATAGATGCAGAATATGAAACAATAAAGCTACTAGAAGAAAATGTAGCAGAAATAATCTGTAACCTTCTTTGGTCTGGTGAGGATTCTCTTTGTGTATGAGACAAGGCTTCTTTATCTAGCCCAGGCTGGCCTCAAACTCAGGATCCTTCTGTCTCAGCCTCTTGAGTGCTGTAATTACAGGAATGAATCAACAAGACCAGCTTCCAGAAATGCTATTTTGGAGAAGAATATAAAAGATGGGAAACAGTAAGAGAACAAACATGTTTTTACATTAAACTAAAAGGTTTCTGGAACATGAAGGAAGAAATTGATAGTGAAGGAACAACCTGAAGAACAAGACACCATTCCTGCGCAGGAAGATCATACCTGCCATGTTCAAAGAACTCGGATAACTTAAGGAAAAGGTAAGCAAAACAAAACAACAACAAAAAACAACCAAAACAAAGCTTAAAACACAAGTAAAAGAGCTAAGAAAAGTACTCTCAAGAAAGACCTATAAATGGCTACAGGTATAATTCTACGTCACTAATTACCAAAGAGATGGAAGTTAAGATCACTATGAGATGCCATCTCATTCCAGTTACACAGCCACTAAGTAAAAGCAATCAAATGAATGCCGACTGCTGCCATCTCCAAAACCCAGCCTGCCTTCCCAAGCAAAAGACAAGTCCAGCCAAAATAAGAACGATCCCAATAAAAGACAAAATGTAAATTCTGGAAGGGTGGGAGGGTGGGACTCCTCTTCAGCCGTCTGTTGTTAGAGGTGTAAATTAGCACAGCCATTCTGGAAAATGCTATGGAAATTAAAAATAGCACAGCCAAGAGATTCAGAAATGGGTACGTTTCCACTCCTGGGAGCATACCCAAAGGAATAAAATCAGCACGAGAAAGAGGCACCTATGTCTGCATCCCAGAAGTGTTCATATTAGCAAAGACAGGGGAACATGGGGGTGTCCATCAACAAATGAATGGTGCAGACATTGTCTGTCTGTCTGTCTCTGTTTAAGTCCTACCTCCACGCACATGAGTAGTCATACACACACACACACACACACACACACACACACACACACACACGGAGTACTTTTCAGCCAAGATAAGAATGAAATCCCATCCTTTGTAGCAACATGGATTGGCCTCGGAATCATACACTCATACATTGTCTAATGCTTAACTAAAGACCCAGTAGATTCTCCACTATCCAAACCCTTTTTCATTTCTGGTAATGAAAACATTCAATGGTTGGGGATGTAGCCCAGTGGTACTGTGCTTGCTTCACATGTATGAGTCCCTGTGTTCAATCCTCAGTACCACAAAACAAAAAGGGAAAGGGAGTGGGAGAGGGAGGGAAAAAGGGGAGAGAAGGAGAAAAGAAATGAATGCAAGCAAGGAAGGAAATATCAAAATCCTCTCTCCCAAGTGTTCTAAACCTTGCAGTGCAAACCTGCTGACTATTATCACCTCTCGTCCTTGAACCACAGAAGTATTTCTCCTTTTTGGTTGTGACTTTGTATTGCTAACCAGCTTTTTTTTAAAAAAATATTTTTATTTTCTATATTCTTTATTTACATTCCAAATGATTTCCCCTTTCCCGGATCCCCCCTCCCCATATGCCCCATAAACCTTCTTCTCTCCATCCCTTCTCCAATCACCTCTCTCCTTTTTCTCTGTCCTTATATTCCCTTCCAATGCTAGATCGATCCTTTCCAGGATCAGGACCCTCTCCATACTTCTTCATGGGAGTCATTTGTTATGCAATTTGTGCCTTGGGTATTCAGGGCTTCTGGGCTAATTAATATCCACTTATCAGAGATTGCATTCCATGTGTATTCTTTTGTGATTGGGTTACCTCACTTAGGATGATATTTTCCAGATCAAACCATTTGCCTAAAAGTTTTGTGAATTCATTCTTTCTAATTGCTGAGTAGTATTCCATTGTGTAAATATACCACATTTTCTGAATCCATTCCTCCTTTGAGGGGCATCTGGGTTCTTTCCAGCTTCTGGCTATTATAAATAAGGCTGCTATGAACATAATGGAGCATGTGTCTTTATTACATGCCGGAGAATCCTTTGGGTATATGCCCAGGAGAGGTATAGCAGGGTCCTCTGGAAGTCTCATGTCCAGTTTTCTGAGGAACCTCCAGACTGATTTCCAGAGTGGTTGTACCATCTTACAGCCCCACCATCAGTGGAGGAGTGTTCCTCTTTCTCCACATCCTCGCCAACACCTGCTGTCTCCTGAGTTTTTGACCTTAGCCATTCTGACTGGTGTGAGGTGAAATCTCAGAGTTGTTTTGATTTGCATTTCCCTAATGACTAATGATGTTGAGTACTTCTTAAGGTGCCTCTTGGCCATCCGAATTTCTTCAGGTGAAAACTCTTTGTTAAGATCTACTAAACAGCTTTTAATGTCCCCTTTCTCCCAACCCTCCCTGGCCTCTGGTAACTGCTTCATAACTAAGGACTCTGTATTCTTACATGATACATCCAGGATCGTGGGCGATTTGTTTTATCATACTACCAGTGAGAGTTGGCCCTAACGGGAGAGCTGTCTCTGCCCCTCAGCTGCTGCGGCAATCCAGAGAGAAGCCCTGCACCTCACAGGGACAACACAGTAGACTTTTGGTCGGGTGCAGGTGAGCCACCTTGAAGGTGTCAGCATAGGAAAGCTGGCCCCACAACTTGTCTGCTGTGTGGCAGTGTGAATGAGGGAGAGATGCCCTCTGCAACCCTTGCCTCTTGCCACCTATGGCAGTCCAGAGAGCTAGCCCTGGGGTCACGAGAGCCGGAGAGCTGCCCCTGCCTGTCACCTGCTACAGCACTGGACGAAGGCCCTGAACTTCACCTGGGCAGCACAACAGAGCTGCTCCTGGATATGGGGGTTGTAGGTGAACCAGCCCCAAGGCCATGACCATACAGGAGAGCTGACCTTGCCTCTGGTCTGCTGGGTGGTGGCACAGATGAGGGAGAGGCCCCCTCCTCTCCCTCTTTCCTCACCATCTATGGATGGGGGGAGGCCCCAGGATCGTGAGAGTGGGTTTGCTGGCTATGTCCCTTACCAGCTACAATACTTGGGAGAGTGGGCACTACACCTGTCTCTGGGTAACAAAGTAGAGTTGGCCCTGGCTGTGGGGGTTGCTGGTGAGCTAACCCAAGTGTGGGAGAGTGGGAGAGCTAGTGGGGTGACCAGCTCAAATTCCTCTCAGGCCCAGTCCTAGGGCTTTGAATTGGCCCATGCCAATACCTACCCCATTGATGAACTACTAGAGTTCATGAAGGGTGGCCCATCTTACAGATCCAAAACTACAGGATCTCCATGACACAGGGCAACAACAAGGTATTCAAGAGAGGAGTCTCAGTGAGGTTCCGGTACTGATGGAGTAGCAGAAGTTAGAGGCCTTGTATCAAACCAACCAGTCTTTGCAACGAACATTTACAAGCAAAGAAGCATGGACAAAAGGATATACTGAGGGACATACTACAACACACTATAGCTTCCACGATGACACTTTTTTTCTCTGTTAGGGTATGAATGAGATTGGGTACATGATGTGGAATTCACAAAGAACCAATAAGAAGTATTTTAAAAAGTAAGGCATAAGGCATGGGTTTCATGATGACACCTTCACACACATGTGTTGTTACCCTTGTTATGAACTGTTTTCTTCCCCCACTGACCTTCCTCACTCTGATCCCTGTATTTTCAGTGCTCATTCTCTTTCCCATGTTGTCTGTCCTCTACTTTCACAACACAGCCTTTCCATTCCCACCACCTCCTCAAGATTGTTCTTGCCCTTTCATAGTTTTGTTTCCACTTTCATGTCACACATGCATGGATGTTGATGCATACTCACACACATTCACACACACATATGCACACATACACACACACACACACACACACACACACGTGCAAACACACATGCACTCAAATACACTCACAGAAGCACATTTTAAAATCCAGTTGTAAAGTGACAAAGAAAATTAAAATGACATCACCGGTCTTATTTCAAGCAAGGATGTTCTCTGATACTCTGGGACATTCTGGATTTCCAGGACCTTGATTTCCAGGCCTGGAGAATGGCACTGAGGACACCACACAAGCCAAAAACGATGGGTGGCTGAGCCATATAGCCATTTTGAGACCATGATCAAAGAACAGAGACAGGTACCAGAATGAGGCAGGGTCCTGAATGATGTGTCATTGAGTCAGTGTCCAGAGACACCACTACTGATCTGGAGGGTCCAAGTCCAAGGTTGAGGCATTAGCTTTCTCTGTAGGTACCAGGGTAACCGGCTCCAGAGTCTTCTGCTGCCTACAATTCCTTGGTGCGTGGAAGCAAGAGTTCAGCCTTCACTGTGCTAATGAAGTATCCCCATGTGTGTGTGTGTGTGTGTGTGTGTGTGACCTGTCTGTGTTCATTCCCAGGAGTGAGTATAGCCATGCAAGTATAGCCTTCTACAACTTTCTCTAGATGGAGAGTGGAGAGAAGTCTGACTTTCACCCTCTCCCAAGTCCTCTCAGTGACAGATTTCTCCCTAATACCCATCCAATCCCTCCCCTCTCCTACGTGAGACCACAGAGTCTCACAGACTGTGAGTCTCACAGAGTGTGTCCCCTTCCCAAACTTCTGCTCTCCCCTTTCCTTTTATATCACTTTTAAATTATGGGCTAAGAAGCCTCTGTTCCTGGTGCTCCTATGGTCACATGCAATCAGCCTCTGCATCTGTGGGCTCCACGGTGAGGATGCCCCCAAACCAACTAGAACAGTAAGGCATTTAGGTTGACAATCTCTGGACAATAAACCATTACAAGTACTTACACAACACTCATTCTCCTGGTCAGGGTTTTTTTTTTTTCCAATTTGACACAAGCAAATTTATTGATAAGGGAGATCCCAGTTTGTTGTGGGTGGTACCACTCCTGGACAGATGGCCCTGGGTGGTATAAAACAAAACAGGCTAAGGTATCTGGAGATACTGGCTAAGTGACTAAGAGCATTAGGTGCTCTTCTGGAGGGCTTCAGTTTGATTCCCAGCACTTACACAGCAGCTCACAACCATCTGTAACCATAATCCTGGGGCTCTGATGTCTTCTCTCACCATCCATGAGCACTCTGCATACATGTGGTACATAGACATGTCTGCAGGCAAAAACCCCATACACACAGAATACAATATCAAGCAAGCCATTGGGAGCAAACCAGTAAGCAGGGTTTCTCCATGGTCTCTGCTTCCATTCCTGCTTCCAGTTTCCTGCCTTGAGTTCCTGTCCTGACTGCCCTTCGTGATAGAGTACAACTATAAGCGGAAACACACCCTTTTCTCCTTCAGTTACTTTCGGTCACAGTGTTTTATCATAGGGTACTTGTCCTGTATTAGCTATCACAAACAGTACAGAGGACATAGATGAAAGACAGAGAACTCAGAGAAAGAAAACACAGGGAAGCAACATCCCAGAAGCAGCCAAGCCATCTTCAAAGCTTACTGACCACTGACTTACCAAAATGAAGGGAGGAGGTGGCGGTCTCCTGAAATGAGGGATTTTATTATAGTTGAGGGAAGAAAGGGCACAAACTCTCAGTAGAAGAGCAAGTCCTTTTTTCTATGGTGTATTTGTGAAGGTCATCTACCTAATAATGGCTAAAGAGAGTTTGTTTTCCCTCCAGAAATTAGAGACTACACTTAAAAAGAATAATGATGGAGGAAGACATCTTGACGTTGTCCCCTGAGTTCCACATAGGTACACATGTTCATGTGCACACTCACAAACGAGAGCCACTTCACTTGAGTTTTAGCTTCCACTGGCTTAAAAATATTTGGAATGAGTTAATAGATCACAAGTCTTTGTTTACTTGTAATTAAACTAAATTTAAAGACCCCCACTTGGCTAAATCTAGACTTGCTCTTGATTAAAATTAGCCCAAAGTCAAGGTATTCTGCATTGCACAATTGGCATTCAGGACAGAAAGTTCTGAGACACCAAACTTTCCTGCTGTGCAGTCAATCTTTTACTAAGAAGATAAAGCTGCAAGGAGAAGCCAGGTCAGTGATGAGATAAACTTTCCATCCCGAGTCAGTGAGAAATATTCTAAGGGAGCTGAAGCCAGGCTCACCACTGTGCCCCAGACATGTCTCCAAACCAGTTTCATAGGCACTCACCTATTTGGTATTAAAAAAAAATATGTGGTGTACAACTAAAATGTCAACATGGATGGGGGAAATCCTACAGGCCCCACCGTTGGATGTAGAACTACAGCCTATCTATCAGTGGCTGCCAAGAAAGAGAGAATGAGTCTTCTCCAGAGATGACATCCCTGATAGGCTATCCAATCCCAAGTGGCCAGCCCTAAATACATGCATATATGAGAAATAGTGTTTATATATGTGTGTTAAAAAGTATATATAGTGTTTATATATGTGTGTATGTAAGTGCATGTGTACATAATAATAAAAATAACATTTAAGGAGTCATGATTTTTAAAGAGTGTGGGAGGCATGGGGACAACTTGAAAGGGGATGGGAGGAAACGATGTAAATACACGTCTCACGTGTGAAGTTCTCTTTTTTTGTTTTTTGTTTTTTATTTTTTATTTATTTTCTGTATTCTTTGTTTACATTCTAAAAGCTTTCCCCTTTCCCAGTCCCTCCTGCCCCATATGTCCCATAAGTCCTCTTCTCTCCATCCATTCTCCTACCTTTCCCCCTCCCTTTTCTCTGTCCTGGTACTCCCCTACTATGCTGGATCAAGCCTTTCCAGGATTAGGGCCCTCTTCTTCCTTCTTCATGGGAATCATTTGATATGCTAATTGTATCTTCAGTATTCAGAGCTTCAGGGCTAATTAATATCCACTTATCAATGATTGCATTCCATGTGTATTCTTTTGTGATTGGGTTACCTCGCTTAGGATGATATTCTCCAGTTCCATCCATTTGTCTAAAAAAATTCATGAATTCATTGTTTTTAATTGCTGAATAGTACTCCATTGTGTATATATACCACATTTTCTGTATCCATTCCTCCATTGAGGGATATCTGGGTTCTTTCCAGCTTCTGGCTATTATAAATAAGGTTGCTATGAACATAGTGGAGCATGCATCCTTATTGCATGCTGGGGAATCCTCTGGGTATATGCCCAGGAGAGGTATAGCAGGGTCCTCTGGAAGTGTCATGTCCAGTTTTCTTAGGAACCGCCAGACTGATTTCCAGAGTGGTTGTACCATCTTACAATCCCACCAGCAGTGAAGGAGTGTTCCTCTTTCTCCACATCCTTGCCAACACCTGCTGTCTCCTGAGTTTTTAACCTTAGCCATTCTAACTGGTGTGAGGTGAAATCTCAGGGTTGTTTTGATTTGCATTTTCCTAGTGGCTAATGATGTTGAGCATTTCTTAAGGTGCTTCTTGGCCATCTGAATTTCTTCAGGCAAAAATTCTTTGTTTAGGTCTGTACCCCATTTTTTAATAGGGTTATTTGGTTCCTTGGGGTCTAACTTCTTGAGTTCTTTGTATATATTGGATATTAGCCCTCTATCGGATGTAGGATTGGTGAAGATCTTTTACCAATTTGTTGGTTGCTGTTTTGCCCTTTTGATGGTGTCCTTTGCCTTACAGAAACTTTGTAATTTTATGAGATCCCATTTGTCAATTCTTGATCTTAGAGCATAAGCTATTGGTGTTCTGTTCAGGAACTTTTTCCCTGTGACTATGTCCTCAAGGGTTTTTCCCAGTTTCTTTTCTATTAGTTTCAGTGTGACTGGTTTTATGTGGAGGTCCTTGATCCACTTGGAGTTGAGCTTAGTACAAGGAGATAAGAATGGACCAATTCGCATTCTCCTGCATGCTGACCTCCAGTTGAGCCAGCACCATTTGTTGAAAAGCCTATCTTTTTTTCACTGGATGTTTTCCGTTCCTTTGTCGAAGATCAAGTGACCATAGGTGTGTGGATTCATTTCTGGGTCTTCAATTCCATTCCATTGGTCCACTTGCCTGTCCCTGTGCCAATACTATGCAGTTTTTTTTTTTTTAACACTATTGCTCTGTAGTATTGCTTGAGGTCTGGGATACTAATACCCCCAGTTGTTCTTTTTCTGTTGAGAATAGTTTTAGGTATCCTGGGTTTTTTGTTATTCCAGATAAATTTGGGAATTGCTTTTTCTAACTCTGTGAAGAACTGAAAAACTTAAAAAAGAAAATGGTCCCTTTAATTCCTTCTGATCCTTCTGCCGCTTGGCCTTTTCTGCTGGGGCAGACTCTTGGCTGCTCTGTTCCAGTAAAGACACCATCTTCTGATCCATCCTAGAGAACCCACTGCACTCAGGGCAGTTGGTAAGAACCCCTCCCACCTCCGGAGTCCCAGAGATGCTCCCAGGGGTGGGGGTGGGGGTGAGGTCAGTGGACTCACTATCCATCAACCACCCAAACCCCCACCCTCCCGAATACCACTCCCCTTATCTTCCTTCCTCCCCTTCCACCAACAGTCCCTCTGCAGGAGTGTGGAGAGGCCTGAGATCACAGGTAGGATCACCCTGGCTGCTAAGAGGAACACATCCTGAACCCTTAGGCGGGAGCCTTCCAGTTTCTGTCTCTGGCTAGGGACCATCCTAGGCCACAGTGCACCATATCCAGGTGGCTCAGGGAGATAGCTAACCTCCCAGGACTGTGGAGAGACCTGAGAGCACAGAGCTGATCCTGGACCATAGAACTACACACACAAACACCACCACAAGAGAGCTGGTCTCCCAGGAGTGCCTACATACCTGTGTGCACAGAGACGATGTGAATCCCAGGAGTACAGATCGACAGGCTTGCAGGACAGATAAAGTACAGTCTGAGACAGCAAGACCAGCTAACACCAGAGATAACCAGATGGCAAAAGCCAAATGTAAGAACATTATCAACAGAAACCAAGGCAAAATGGCACCATCCAAACCCAGTCCTCCCATTATAGCAAATCCTGAATACCCCAACACAATAGAAAAGATCTGGATTTAAAATCACATCTCATAATGCTGATAGAGGACTTTAAGAAGGACATAAATAACTCCCTTAAAGAAATACAGGAGAACATGGGTCAACAGGTAGAAGCCATTAAAGAGGAAACACAAAAATCACTTAAAGAATTATAGGAAAACACAAACAACTGAAGGAAATGAACAAAACCATCCAGGATCTAAAAGTGAAAGTAGAAACAATAAGGAAATAACAACGGGAGACAACTCTGGAGATAGAAAACCTTGGAAAGAAATCAGGAGTCATAGATGCAAGCATCAACAACAGAATACAAGAGATAGAAGAAAGAATCTCAAGTACCAAGGATACCATAGAAAACATTGACTCGACAGTCAAAGAAAATGCAAAATGCAAAAATAACCCAAAATATCCAGGAAATCCAGGACACAATGATTAGACCAAAGCTAAGGATTATAGTTATAGAAGAGAGCGAAGATTTCCAACTTAAAAGGCCAGTAAATATCTTCAGCAAAATTATAGAGGAAAACTTCCCTAACCTAAAGGAAGAGATGCCCATGAACATGCAAGAGGCCTACAGAACTCCAAACAGACTGGACCAGAATAGAAATTCCTCCCATCATATAATAATCAAACACCAAATGTACTAAACAAAGAAAAATATTAAAATCAGTAAGGGTAAAAAGTCAAATAACATATGAAGGTAGACCTATCAGAATTACACCAGACTTCTTACCAGAAACTATGAAAGCTAGAAGATCCTGGGCAGATGTCATACAGACCTTAAGAGAACAAAATGTCAGCCCAGGCTACTATACCCAGCAAAACTCTCAATTACTATAGACGGAGAAACCAAGATACTTCATGATAAAACCAAATTTACACAATATCTTTCCACAAAATCAGCTCTACAAAGAATAATGGGTGGCAAATACCAACACAAGGTGGGAAACTATACCCTAGAAACAGCAATAAAATAATCTTTCAAGAAATCCAAAATAAGATAGCCACACAAACAGAATTCCACCTTGAACAACAAAAATAACAGGAAATAACAACTTTCCCTTAATATCTCTTAATATCAATGGACTCTATTCCCCAATAAAAAGATATAGACTAACAGACTGGATATGTAAACAGGACCCAACACTTAAATTCAGCAAAGTGGCTCATTTAACTCAAACAAATTGGTAGCCCTCCTCTACTCAAAGGATTAACAGGCCAAGAAAGAAATTAAGGAAATTACAGGCTTCACAATAGTCACAAATAACAGTACATATCTTGGTGTGACTCTAACCAAGCAAGTGAAAGATCTGTATGACAAGAACTTCAAACCTATGAAGAAAGAAATTGAAGAAGATTTCAGAAGATGGAAAGATCTCCCATGCTCATGGATTGGCAGGATTAATATAGTAAAAATGACTATCTTGCCTAAATCAATTTACAGATTCATTGCAATTCCCATCAAAATTCTAACTCAATTCTTCATAGAGCCAGAAAGAGCAATCTGCAAATTCATTTGGAATAACAAAAACTCCAGGATAGAGAAAACTATTCTCCACAATAAAAGAACTTCTGGGAGAATCACGATCCCTGACCTCAAGCTCTACTACAGAGCAATAGTGATAAAAACTGTATGGTATTGGTACAGAATCAGGCAGGAAGATCAACAGAATAGAATTGAATACTCAGAAATGAACCCACACACCTATTGTCATTTGATATTTGACAAAGGAGCTAAAAAAATAAATCCAGTGTGTGGGGGGAAACAGCATTTTTAACAAATGGTGCTGGATGTACTGGAGGTCAACATGTAGAAAAATGCAAATCAACCCATTATCTCCTTGTACGTAGCTCAAGTCCAAGTGGATCAATGACCTCCACACAAAAGCAGATATACTGAAGCTTATAGAGGAGAAACTGGGGGAGAGCCTTGAACACATGGGCACAGGGGAAATTTTCCTGAACAGAACACCAATGGCTTATATTCTAAGAACAAGAATCGACAAATGGACCTCATAAAACTACAAAGCTTCTGTAAGGCAAAGGACACTGTCAATAGGACAGAATGGCAACCAACAGATTGGGAATAGATCTTTACCTATCCTACATCCAATAGAGGGCTAATATCCAATGTATTCAAAGAACTCAAGATGTTAGACTCCAGAGAGTCAAATAACCCTATTAAAAATGGGGTACAGAGCTAAATGCTGAATTCTCAACTGAGGAAACTCGAATGGCTGTGAAGCACCAAAAGAAATGTTCAACATCTTTAATTATCAGGGAAATGCAAATCAAAACAACTCATACCAGTCAGAATGGCTAAGATGAAAAATTCAGGGGACAGCAGATGCTGGCGAGGATGTGGAGAAAGAGGAACACTCTTCCATTGTTGGTGGGATTGCATTCTGGTACAACCAGTCTGGAAATCAGTTTGTTGGTTCCTCAGAAAATTGACATAGTACTACCTGAGTACCCAGCTATACCACTACTGGGCATATACCCAGAAGATGCTCCAACAGGTAATAAGGACACATGCTCCACCATGTTTATAGCAGCCATATTTATAATAGCCTGAAGCTGGAAAAACCCAGATGTCTTTCAACAGAGGAATGCGTACAGAAAACGTGGTATATTTAGACAATGGAGTACTACTCAGCTATTAAAAACAATGACTTCATCAAATTTTTAGGCAAATGGATGGAACTAGTGTCATCCTGAGTGAGGTGCCCAATCACAAAAGAACACACACGGTATGTACTCACTGATAAGTGGATATTAGCCCCAAAACAAGATACAAATCACAGACCACATGAATCTGAAGAAGGAAGAGCAAAGTGTGGGTGCTTTGTTTTTTTTTTCTGAGAAAGGGAGCAAAATACTCATGGGAGCAATTATGGAGAAAAAGTGTGGGGAAGAGACTGAAGGAAAGGCCATCCAGAGACTGTCCTACCTAGAGATTCATCCTATAAACAGTTCTCCAACCCCAACACTATTGTGGATGCCAAGAAGTGCTTGCTAAAAGGAGCCTGTTATGGCTGTCTCTTGAGGGGCCCTGCCAGAGCCTTGCAGATACAGAGGCAGATGCTAGCAGCCAACCATTGGACTGAGTGCAGGGTCCCCAATGGAAGAGTTGGAGGGAGGACTGTAGGAGCTGAAGGGGTTTGCAGCCTCATGGGAAGAAGAATGATGTCAGCCAACCAGACCCTCCAGGGCTCCCAGAGACTAAGTTATCAACCAAGGGGTACACATGGTTCTAGCTGCATTTGTGGTGGAGCAATGCCTTGTCAGGCATCAGTGAGAGGAGAGGTCCTTGGTTCTATGAAGGCCCCATAGATGCCCCAGTGTGGGGAAATCGAGGGGGTGTAGGTGTGAGTATGTTGGGCAGAGGGGCATCTTCTTGGAGGTAGGGGGAGGGAGGATGGGTTGGGTGTTTTCTTGGAGGGGGGAAACCAGAAAGGGTATAACATTTGAAATGTAAATAAGAATATGTTCAATAAAAAAATAATGGTGTGAAAGATACAGAGGTATCTGCATCAACTTTTGACCTTAGTGTCCCTTAATAACAAGATATTGTGAGCACTTGAGATTAGACTGTGGAACTGAGAACAGAAATGAACTACTCTGGTGTCTTGCAGTTTCCATCCTAGGTTGCCCAAGGAGATAAAGCTGTGCAGACTGAAACAAACAGTTCACTCAGGCAGTGGGCAGCAAGGCATTCCTTCTTGCAATCTAGATCCACTTGAAGAACAAGAAGAGCTTTGACCTCCTGTGAGATAGATGGATTAATCACGTGAGGTGTTTTGGTCCAACTTTGCTAACGAGTACAATTACTGTCCTCAGAATACTGACCTTCCAGAAGTGGCTTCAGGACATTCCAGTTTCCTGTTACCTGGGAAGGCGGGCTGGCACTCAGTCGGATGCTTTGTCCCCAAAGCTCCTGGAAACTCTCCCAGTGATAAGGTTTTCCTTCACTGCTCTCTCAAGTGACCCATTTTTAAGCTTGCAATTTAGTGAATTTTAAATTAAAACATAACTGGAAATACAAGATGAACTTGTCAGCTCGGTATTTGTTTGCTTTGAATCCCTTCTCCTTGGGTGAGGGGGCGGGAAGGGGCAGCATATATCCAAGTCCTTGTGAAGTTAAAATGGCAGGAGGTGTTTTAGAATAAAACCATCCTTACACAATTCCCTCCCTCATCCTTCTCCATGTCACATGACTGTGCAGTGAACTTGGTTCAAGCCAATAGGTAATCCACAGGCTGTGCTCCAGACAGTTAAGTGGCCTTAACATAAACTTTGCAAGCAGGAGGGAACATGCTAGATAAGAACATCATTTATCTTTTGCTCACTTGCTGTGTGCCCTACCAATTGTCTGGTGAGGACCCTTGGGAGGTGGGAGACTTGGCTTGTCCTAGACCATCCATGAACAGATTTTCTTCTCTTTGGCACAGAGTGATTATTTACTGGACACACATTCCGACGCTTTGACAGATGGGTGAGCTGGACTTCACCTGAACTGAGCTGAAGACATCAAGAATTGGACAGGTCTTTTTTCTGTCGAGTGGTGTCAGTGCTTTAGAGTAACCATCAAGCTGACTCCATGTTCTTCAAGGGGAGGGGCCATCCTTGAGTTCACAGACAGAGTAACAAAGGTTTGCTTATGGTTTGGTGGCCTCTGCTAGCAAAGAGGTTTTGTGTGCCCAGCTACTGTGGGTTCCCGTCCTCCTTGTCCATTTACTATGGCTGTCCTCCACCCTGACAGGGTCTGAAGCCTTTTATCTTCCGATTTGAACATCACTTTGAAGCCTCTGTAAGGACTATGTTACAAGTTTAGTGATAGACAAACTCAAATAGTTGAACAAGGAGTGAGAGAGGATGGAGAAAGATACAGATAGACCTGCTAATGGGAAAGTGGAAAAAAAATAATCTAATCATCCCCGAGTTAGAGAAAAACATCCTTTGTTCCCCATCTCACTGAAAAAATCCCAGGTATGCAGGGTCGTGGCCTCAAGCTTCATCTGGCTCCGCAGCTGGGTTATGATTTGCAATAAAGCAAACCTTTCAAAGGCGTTCAACTTCATCAGGTTCTTCTGCTGCCCAGAGGAGGCTAGCCTGCAGCGCATGGGCCCTGGCAACACTCCTCTGGGGGAGCACACTGCTCCTAGTCAGCAGTGACATTTTATTTTACTTCAACTGTCCTCATCTAGAGACCAGAAGAATAACCAAGATGGTGCTTCTGTGAATTTTCTTTCTTTCTTTCTTTGTTTCTTTGTTTCTTTGTTTCTTTCTTTGTTTCTTTCTTTCTTTCTTTCTTTCTTTCTTTCTTTCTTTCTTTCTTTCTTTCTTTCTTTCTTTCTTTCTTTCTTTCTTTCTTTCTTTGTTTTTTAAGTCAAGACAGGGTTTCTCTGTATAGCACTGGCTGTCCTGGAACTCACTCTGTAGATGATGCTGGCCTTAAACTCAGAAATCTACCTGCCTCTGCCTCCCAAGTGCTGGGATTAAAGGTATGCACCACCACTACCTGGCTGAATTTGCTTTCTTTAGATTTAAGTGTAATATCAAAAAGAAGTTCATTTAGTTCTGATGCTAAGCAACTTTAGATCTTCCACAACGTTGATGAGGAGACCATTGAGATTGAATCCAGGGCTCACGTTAGGCAAGTGGTAGACTTTTTATCCACGTTGCCTACCCTTCTGATTTCATTTAGAGACAGGGTCTTCTCAAGTTGCCAAGACTAATCTCGGGATTGTGTCCTTCCTAGTTTAGAGACCTGAATATCTAGGGTAACACATCATACACCAGCTATTTAATAACTCTTCTCCATGGAAAATCACAGCCTGTCTTGATGGAATTAATGTTCTTCACTGTTACTGTGGGTCTTGCATCTTACTTGCAGGCATTGCATGTTTATTACAGACAGCATAAAACGGTGCATAGTCTCAGCTATACTCACATAACAGCTTAAATTTTATTTTTTCTGGTGCTGAGGCATGAACCCAGAGGTGTGCACATACTGGGCACACCTTGTGTTCTGAGCTGCATCACCAGCCTAAAAGTACTTTAGTAGGGAGTACTACTATTTAGCAGTTTTTCCCTATGTGCCTCCAATTGTCCATACCTGAAGAGATATAGGACATGAGTTTTCTTGGCTAAATATACTCTCAGAATTCTTTCTGTTTTGATCACCCCCTTCTGATCTGTCTTGTGTGGGCCTCTGAAAACCATACCAAATGCAAATATTTCCATTTATGCACATTTATTTTACTTCCATACCCATTTCCCTTTATACAGGTCTGATTACTTACAGACCCATCCCATGGATAAGCACCAATCCATGACACTTTCAATACTACACTGTTATGCTTGCAGATAGGAGTCTAGCGTGGCTGTCCCCTGAGAGGCTCCACCCAGCAGTTGACTCAGACAGCTACAGAAACCAACAGCCAAACAGTGGATGGAAATTGAGAATTCTTATGGAAGAATAGGAAGAAGAATTGGGCGCCAAAGGGGATAGAATCTTTATAGGAAGACCCATCGAGTCAACTAACCCGGGCCCTTGTGGCTCTCATAGTCTGAATCACCAACCAAAGAACATACATGGGCTTAACCTAAGCCTCCCCACATGTATGTTGCAGATGTGAAGCTTGGCCTTCATGTGGGTCCTGAACAACTGGATCATGGGCTACCCCAAAAGCTGTTGCCTGCATGTGGGATATGTTGTAGCTGGACTGCCTTGTCTGGACTCAGTGGGAGACAGAGAACCTAGCCTTGCAAAGATTTGAAGTGCCATGGTGAGGGGATACCCAGGGGTCCCACCTGCTTAGAGGAGAAGGGAAGGGAAGATGGGGGAAGAGTTGTGGGAGGGCATGATCAGGAGGGAGCCAGAAAGCAGGATGTAAAGTAAATAACTAAAAAAATATTAATGATACAATTAAATTTAAAGAAATGTTACAGGGGAGAAAGATATTGCCCAGCAGTTAAGGGCACTGGATACTCTTGCAGAGGACTTAGATTTGGTTTCTAGCATCCCCAAGGGGGCTTACGATATCTATCTATACCTCTAAGTTTCAGAGGATCCAGTGCCCTCTTCTAACCTCTGTAGGCACCAGGCAAACATGTGGCACATATACATACAGGTAGACAAAATAATTTTGTATACAACATAAATAATTATGTTCTTGTATATCTATGAAAATTTAATTATCTTTTGAGGACACAACTTATTCATTAACCATTTTTGAGCACCATGGTTGTAAAGGAAAGGTACAGAGTTAACTTTAAGAATTAATTCATATTGCAGTTGGCTCTGAAAATCATAAAATGCTGTACTTTATTAAGATCATTGTGTTTGCCTTACAGAAACTTTGTAATTTTATGAGGTCCCATTTGTCAATTCTTGATCTTAGAGCATAAGCTATTGGTGTTCTGTTCAGGAACATTTCCCCTGTGCCCATGTCCTCAAGGGTCTTCCCCAGTTTCTTTTCTATTAGTTTCAGTGTGTCTGGTTTTATGTGGAGGTCCTTGATCCACTTGGAGTTGAGCTTAGTACAAGGAGATAAGAATGGATCAATTCGCATTCTCCTGCATGCTGACCTCCAGTTGAGCCAGCACCATTTGTTGAAAAGGCTATCTTTTTTCCACTGGATGGTTTCAGCTGATTGGTCAAAGATCAAGTGATCATAGGTGTGTGGGTTCATTTCTGGGTCTTCAATCCTATTCCATTGATTTACCTGCCTGTCACTGTACCAATACCATGCTGTTTTTGAGACTATTGCTCTGTAGTACTGCTTGAGGTCTGGGATACTGATTCCCCCTGAAGTTCTTTTGCTGTTGAGAATAGTTAAATTTTCTGTAAGGCAAAGGACACTGCCAAAAGGACAAAATGGCAACCAACAAATTGGGAAAAGATCTTCATCAACCCTACATCTGACAGAGGGCTAATATCCAATATATACAAAGAACTCAAGAAGTTAGACTCCAGAGAGCCAAATAGTCCTATTAAAAATATGGTACTGAGCTAAACAAAGATTTTTCACCTGAAGAACTTCGAATGGCTGAGAAGCACCTTAAGAAATGTTCAGCATCATTAATGATTAGGGAAATGCACATCAAAATAACCCTGAGATTTTACCTCACACCAGTCAGAATGGCTAAAATTAAAAACTCAGGAGACAGCAGGTGTTGGTGAGGATGTGGAGAAAGAGGAACACTCCTCCACTTCTGGTGGGAATGCAAGTTGATACAACCACTCTGGAAATCAGTCTGGTGGTTCCTCAGAAAACTGGGCATGACACTTCCGGAGGACCCTTCTAAACTACTCCTGGGCATATACCCAGAGGATTCCCCAGCATTCAATAAGGACACATACTCCACTATGTTCATAGCAGCCTTATTTGTAATAGCCAGAAGCTGGAAAGAACCCAGATGTCCCTCAATGGAGGAATGGATACAGAAAATGTGGTATATTTACACAATGGAATACTACTCAGCAATTAAAAACAATGAATTCATGAAATTCTTAGGCAAATGGTTGGAACTGGAAATTATCATCCAATCACAAAAGAACACACATGGAATGCAGTCACTGATAAGTGGATATTAGCCAAGAAGCTCTGAATACCCAAGACACAATTCACATATCAAATGATTCCCAAGAAGAAGGAAGGTGAGGTCCCTGGTCCTGGAAAGACTTGACCCAGAATTGTAGGGGAGTACCAGGAGAGAGAAGTAGGAGGAGGTTGATTGGAGAATGGGCGCAGGAAAGAGGTCTTATGGGACTTATAGGGAGGGGGGGACTGGGAATGGGAAAATCATTTGGAATGTAATCAAAGAATATAGAAAATAAAAAGTAAATAAAAATAAAAAGAAGGAAAAAAAGAATAAACCACTTGTCTACATAGAAATAAAAGATCATTGCGTTTAAATATGAAGTTGTTATTGGATGTTACGGTAGCATAAAAAGGGATGGGATGGGGAGGCCTTAGTTTGAAGGTTATCAACTATAGGTAACAAGTGCCAGAAGGTGGGTCACCTCAAGGTGATTCAGTTGAGTCAGTGCATTATTCAAATTATTTAAGTATTTGCTTTGAAATCTGCAAATTCTTTTTTTAATGATAAAATTATACTAGATGTAAGGAAATGATGAGCATGACTTAATCTCCCTGTTTGACCTGACGGCATGATTTCTTCCATATGGTATTTCCCCTGTTTTCTCTTGTTGAATTATTAAAGCAGCAGCAGCAACAATAAACAAAAAGTCTAGTCCTGTCATACACCCAGCCAAAATTTTTGCAACATTTCTTACTCTTAAGTTGAAAACGAAATCCCTTTGCATCCTTTAATACCCAATTTAATTCAAATTTCCTAAAATTGAAGATGGAAATGGACAGAGTGCCTTGGCAGTTCTCCAGGTAGAGATCTGTAGTGGTAGTTGGCTCTTTCACACACACACATCAGTTAAATTTTCATGTGTCTTGACTAGCTTAAAAGCTGGGCAGTTCTAATCCTTCCAGCGGCTAGCACACATTTTCCTCCTGTAATCCTGGTTTAACATCCTCTAATTTTGCATTTTATCTCTGTTGTCCTGGCTCCTTCTGGGTAGCTCCCTAGTTTTTGCTGCCCAAGATGCTTCTGGGCAGCCCTTTGGGAGCCGCATTCCTTCTCACTTACATTTCGTATGATTTTCCTTCTGCAGCTCTAAATCTGAGCCGTCTCCCTCAGACTCACGGTAATGGTAATTCTCCCTTTTCTTCCTTTCTCCCAGTTCCTAGCCCATGCCAATCTAAAGGTTCTGCCTCAGTCTACCTGCCTAGCCATTGGCTGTTGGCTCTTTATTGATAGATCAAAGACCAATCGGGGACAAGGACCTTCAGAATCTGGACATGCAGATTCCTGATTTTGAGAGCTGTTGGATTAATTTAAAGCATTAGAACCAATCCCCAACATAGATCTGTGACATCTTTTGGGTTAAGAATCCCCTGTCCCTCAATTTTCTGCTGCATGTAGGAGTTTAAAGGAAAACTTGGAAAGGAGGTAACAAGATTTTATTGCCAACAGTGGATTTACTCATTCCTTTAGCGAACAGGCGAGTGTGTTTGTATTTTGACACAAGGAGCTTTTGGTGATACACGACTGCTGTGTTTGTTGTCGTTTCTCACATCTATGTAACTTCAGTGTAAGAAAGGCTTTTACACTTGGTCTTTACTCAGTAGCAGCATCAGGGCCTTGCATATTCTAGCAGCTTGTCCAGTGAGGAACTCGTAGATTCTTTTCACATCTTTATTCTTGTGAAACCTGATGGAATGAACAGGAGTGCAAAGGACTCTTCAAAATGGGAATTTGCATATGCTTTAGTTAGCTTCCTGGTGGTGTGATTGTTGAGTCCTATGGTGGTTCTGTCTGATTGTTGAGAACAGTCCACCCTGTTTTCCATAATAACTTAATTCATTTCCATCAGCACTGTATAAAGTTTTCTTTTCTTCACATCCTCCTCAACACCTGCCATCTGTCATCCTTTTTCTCCTCTTTGTCTCTGTCTCTGTCTTTGTCTGTCTCTGTCTCTGTCTCTGTGTCTCTGTCTTTGTATTTGTGTCTGTGTCTGTCTCTGTCTCTGTGTTTCTCTGTCTGTGTTTCTCTCTCTCTCTCTCTCTCTCTCTCTCTCTCTCTCTCTCTCTCTCTGTGTGTGTGTGTGTGTGTGCGCGCGCGCGCGCACGCGCATCCCCCAATGAGTGCACGTGTTTTGATGGGTGCACCTACCAATGTTTGAACAGATTAGAGGACAATCTTGGCTGTCATTTGTAATTTTTGAGACAAAGTCTCTCATCAGCCTGGGACTAGGCAAGCTATGCTGACTGGCTGTGTGTGGAGCAGCACAGGTTTGCTTGCCGCCCCCGCCCCCACGCTGTGATTATGAGCACACATCAGCATGATCTGGCTTTGTTTTTTAGATCTTAATGTGAGTTGTGGAGGACCAAATGTGGGTTTTCATGCTCACAAAACAAGCACGTCACCTGCTGAGCAGCCATTCCCGTCCCCTTTTCTCTTTCTAATACTAACTGTAGTAGCAGGCAGGACAATGAATCCCAGTGGTTTTAAGTTGCATTTTTCATAGCGTTAGTATTCACTTTTTTTTTTTCTGTAAACCTGTTGGCCACTTGCTCCTCTTTGGGGAAGGTCTGCTCAAGGCTTTCAGTTTGCATTGAATTGGGTTATTTGTTTTTAGCTATTGAGTTGTCTTGAATGTCTTTTTCACATTTGCATATTAACTGCTGAGTAAATGTAGAGCTTGAAAATATGTCCTGTTCTGTGGGTAGGTTTGTTTTATTTTGTTTTTAAGATTCATTTATTTTCATTTATTGCACAGATAGGTTTTTTTTTTTTTGGCTTGGTGAAATCCCATTGTCTTTTGATTATGGTTTCCCCCTTCTGAAACTGCTTCCAGTTCCTCTCTACCACCCCTCCTGTCCAGATCCGCACCCTTTCTGTCTCTCTTTAGAAAACAAACAGGCATCTAACAAGTAATAATAAAATAAAAGCAAATAAGAAGCTGGGCAGTGGTGGCGCACACCTGTAATCCCAGCACTTGGGAGGCAGAGCCAGACGGATTTCTGAGTTCAAGGCCAGCCTGGTCTACAGAGTGAGATCCAGGACAGCCAGGGCAACACAGAGAAACCCTGTCTCAAAAATCCAAAATGAAAGAAAGAAAAATAAAGCAAATAAGAAATGCCAAAACAACCAAACAAGAAAAAGAACCAAAGAAAACCACAAGGAACATGTATAGGCACAGAGCCCCACATATTTCCATATACATAGAACCCCAGAACTGGAAGTTATAATGTGTGTGTGTGTGTGTGTGTGTATTATGAGACAAACCAATCTCCAAATATGCTGTTGAGTTGGTTTTGTGTTGGCCACCTACTTCTGAGTATGGGATCTAACCTTAAAAGTGGCTTGTTTCCCAGTGAGATTTCCCTGAAGAAAACTGATTTTTTTTTCATTGCAAATGGCAATCAATTGTACATAGCTTCTGGGTTCAGGATGGCGCGTGTGTCCTCTTCTCCTTTTAACTCTAGGACCCTGTCTGGTGCTGTCCCATGTAGGCCCCGTACAGGCTGCTGCTGGCTCTGTGAGTTCCTATGTGCACCAGCCCTGTGTGCTGCTTCAGGCTCTGTGAATTTATATGTGTGCCAGCCCTGTGCGTCTAGAAGGCCTTTACTCAGGTGTCCTCCACTCCCTGTGGCCCTTACACTCTTTCTCTTTACTCTTCCAGGTCCCCTGAGCCCTGAGGGCAGGGATTTGACAGAGACATCCCTGTGTATTGTCTTGCTGCCTGTTGTTTGAATACTTTTTGTTGCCTTTGTTGGGTCATATCCAATAAGACATTTTGTCACATTAGCGGCTTGTATGTGTCCCCTGGGCTTCTTTCTAGGAGTTTAATTGTGTTGGGTCTTACATTTAGATCTTTAATTGGAGTTTCTATTCACTGTGGTGTGAGACAGGGCTCGATAGCCTTCTTCTACAGGTGCACATTTACTGCCCCTGGCACCATTTGTAGAGGAGCTGTCTCTTCCCCAGTGGGTTTGCTTAGTGCTGGTGTCCACAGGAAGCACTTTCATCATCCCATGTCATTTTTCTCATTAGAAAACTGCACTTGACTTGCTATCTAATGGTGTTGAGCTAATAATGCCTTAAATATTTTGACCTGATCCCTCAAGCTCAAGTCCACACACAACTCAGTCAAGGAAATAAAATTCAGGTGATGGTTCTTAAGTACTTGTAAATAAGAGCTCATCTCTCTCTCTCTCTCTCTCTCTCTCTCTCTCTCTCTCTCTCTCTCTGTGTGTGTGTGTGTATGTGTACATGGTGGGAAGGAAACGTGCTTCTTAAAAATAATATATTTTTATAATTGGGCGTTTTAATTACATCACTTCTCCATTTCCATTTCCTTCCTCCATCTCCTCCATGCATCTCCCTTGTTTTGTTTTCTCTAAAATTCCCAAATTGATGGACTCTGTTTTTTTAATTGTTGTACACACACACACTCATACACGCACATTATTAAGTACATAAATACAATCTTCTCAGTCCATATAGTACTATATATATATATATATATATATATATATATATATATATATACCTGTACTATATGATCTCAGAACTGACCACTTGGTATTGGATACCCAGTCAGGGCCTTTTCCCTGGAGAAGACCATTTCTCCTGCTCTAAGTGCTCCCCATTTGCCTCCCCTTTCCGTGTTAGCAAGTCGTCTGGTATTGTTATCATTCAGGTCTTCTTTAGCAAGCAATGTTGATGAGATTTCATAGATGTAGCCTTCTTGACATTTCCAGAAGATCCAATCTCATAGCAAATTTCCCACTCCTCTGACTCTTGCAGTCTTTTCATACCTTCTTACATAGTCTCTTCTTCAGTAAACCCTGAGCGTTAGGTGTAAAGAATTTTGCGTAGATGGGACATTTGGCACTGGATACCACATGATCTTTTGTTTCCTGCATTTTAATCAGCTGTGGTTTTCTGTGGTGTCTTCATCCATTGCAAAGGGAAGATTCTTTGATGGTGGGGGCAAGAATTACATTTATTTGGGGGTATAGAAATACATATTTATAATGTAGTTAGGAATTATGTTGATTTAGTAAAGTGACAGTTGTAGGTTCTTCTTCAAGATTAATGATGTCACTAGCCCTGGGTAGTAACTAGGTTTCCCTCTTGTTGATCAGCCTCAAGTCCAATTTGAGAGGTATTGGTTACCACCAAGATGTAGGTACTGCTATCTCACCCTTAAGAGTTATTGCACCAATGCTGGTCATTGTTGTCGTTAACAGTTGTCATAGCAAGGAATTGCTATTGGTTGCTTCTTTCCTTTGGAAGCTTACACGACATCTTCCGGTACCATGAAAGTTAGTCCTCAGGGAGGGGACATTCCAATCAGATCCAGGTTAGGGATTCTCTGGGTCTTTTATCCAATATTTGTGGCACCTTCTGAAATAGGGATGTACCTTTCACCTTTGGGAGGCAACCAAGGGCAATATTGATAGTTTATCATGTTCAATGAGTCTCTTGGACAATCTAAACCAACAAATGAAAAGGAACTTCCTATGCCTGATGTTGGGATTATTGCTAGAAAGTCTGTGACTTTTGGGCCAGTGGTGTGTAGAGTATTGACAGCCTAGATGAGAAAACACTATATGTATATGTCTACACAAACATGTATGTCTTACGTATATGCACTTTTAGGTAGATAGACAGCAATATGACTTATTATGACCTTGTCAGAATCGTCACTATTATTTTATCCACCTTCTTTCTCCCACCACAATTAAGGGCCCCTTTCCTGGCCTCCTCCCGCATTTCCCTCTTCAATTAACTTATAGGCCAGTATTACCCTTCTCTCTGGCTCCTCATTGTCTCCTTTTATTTCCTGCTTTCTGCAGTCACCCTAGGTTATATATGCACATCTGAAGTCAAGTCACTGTAGTTTTTTATATATCATGGCTTGTTTATTAAAATATTGGTGAAAAATAGGAGTCTCTAGGGCTGCTGACGGTAGGGAAACAGACCATGCACACTCAAGGTTTCTGCACTCTCCTCCTGGCCACTCTCCTTCTCTTGACCCCACTCCATAACAGGCTGGGGCTCCGGCTCACCAGAGACAGTCATGCTCTTCTCTTTGGCAGGATAGACTGGGGTGACTTTCTTATGACCTCCTTTGTGCTGAGCCTTCTGAGGATGCTTTTTGTTTTCAGGCTATATGGGTAACACAGGAGTAACTCCATTCATTCTGACAGCTTCTTTTTTGGGTTCTTGGCAGAGGTGCTTGGGCTTAGAGTGGGGTTATTAGGAGCTGGACTCTTGGCCACAATTTTCCCATTCATCTGGAATGGGGTGCTGGCCTTTACCCTCTTCCTGTTCTTCTTGCCTGGGCTGGGGGGCTGGTCTTTACCAGTGGCAGCAGGCATGTCACTCTCTGTCCCTGCATCCTACTGTGATGCAGCATTCTTTTCTGGTGTGGTGCCCTCAGATTTAAGTTTCTTTTGCTTCTTGATCTCTGGCAAAAATCCCCTTTTCTTCTATTTTGTGCTAATGGGGCTCTGGGTGTCGCTAGGAATATCCTTGGCATTTTTCCTTTCTGACTCTGGACGCTGGACTCCTAGCATCTTCATGGCCTGCCAGTAGAGATCATAGAGGCGATTGGAGCCAGACGAGTGATTCCCCTGCTGCAGGCTTTGCTGCAGCCTCTGTTGCTTGCTCTGAAGCATGCCCAAGAGAGCAGTGAGGTCCACAGACAGCTTCTCGTGATTGACTGTCCTGCAGAGAGTGTTCAGCAGCTCCAAGATGGATAGCTCCCTCGGGTGCTCCCCAAGAGTATGCAGGGTCTGGGTGGCCTTTCCCAAGAGCTGGGTAATCAGCTGCTCCCACTCAGGATCCTCAAAACATACTCTCAGCTCTCATGAAGACAGGGTCTTCTGGAGCAGCAGGCATGCCCTGGGCCTGATGGCGGGGCTGAAATGGGCCAGCCATGTGCTGGGACAGGATGGGAAGCAGGTTCTTACAGATCACTGGATATCAGGAGAAGAGACTGAGGAACATGGAGACCGTGAGTGGGCTATTACTCTTGGTCAGAAGAGAGTTCAATGATGCTGAGTACACCCAGGTCACAAAGTCCAAGTCCAAGCAACTAGCAGTCTGGTCCTCTGAGTCCTTGGGCTCAGGCTTGCTGTCAGCTCCCTGTAACTTCTGGCTGTCTTGGTGCTTCTCAGTGATGCTGCCCTTGAGCACTCTTAGTAGGTACAGAGAGACATTGAAGTAGTAAAGGGCGACAGAGGAATCAGCCTGGTTGCCAGCCTGCGGCACAAGCCTCTCCACCTGGGCATGCAGAGCCTCTGCACAAGGCTCTACCATGTGGCAATAGTGGTTGACACGACATGGTGCATGAAGATGTGGGCGGTCTTGTGCAGGAGGTCCTGCTCCTGCTTGGTGGAGCCTCTGCTGTGTACACATACTATGCTGGATGATGTTCAGCAGTGGTTCAAGGAGTTCCAGGATCAGGGGTGCTCAGTGCTTGGTCACCAGCACCTTGATCAGGTCTAGTGCCCTGATCTGGAAGTCCCATTGAAGTGTCTCCTTCTGCAGCTTGTTTTTCTCCTCATTCCAGGCCTGGATGTGCATCTTCTGTTCTGCAGATAGGCTGACCAGGTTCTGGTCCAGGGCCATCCTGGCCTCATCCCCAAGCTCCTCCTCCTCATCCTTGTTGTCTACTCCACCCGGTGCATCCCCAGCTTGTAACACTTCCATCAGCTGTTGACTGAAGCCCGGATTCACATCCTTATCACTGTCCTCTTCTTCACTTTCTTCCCCATCCTCCCTATCCAAGTCACTCTCTGAGCTCTCGTTGTCCTCACTGAGTCTTCCTCCCCCCCCGTGCTTCAGCTGCTCATCAGTATCATCAGTGACCACCACGTTGTCATCCTCATCCTCATTTGTCTCAGGGTGGAGCACAGCCAGGATTAGATGCAGACCACATGGAGTAAGGTGGGAACAGATATGACCAAATACACTCTGAACTATGGAGTGCTGGGTTGAGCCAGCAAGGACTGCAAGATCTCCACCCACACACACTGGCTCCCTCGAGGCTTTGGCTCTAGAGTGTGATCAGTGGGGATTCTGTTCCACGCTTTTCTTGATGCAAGTCTGAATGTCTCCTAGGACATCACAGCTTTCTGCAGGGGACTTGAAGAGGTAGAGGCCCACCAGAAACAGCAGGTGCTGGAAGGCCCTGGGGGAGCGAGCCTCTGGTTCTTTTAGAGTATTCATCATCTGGTCCCAGACCTGATGCTGCTGTGTTGTCAAGGGTGTCCCATTAGTTATGTTGCTGTTATGGTTCAACAACATGTCTGCCAACTGCACCAGGCAGTAAGTCCAGGCAGGGCTTCCTCTTTTCAGCCAGGTCTGGTATCTGCCTAAGCTTCACACTGAGAGTCTGCAGTAGGCTGAACAAAGCACTGGCAATGACCCCACAGTTGCGGTCATCCGAAGGGAAGAAGTGCTGCTTCATCGCTGATATCTGGGGAGCAGCCTTCTTTGTCTTAAAGAAGGCATGGGACAAGCAAAACCTGGCCATTTGCTCAACCACAGCATCATCCTTCTCCAGGTGCAGACGATCCACAAGGCTAACCAGGCAGTGAATGATCCACTTCCGGAGCCGGAATACAGTTCACTCAGGCACATTCAATGAGGTGTCCTTAGCTCTCTTCTGGTTGGCAGTGCTGAAGCCAACCTAAGAGTCCAGGTCAGGCTGCAGGAACATGTCCCGCAACCAGGCCACGTAGCTCCGCAGGGCTTCAGTATTCAAAAACCGTATGACACACCAGAAGGTAGGCATGATAGGGAGACCTTGATTGGTGATGGTTGTAAAGGCCACCATCATAGTAAACTGCTGCTTAGGGTCATCCCGGCACCCCTCTAGGAAGGCACCCACATATGTACTTATCTCTGAGATGAACTTGAATAGGTTTGGAGGCTTAGAAATGGTCATGTTCTCCCCAAAATGGCGGATCAAATCTCCTCAAATCACCAACTGCAACTGCTCTTCTGACAGAAGCAGCAGTGATGCACTGAGTAGGTAGAAACACATGTACATGGATGTCCAGGATGGATTCTTTAGCAACCCCTCCTCCAAAACCTCCTTCCAGAACACTTCAAATTTGTTCTTCTTAAGTGCTAGGAAGAGCAGGTCCAGAGCCACATCAGACAGTTTATGCTTCTGTTTTACAGAGTTGGCTGCCACCTTCCGTATGTTCACCAAACTGGGAATACTATCCTCTGAGAAGAGGTCAACTGAGTCAATCAGTGACTCGAGCTTTGTTGGCACCCTCTGCTGAGCCAAGAGAAAGAGCTCCACGTACTCGGGAGAGCTGAGGCTCACTTTCATGTCACCCTTGAGGACCTTTGGCAGGATCTCCTGGAACATGGACGCTGGGACCTCAGAGAGGATGTCCACCAGAGCCTTTATTGGTTGTCCCTGTAAGTGGTTGTGGTGATGGGACAGGATCTTCAGCAACCTCACAGACTTCATCAGGGCCTTTGTCCTTCACTAGGCAGCCTGACTGAAAGAAGGATAGCACTCCAAACAGGTTTGCAAAGAGAGTGGGTCTCCTCATTGTCTTGTTCACTGCTTGTAGACTGTATTTTTCTTATATCTGACTCAGGATGTCACACAACGGGATGTCTTCAAAAGACTGCAACAGCTGGGCCAGTGCCGGACTTTAATTGGGCCTAGCAGCTTCTCGGCCCAGCCCAAGCCCAGTAATTAGGCCTTGTGTGTATGTAAGTACTCCAATAACTCCATGGCCTGGAGCTGCGTTTCCTGCTCTGGCTTTGCGATACCCAAGAAGTCCAAGAACTCACAGCTGTGCTCCAACAGGCTGTGGTGGTTGTCTTGCAGTGCTTCTGCAGGAGACACAGGCTCAGTTTTCATGGAGCTCTTATCTCTACCATGCTGAACCAAACACATGGGCTCAGAAGACCAAGTCACTGTAGTTTTGATTGGGTTGTATTACATGCAGGTGCACTTACGACAAGGCCATATTCAAGGGTATTTGGAGGCAGATGATAAGTCCCCACCCCTTCTCATAGAAACTCAAAAAGTTCCCTCATAACCACTCGGGGTAACCATTATAGCATTCATATCTCAGACTAGGCACTCAAATCTGAATTAGAATGAAATATCTGTTTGACTAAACACGAAGGACTATTCTAAAGCTAAGTCATTAGATTGTCAAATAAAAACATAATGCCTATGAAATCTAGCACTAAAAAATACAGAGTGAAAGCAGGATAAAGTTGTATGTTCACAATGTAGAGTTGTGTGCTCACAATGAAAGAGTTGTATGTTCACAATGTAGAGTTGTGTGTTCACAATGTAGAGTTCACACTGAGTGAGTTTTACTTTGGATATTCTTTTGGTTCATATTATATCTAAGTTATTAGTGATTCAAAGTTGGGTCAGGTGATCTGTTCTTATACCTTCCTTGAAGAGGATATGGACTATGTATGTGATAATGAAATTACTTCTAGATATGACTCATAATTCCTTCCCTCTCACATGTGGAACCTGCAAAATATTAACCTAAACAGAGAAGAGTAATCATCAGGGACTGGGAAGAGTATGTGTTTTGTGGAAGTGGAGAGTGGGAGGCTTCATATGGTGTGCCACCTATTTATGAATGAAATACCATATAGAACTCATCAATAGGTACCATGAATAGATATTGCAAGTAGATGACCTAAATAAAATTTTTGATGATAGTTTTACCTAAAATGTATTCTTCCCTCATCAAGGAATCTCTTTTTTTCTCTAATTTGGCCATTTCAAAATATATGTTGATTGTATAATTACATGCACATGTCTGTATTTAGTTCTTTTTTTAACCTTTTATTGATCCTTTGTGAATTTCACATCACACACCCTAATTGTACTCATCTCCTTCCTTGTCCTTTCATATCTACTCTGTCCTTGCAAACTTTCCTTCCCCAAACTAAAATAAAATAGGAAAGAATAAAAAAAATCTTGTCATGGAAGCTGTGACACACAGTATAGCCCTTTGTCTACATGTCTTTAGTTGCAAATGTTCATTCATGAGTCACGGTCTTTTTTCAGGCTTCTGGCTTCTGTTACACTATCTATACTGGACCCTTAGGGGGACTTCTCTTGGATATGTGTTGTTGCCTTGTGTTATGTAGATTCTGCAGTTTTGGATCTACGGGATTGGCTCTCTCATGTGCTTCAGTAGATCACAGTTGGGGTAGATATTGGGGTAGGTCAACTCAAAGCCCTGGATCTGGGCCTGGGAGGTAGTTGAGTTTGTCAGCCCACCGACAGGAAAGTCCCATATGACCTTTCAACTTCTTTTAAATCCTCTACTCCTTCTCATCCACACATGCAGGGAAGAGAAGGGTCCAGTCCATTCTCCATCACTGGAAATCCCTGTTTAGGAGGGACGCTCCCACCCCTGAAGAGAAGACAGTCTTGCCTATGCTTGGATGCTTTCTTTCACTGTGTTAGTTAATGCATCAAACTCTTTCACAATGGCTCTCAGCTAAATGGAAGGATATGATTATTCAGACATTTGGCTAAGAAGAAACTCCTACACCAGTATGGTGAATGTAAACATCAGAAAGTCAAAACCAGCATGATAAAGATTGTAGATAAAGACTGTATGTTGCACTTAATTAACTGGTGGCCATGATGAGACTTTGACAATGTAGATCAGTTTGCTGAATCAACTGCTGTTCCACACCACTATTCTTGGTTTCATAGCATCTGTGTTCTGGAAGATTAGAGAACTTTCTAAAATGCTTTGGACGCTTTCTCCTCCTTTACAAAGCACAGCTTTCTGAATGGACAAGGCCCTCTTGTTGCCATTACTGTTGGTCGCATCAGTCGTTGACCCTTAGTCTTGATCAGGCATCTCTTGACTTTCCCATTACAACAGCTGCTTGTTTCTGTCTCTCTATCTGTTCCATTGTGTATTGTCCAGTGTCCTTTATGTTCCTTTCAGAGTTTGGGGTGGGGGTGAGCAGAGGTGATACCCGCACACCCGGTGAAGACCTTGGGAGAATTAACATAGATTAAATGAATATATTAAAGGAAACCGGATTTCAGCAGCCTTGAATGGGAGATTGTTTCCTCTTTGTAATCAACACTTGAGTTGTAACTGATAGGAGACATTTTTAAGGAATGTCCTTTTAAAAAGCTTTAAGGGCGGAACTGTGTGTTTCCTTTACATACAGGACTCTCTTTGAGGCCTAGAACTGCTCTGAGGCTGGAGGGTCCAGCAAGGAGGTACAAAGAATGTAGCTGAGCCTTTGAGCAGAAAAACTCAGTATTGGAAAAATAGCCATAACTAGAGATTGGGAAAGATGTCTGCTTCTAAAAGATCTTGTTCCTGCTCTGGCCATTTACCACTTCTTTCTGCCCATAGCTAGGCTACTGCAAGCATCTAAAAGGGGCGGAGGGATGTTATGGAGTTGATAGAGGCCAGAAAGATATTGTCTATGCATTGAACTGTCCAACTGAGTCTGGGCTTCTTTTCAGGGGATGAAGACATGAAATTTGGTGAGGACATTGAAAATGTTTAATAAAAAAATGTAACATATATTAGAGATCAGCAGCATGAATAAGGAGAATAAAAAAGAATGAGAATGTGGGCATTCGTATCAGATATAAAGTGATATTTAAATGTAACCGTTATAGTATTGCTAGTTTTAACATAAGGAATAAATCAAACTATTCTGTGTCCTTTCCCCTGTCAGAAAGAAAGGGAGAAAGAGAGGCAGAAGGAAGGAGTAAGAGAGAGAGAAGAAATGGGAATAAATCTCTCATTAAAGTAATGGGAGAATGGCTTTTTTTGATTGACAGTGTTGGGAGAATCACTAATTGGACTCTAGAGAAGCTCATCTTTGTTCTCAAGTAGTCAAGTTTTGCCAAAATGATGACACCCAGAAAAACACTAGTGCTCAACACGTTGGAAGGAACTGAGATCACAGAGGAGAATATGAGTATGTTCTAACTTGTTTACATCCAAAGATCAAGTCCTGAAGGCTAAGAAAATTTGTTATGTAAATGCTATATAAGTTACGAATTACTATAATATATAAAAGTTTGTGATAAATAATAAAAACTAAAATAAGTCATTAATGCAAATGACCCAAGGTCAACTCATAAATTTTATAAGATTGGCAAATCAATTCAAAATCTGATAATGTGCTTATGAGTTGTGCTAGCCAGAATCCAAAGGTTATGACCTAGGGCATGGTGGAAATATAGCTAGTTTGAGGTCAGGGAGATACTTTGAGGAAACAGTTCTATGAATACATTAGTAGTATGATTCAAAAATTTAAAATGTTTTTCGGTTTGAGTCGAACAATTTCTACATCAGAGTCATTGCTGAAGACCTGAACCAGAATCTAAATATAGGAGGATGATGTAAGTGGATACAATAGTGTGGATGTTGCAGAGCATGCAAGTGTTTTCAGAGGGGTGAACAGATAGCTAGTGTTTACATTAGCTAAACATTAGATGGAGTTAGGACAAAACTGTTCATGATATAATATATAAAACACATGTAAACCCTCTACATTGTACAATGCACATCTTTATATAAATAATAGATATACATGAGCTATATTTATAGATGCACAGATATTATAAATCACATCAAACAAAGTTTTATGTTATCTTTATCATGTCTAGTTATCCATTGCATTAGTTGTAAAACCCATTAATTTAGTGGATATATAGTTATGCACAGTGGCTCATATTGTGAGCCTAGCACTCAGGCCATTGAAGCAGAAGGTCTGTGAGTTCCAGAGAAGGTCAGGCAGCAAAGAAGGATCCTGAGGCAGCAGGAGCAGCAGCAGCAGCAGCAGCAACAGCAGCAGGAGGAGGAAATCAACCAAATAACCAACCAACCAGATTCAAGAGCAAGCTGTGAATTACCTTCAAGCTTCTGATGATGTGAACAGAGATCTCTTAGTGCCTTAAATGCAATAGCTCTTATTTCTGGATAGTTGTAGACTGTTTCTAATTCTTTAATAACTATAATAATCTTTATGTTTGTTCCTAAGTTGAATTCAGTTTAGTTAGACTTAATTTTATGTCAAACCCAAAATAGGGTGGAGTAAAGAAACCAACTTATTTTTTTTTCTTTTTTGAAATTTGTAATGAGAAAAAACAGACTTTACCCAGAGTAGGGATTTGGATTTACTATTAACACAAGAAGAAAAGTAACAACAAACAAAAAAAACAAGAAAACAAGGAAATAATGTATGTGGGATGGGGTGGGCATTGTGGGGTATGTGGGATGGGGTGGGGTTATTTGGGGGATTGGGGAATCTGAACAGATCAACTCAGTAAGGTACATAGATGCTCAGGCCATAGATGGTGTGATGTCATCTGATACTGTTGACTCCGTGTGTTCCCATGGGCAGTGTGGGAAGAATGGTAAAGGATGGCATAGACATCAGTCACTTTGTGAGGCATGTGGCCTGTCATTGATTAGATTGATGAGCACTAGAAGGTTTGGAAGGAAACACAGGGATGCAGGCAAACTGAGATACGGGAAGCATGCGCCCAGCTAGCAGAGGCCTGTGCTTTTTGCAAGGAGAATAAGAAAGTAAATCCATTGGGTGTTTTCCTGCACCCCTGAACTGTGTGCTTAGGGGAGTGCTTGGGAAACACCTGAATTTGCCTCTGTCCTTTGTTCTGAGAGAATATGAAATCAGCATCCATGAAGAGTCCCTAATCAGGGAGGGGTAAAGTAATGTGTAAGAGGCTCACAGCATGACCCACAAACAAGGTAAAATGTTATAGATTCTACACTCTGTATGGGCGAAGTCTCTTCAGCATGGCATTATTTCCATAAGAAGGGCATTGAGGGTGGGATGCTCACCATAAGGAGGGAGGGGACATCCTCCCTTCTGCAGCATCATCTGAGGCCTGGGCATGCTACAGTATCAGCCTCTCCTGAGACTAACAGCACAGTCAGTGTTCAGCACTAACCTGGAATATAGGAAACCAAAACATTTGGTCAGCATGCAGAAGAATTCGAATTGATCCATCCTTATCTCCTTGTATTAAGCTCAACTCCAAGTGGATCAAGGACCTCCACGTAAAGCCAGACACACTGAAACTAATAGAAAAGAAACTGGGGAAAGCCCTTGAGGACATCGGTACAGGGGGAAAGTTCCTGAACAGAACACCAATAGCTTATGCTCTAAGATCAAGAATTGACAAATGGGACCTCATAAAATTACAAAGTTTCTGTAAGGCAAAGGACATTGTCAAAAGGACAAAATGGCAACCAACAAATTGGGAAAAGATATTCACCAACCCTACATCTGACAGAGGGCTAATATCCAATATATACAAAGAACTCAAGATGTTAGACTCCAGAAAACCAAATAACCCTATTAAAAATGGGGTACAGAGCTAAACAAAGAATTTTCACCTGAAGAACTTCAGATGGCTGAGAAGCATCTTAAAAAATGTTCAACATCATTAGTCATTAGGAAAATGCAAATCAAAACAACCCTGAGATTTCACCTCACACCAGTCAGAATGGCTAAGATTAAAATCTCAGGAGACAGCAGGTGTTGGTGAGGATGTGGAGAAAGAGGAATACTCCCCCACTGCTGGTGGGGTTGCAAGCTGGTACAACAACTCTGGAAATCAGTCTGGCGGTTCCTCAGAAAACTGGGCATGTCACTCCCGAAAGATCCTGCTATACCACTCCTGGGCATACACCCAGAGGATTCCCCAGCATCTAATAAGGATATGTGCTCCACTATGTTCACAGCAGCCCTATTTATAATAGCCAGAATCTGGAAAGAACCCAGATGTCCTTCAACGGAGGAATGGATAAAAAAAAATATGGTATATTTACACAATGGAGTACTATTCAGCCATTAGAAACAATGAATTCATGAAATTCTTAGACAAATGGATGGAGCTGGAGAACATCATACTAAGTGAGGTAACCCAGTCTCAAAAGATCAGTCATGGTATGCACTCTCTGATAAGTGGGTATTAACCTAGAAACTTTGAATACCCAAGACATAATCCACATATCAAATGATGCCCAAGAAGAACAGAGGAGTGGACCCTGGTTCTGGAAAGGCTCAGTGCAGCAGTATAGGGTAAAACCAGAACAGGGAAGTGGGAATGGGTAGATGGGGGAACAGGGGGAGGGAAGAGGGCTTATGGGACTTTCGGGGAGTGGGGAGCCAGAAAAGGGGAAGTCATTTGAAATGTAAATAAAAATATATCGAATGAAAAAAAGGGAGACAGATTGCAAACAATATTCTGGAAAAATCTCCAAGAAGATTCTAATTGATTTCTGAGCACTGGCTTTCTAAGGTAGGTCAATAAACTGAGGCTGACCTTTCAGTAATCAATAGACCCTATAGGCTGTAACTATCTTCAAGGGTAAGAATGAACCAGTGACAGGAGCTTTGAACTGGCCCCAGAAGGTAACCTTGTTAAAGTGGGCTCTGCTGTGTATTCCTTCCCCGGCACAATACTAACAAAACTGAAAAGTAACCAGACAGTGATGAACTGATAGAAAATATTCCTTTCTAGTTTAGACACATCCCAAGTTCTAGGCTACCCAGAACAACTCTTAGCTAACTACAAAGCTTCTGCACAAAAGGAAGGTTAAATATTTATCCCTTGGTTGGTGAAAAAGGAGAAAATGTATTTTTTGAACCTGAGGCTCACATCACTATGATAAAAGGACAAAGTTTTCCTCCTTCAATGAAAACTACAGGGTACAAAGGCCCCAGTAACCTGGCTCTTCTTTTTCTGGTGTCTCCCCACTGAGTATTTTTCTGGATGCTGTCTCTGTCCTCTTCCCTCCTGCTTCCTCCCAGCAGCTGCCCAGACCGCCATCTTTCCTGCTGACATTTCCTTCCGGTCTAACTCTAATAAATTGTACCTGGATTCTCCATTGAACCTGTCTTTAAATTCTTTTTTTTTTTGTTATATCTCCCTTTCATTTCTAATTTTGTTTTATTTTTTTTTAATATTTTTATTTTCTATATTCTTTGTTTACATTCCAAATGATTTCCCCTTTCCCGGATCCCTTTACCAATAAGACTAAAAGCCTAAAAAATGGTTTCTCTGTCCCTACAATGACAGATTCAACTTTAAAGATTAACTATTTTAACAGTAATAATGCTGCTTGACTTGTGATGGGGATACGTTCAGATAAACATATCACAGGCTGAACAACTGGAACCTATGCTCAGTCCACTGAATGCATAAAGCCTACAGAACAGCTAGCTTTCAGCAATAGATTGCATTGCACTATGGGAGTTTCTTCTGGTGCTCTCTGATCCATATGGATTGACTGGAAATTGTGGGCTCTAACTCTGTTTAGCATCCTGAAAGATGGTCCATCTTACAGACATGCCCAGTCTTTGACATTGTGACAGACATTGTCATCTATAAAATTCACGCTCAAGAATAGCACAATTTAGTCTAAACATTTTTTTTTTAATCTGGCAATGTTTTAAGTGACTTTATACTGTTGTGTTGGGCCTCATTCATTGCCATCCTACAGAGCACATCCCTCAGGGTAGGGGTTCATCCACGGGACACACCTGACCCAATGCAGGAAACATGTATATCTGAAATCTCAAGAATAAGTCATGGGATTGTTTCCCACCAGCCCTAGCTTGAACAGAGGCAAGCCTAGCTATCATAAAGTGGGTTGGCATGACAAGTTGAGGACAGCCTGCATTAACATCTGCTTTCTGAAATGTAATACATTTTTAAGTAATACTGCAATGATTATTTACAAATACAGAGAAGTAAACTTCCCACAAATCCCACTTTTTTGTTATTTAGAGTGTTAGCATATCATCATAGTCTGACATTTACAGTATCTAATGTGTTTTATTCCCTCTTTCTTCAATGTGAACACACACCCACACCCATACCCCAACCCCCCAGCCCCTGCACACACACACACACACACACACACACACACACACACAAACTCACTTTCCATAGATCTGTATTCTCAATATCTTTCATATCTCTTTGGGGACACATCATTTCTTTTTTCTTCTTTTTTCTTTTTCTTTTGGTTTTTAGAGACAGGGTTTCTCTGTGTAGCCCTGGCTGTCTTCGAACTCATTCTGTAGACCAGGCTGGCCTCGAACTCAGAAATCTGCCTGCCTCTGCCTCCCAAGTGCTGGGATAAAAGGCATGTGCCACCACTGCCCGGCATGGGGACACATCATTTCAAAAATACTCTCCTGGTAACCCTAAAAAGATTCACAAAGAAGCATTCTAGAATCCTCTAAATGGGTACACAGTGCTGCTCAGCATTTTAGATCAGATTCTTTAAAGCACAGCTCAGGGAAATAGTGGCTGAATACAATGCTCTGTAAATACATTATTAGACAACATAAGTGCATGCAAACACAAACACAATACAATATTATACAAAAAAAACAACAGAGTCTAAGAAAGAAAGGTTTTGTTAACCAAACCCACATGTAACTTTCAGAGACAAAGCAGCAGTCCTAGTAGTAAGGCTGTTAACCAAACCCACATGTAACTTTCAGAGACAAGGCAGCAGTCTTAGTAGTAAGACTGTGTGGTTGCTTGCCAGGAGGACCGATGGGTTCAAAGTTCATCAGGATGGAGGAGTGAAGATGGAATGTATAACAACCAAGATGGATGACTTCAAACTACTTCAAAAATGAATCCTTCTAGTCAGAGGCAGTGACTGTCTGAGAGGGGTGTTACCTGACAGCTCCCTCATATCCACAGGACATTTTCAGCTATGAAATATTTACCATTGTTGAGCAAAGAAGAATAAAGGTCAGTGGGGTGTTCCCAGTTCTAGAATACCCAAACATAATGGATAAATTCATTTCAAGGAATGATGTTTTAATATGCTTTAAGAAGAAAGTAAATACCTGTATGGAACAGAATTAGATTTACAGCTGGGAAAACCTCAGGGGCCTCAGCAATGAAGCATTTCTTTGAAACAGGAGACTCATATCCACTGTGAAGATCCAACAGTCAATGATACAATGAGGAGGACAGGAAATAAAGTTACTTATGGAAGTGGTAGTATCCAAAGACCCATGAGCTACTTCAGGCTTGGGGGAGAGGAAGTGGATAATGAGCTGTTGTTAAGTGCCTGGAGCTATCAGGAGTGTGAGAATCAAGCATTACTTTAGCTTGATAGAAAATCTTAAGGCCTTGAAATAGCCAGAGTTACATTCACAAAGGAAGCCCACTGAGGAATAATGTTGGGGTCGGCGGGCTTCAGTGTCTCCAGAAAGACCACACTGGGCCAAACAGTTCCACATGAGGTTTATTGAGAAGGGAAAGGGCAAAGGTGATGATGGAAGAGAAGAGGGGAAGGTGTGTGTGTGTGTGTGTGTGTGTGTGTGTGTTCCTATTATATATACATGGATGGTGATGTGGTCACAGGTGAAGATGAACCCAAAGGATTCTGGGAATATGGTGGCTGTTGCTTTGGCAACAGGTGTGCAGGTCGCACTGTCGCCTATGTGATGTCACAGGTTTCGGAGGTCTTGTGCCAACAAATAAGACACAGAGAAAGCAGCATTTGAAGTTATGCTAGTCACACTGTCTTAAGCACACTGACGGCACACAGGTTCACACCCACTGAAGAACAACACTGCTTATCCTACTGACAACCAAAGTGAGTCCCAGGCCACTCCCCTTGGTTATCCTTTGATGGGAATGGATGCTGATGGGGAGGAGCCACTGATGGGAATGTCAGAAGCAAGTAATGATTCTAACCGTTATTCTTGACTGAACACCTTCCCCATAGGTAGGTTTCCAGAGCCGGAAACATCTCTGGGATGTGACCCAGGTGATGTAAACTATCAAGGTGAGCTGTTCATGGCATCTAGAAACCTCAGGACCAGTGGCTTTTCTAGGAGGTCACATTTTGCTGTCACAGGGCAGTGAGTGACTGATAACTCTAAGTGTATACGGGGACAAAAGATTAAATGGGGGTGTAATGAAAAGCAAAATCTCTGAAGTTAAAAAAACCCCAACCCGGGTGGCAGCAGCGGCAGTGGCAGCAGCGGCAGCGGCAGGGCTATCAGCAGTGGATAGGGTCCAGGCAGGCCTTGCGCCCGCTACCACTGACCTTCGCTGGCCAGCCGGGCTGCAAGTGGTGGCAGATTTACAGCGCCTTTCACCACACAGAAGCCACATCAGAACTCTGCCTCCAGCCAGTCAGTTACGAGAGTTTCTCCGCCATCTTGGATCTCAGGCTCCAGAGAAATCAGACAGACTGAGGTATGGAAACATAACCCGAGGTCAACATCTCGGGGGTCTAAGCCCGACGGGCTTTGGCCTGCACCCAGGCCCTGGGCTGTTCGGGGGGCCATCGGTGTGCTAACCCGGCCAGGAGGTTGTTTGCCTGGCCCGGCATTTTGACTACAGGGCACCAAAGAGTTCTAGCAGGCAAAGTCAGCTAAGAGTCATAGCCCGAGGATAACATGGGGGGGGGAGGTCTAAGCCAGACAGGCCTTGGACTGACCCCAGGCCCTGGGCTGCTCGGTGGGCCATCTGTGTATCAACCCAGCCAGAAGGCTGTTAGCCCAGCAGACTCTCCCAGCACTTTCAGGGAGCGCACCCATACTCTGCCATCCTGGCCACCTGACAATTAACAGTCATAGCCCGAGGGGAACTTTGCTCAGGCCTAGACTCAGGGCCTCAGCAGCTAGGCTAGCCTTGTGTGCACTAACCCAGTTGGGAGATAGGCTGCCCAGCAGAGTGACCAGCACTCAGAAAAGGTCCCACAACATACACCATCAGCACTCCCTGAAGGAGCAAATGGGCACCACCTAGTTCACACAGAGAACTTGGGCAAGGCACACTAGGGCTCCAAGGGCACCCAAGAGGAGGAGAGCACATGAGCAATCTGTAACAGGGGAAACCCAGTCATCCAGTGTTGCAGAAATAGCCCTATAGCCTCACAGGAGGCACAAATACCAGCCAGAGACAAGACCAACTAACGCCAAAAATAACAAGATGGCAAAGGGCAAAATCAGGAACTCTACTAACAGAAATCTAGGCAATATGACAGCATCTGAACCAAACTCTCCAACATCAGCAAGTCCTGGTTACACAAAAACACCAGAAAAACAAGATTTGGGTTTAAAAATCACTGTTCATGATGCTGCTAGAAGAACACAAAAAGTACATAAATGAATCTCCTAAAGAAATACAGGGGAACATGAATAAGCTAGAATCCCGTATAATGGAAACACAAAAATCACTTAAAGAAATTCGGGAGAATAAGGCTCAAGAGATAGAAGCCAATAAAGAAGAAACACACACACACACACACACACACACACACACACAAACAAAAACAAAAACAAAAACAAAAGAAAACACTTAAATGCAGGAGAAAGTGAGCCAAACAGCAGAAGTCATGAAAGAAGAAACACAAAAATCTCTTAAAGAATTACAGGAAAACACAAACAAGCAAGTGAAGGAGCTAAGCAAAACCATCCAGGATCTAAAATCAGAAGAAGAAACAACTAAGAAATCACAAAGGGAAACAACCTTGAGAAGAAATCAGGGGCCATACATGCAAATATCAACAACAGAATACAAGAGATGGAAGAAAGAATCTCAGATGCTGAAGATACCATAGAAACCATTGACTCAACAGTCAAGGAAAATGCAAAATGCAAAAAGCTTGTATCCCAGAACATCCAGGAAATCCAGGACACAATGAGAAGACCAAACCTAAGGAGTATAGGTAAAGATGAGAGTGAAGATTTACAACTTAAAGGGCCAGCAAATATCTGCAACAAAATTATGGAAGAAAACTTCCCCAACTTAAAGAGAGAGATGCCCATGAATATACAAGAAGCCTACAGAACTCCAAACAGACCGGACCTGAACAGAAATACCTCTTGTCACATAATAATCAAAACCCCCAAATGTACTAAACAAAGAAAGAATATTAAAGGCAGCAAGAGAAAAAGGCCAAGTAACATATAAAGGAAGACCTATCAGAATCACACCAGATTTCTCACCAGAGACCATGAAAGCTAGAAGATCCTGGGCAGATCTCATGCAGACTCTTAAGAGAACACAAATGTCAGCCAAGACTACTATACCCAGCAAAACTCTCAATCACAATAGATGGAGAAACCAAGATTCCATGACAAAACCAAATTTACACAGTATCTTTCTACAAACCCAGCTCTACAAAGAATAATAGGAGGAAAACTCCAATACAAGGAGGGAAACAACACCCTGGAAAAAGCAAGATAGTTACCTTCTTTCATCAAACCCAAAAGAAGATAACCACTCAAATATAAAAATAACATCGAAAATGAAAGGAAGTAATAATCCCTATTCCTTAATATCTCTTAACGTCAATGGACTCAACTCCCCAATAAAAAGACATAGACTAACAGACTGGATAAGGAAACAGGATCCTACATTTTGCTGCATACAAGAAACACACCTCGGTGTCAAAGACAAAAACTACCTTAGAGTAAAAGGAAGACAATTTTACAAGCCAATGGTCTCAGAAAATGAGCCGGAGTAGCCAGTCTACTCCAGTCTAATATCAGATAAAATTGACTTTCAACCTAAAGTCATCAAAAGAGACACAGAAGGACACTTCTTGCTGGTCAAAGGAAAAATCCACCAAGAAGAACAAAACAACCCTGAGATTTCACCTTACACCAGTCAGAATGGCTAAGATTAAAAATTAATCTTAGATTAATCTTAGAGATAGCAGGTGTTGGTGAGGATGTGGAGAACACTCCTTCACTGCTGGTGGGGTTGCAAATTGATACAACCACTCTGGAAATCAGTCTGGCAGTTCCTCAGAAAACTGGGCACATCCAGAATATCCTGCTATACCACTCCTGGGCATATACCCAGAGGATTCCCCAGCATGTAATAAGGATACATGCTCCACTATGTTCATAGCAGCCCTATTTATAATAGCCAGAAGCTGGAAAGAACCCAGGTATCTCTCAACAGAAGAATGGATGCAAAAAATGTGGTATATATACACAATGGAGTACTATTCAGCCATTAGAAATAATGAATTTATGAAATTCTTAGGAAAATGGATGGAGCTGGAGAACATCATACTAAGTGAGGTAACCCAGTCTCAAAAGATCAATCATGGTATGCACTCACTAATAAGTGGATTTTAGCCTGGAAAACTGGAATACCCAAAACATAATCCACACATCAAATGAGGTACAAGAAGAATGGAGGAGTGGCCCCTGGTTCTGGAAAGAGTCAGTGTAGCAGTATAAGGCAAAACCAGAACAGGGAAGTGGGAAGGTGTGGGTCGGAGAACAGGGGGAGGGAAGGGGGCTTATGTGACTTTTGGGGAGTGGGGGACCAGAAAAGGGGAAATCATTTGAAATGTAATATAAATGTAATATAAATTCGATATAAAAATATATCGAATAAAATTAAATTAAAAAAAAGAGGTTGACCAAAAAAAAAAAAAAAAAAAAACAAAAAAAAAAAAACAAAACAAAACAAAAAACCAACCCAACAACAACAATACAAACCCCAAAGTAAAACTGAAAAGGAAATGTGGGTAAAAGTTTTACATACTCACGACCAGAGATCAGTCTTGGGATGGCCACATCTAGGGTCTCTTTCCTCATCTGTTACCAGGAAGTGGTAAGAGCAGTCTGACACCTTTGTGGATAGGATGTAACATGAAGAGGGAGCAAAAGTCATATCAGGTGCCCTGTGGAGGGTTGCTGCTGCCCTGCACAGTAATTACACAGCTCTCTCTGCATGCCTTCTTCAGTGCTGGGGCTGCCTGCCTCAGAAGGTTGGGGGCTGCAGTTCTCAAGCTGAGTGATGCTCGTTTTCATCTCCTCTGCCTCAGTTTCAAATACACCAGAGTGCCAGTCTTTAGACAGCCGCTTCATTGCAATTGTATCATCACAGTACTGATCCATTTTGAAAGTTGGAAGAGAGCTCAATGTATATCTTAATGTAAGCTTTAAATATTTTTTCATATTTTAGACATTTGTCAATTTCGAAATTGTTTAAAAATACAAAACTTGACCTAATTTTAACGATGTTTTGCTACAATGATGGGTGATGTGAAATGCAGTGGAGGTTTTGTCCAGCCGTCACCAGCATCCATGTCTGCGGCTCTTTTCATCCTGTGTGAAAGAAGAAGTCTGTACCCAGTGAACAGCAGCTCTACATCACCCTCCCACTGCCTCCTGGAATCCGCCATCCTCTCGTCTCTGTAATGTAGACTGCTGTGTAGACTTTGCTCAGGTGGTGTCCTACAAAGATGTCCTTCTGTGACTAGTTTACTTTGTATAGCATACATCCCTAGGATTCCTTCACAAAGCATGTGCCATGTATGGTCAGGACATCCTGGACACTCACCTCTTCCCAAGGAGATCCATCCCCTTCTTCATCGTCCAACACTACTTCACCATCATTGTGAGGTGCTGCTGGGAAAGTCATGTCCTTTCATATCTTGTGGGTGTGACCATGTACCTCATGGTGAATGGATGGTGTGTTTTGGTGGGTGAACTGCAAAGTTCTGGGTTGGGAATAAAGCCTATAGGCACACTCAGAGCTCCCTAGTTCTCCCACCTCAGCTTATCATCCAAAAAACCTATGTATCAAATTTCTGACCTAAATCTATTATGCTACAAATGTTCATCTACCTGGTAACACAGAGCATGCTAGGATAGCTTTAGTAACTATCCTGGGTGCAGCTGCACTGGAGGCAATGTCCTGCCATGGCCGACTGTACTGCCTTCCAGATGCACAGTCTGTGTTACCAGGTTCACAGCATCTAGGAATCCTAGGCACCATGTAGTACCTAGTGACTGCTTCCCTGGTGTCTGAGCCAGTGTAGCTCTGAGTCTGGTGTGGGTGTAGTGAGTGGGTTCATGGGCAGCACCTCAGTTCAGCAAGCCAAACCATAACCATCACTGGAGAGTAAGGAGAGACCAAGAACACCATAACCACTCATAGACACCAAGTGCTCCAACATCGCATCATCAGTGTCTGGAGTATGTGAGTTACTCTCAAGGCCCCTCTTTTGTACCTTAAAATAATTCAACCCTGGGTTTTTCTGCTCACAAAAATATTGTATTGAAGGATTTTTTTTTAAAAAAAATGTACTTATTTCTTTAAAATATATTGCTCCACTCCAGTCTCAAAAAAATGGACAGAAAGTCACTGACTGCTTTTCTAAAGATCTTAGATTTATAAGGAAAGGTGACAGATGGAACCCAGAGACTGTGTGTAAAATACAAGGACCGCAGATAGTAATGGTGTACTGTAATTAGGACTCATAATGCATGAGGAAACTTTGACTACTCTTATTGTAAAAATATCCCCAAGGGGGTCACTGTGTATGTGACAGCACGTGATAAAAGTTATGCATCATTGGTATATACCTTAAGTGCATGCATTAAAGCTTACTAAAAGGAAGTACACTGGATTGAAGAGAAATCCCTCACATAAAAAGAAGTGTCACTACAAGACATGTGCACTGCAACTTAAGCAACAAACTGAAGGAACAGGAGGAGAGAAGTGAGAAGGGGGAAATCACTGATTTAACTTCTAAAGGTCTCTTTGAGTTGTACCTGGTGCTGGAGTGTCTTATATATCCTCATATTTTGAAATGCAATTATTTGCTCGGAGATACAAGACATCCGGACAAATCTTAATGCATAAAATGTTATTGGCTAAAGCAGAGCAATTCATGGACTCTTCTGATCCAGTATTGTAAGCTGCAAAACAATACTGCAAAGTTTTCTGTAAGGATCTGGATTTACAATTCAAGGTTAGTCTGCTGCAATGTATGTTTTCAGCAGGAGAAAGCATGATAGTCTTAGAGTCTCTTAAGGCTGGAACAAGGTCAACACTATTCACTCTGTCTTGTGGAATGCTGGGCCCTGCTACCACTTGAAACGAACATTTGCCATGAAGCATTCAACTGATGTGAAGCATTTTAAATAATTGGTAAAAATAGTTTCCTCTGATGAGCTGTAAATTCTCACACCGCCATGCGGTGGGGCTGGTGGACAAAGGTTGGTTTGTGGCTTTTGCTTTTTGGATTCTTGCTATGTGTGAAATGTCAGCTTTTGCAGTTCTTACTAGCTTGTTAAGTCTGATAAGTTTCCTGTGGAACTCACTACTTACTTTTATATTTCTATTGAAAATTCCTGCACTGCATCATAGTAATACAGTTCTTAAAGAGACACATGACAGTAACAACCAAGAAATTACCTCACAAAAAGGCAGCTATGGGACATGGCATCTATATTGCAATCTTAATGCCTTTGCAGTATTTTTGTTTCTTTTAACAAAATACACCATGAGTAAGACATCATACATGTTGTGTTGATGCAAGCTGTTAATTCTATAACTCAGGAAGAAGCAGCACATGGCTCTGGGGGAGTTTGAGGGCAGCCTGGATGACACCGCGAATTCTAGGACATCTAGGGCAGCATAGTGGGACCCTGTATCAAAATAAATAAATAAAAGATATCGTACATGAAACACTTTCAGTCTCGATAATATTTAGATGGCAGCTTCTCTGAGAGTGTGCAGATGTATTTATTTAACTCACTAACTTTTCCTCAAAGCCAACAAAGTATTACTTTAAAACCAGCATGTTTCTAATTTGGAATCAAGAACCATTTGGGACGGGGCTTGTGAAGATTGTCAACATTGTTAGTGATAACTTATGTAACATTATACTGGGTGATAAGAAAATAAAACATATCCATAATGGGTGGGACTGGAACACACACAGTGAGAAATGAGATCTTAATAAAATGAATTTAATTCATGTGTACACCTTCCAATCTACTTATAGATGACACAAGTCTATAAAAATCTATTAAAATCTTACTCCAGATGAAAATGGAAGAGCTATGAATCCCCAAGAGTCTGTATTATACAGAAAGACTTGGCATTAGATCAGCAACTATCCTAAATTTTCTGATTTAAAATAAAATATTTAAACACCCTATAAGCCAATTTATTGTGAGTCAAAAGTTATACAAAATGTTTAGATATATTTAAGAGACAGTAGGCCAGGGTAAATTTTTTTGATCTAGTGCACCTATAAATATAAACTAAGGCATATTTTCCTTTGATAAAAACTTATGGTTAGAGCCAACTAAATGTTTATCACATAATTATAAACTCATTTTGCTGTAGGTTATGAAATTGAGTGTAACATATCATGTGTCTCCAAAAGGAATTAGCTTTCAATGGATTTTCCAGGTATGCCATGTATTAGGGAGAAAGGGCATCAGAGGGCAGATAAAAGCTAAAGAGAAAAGGACTGTCATTGAAGTTTGCTGAGGTGATACGTCTAGGTATGGCACAGCATACACAGGGAGGTCACAGAATCTCCACAGGGTGAGCTTTAGTCCTGTGCTAAAGCACAGACTTACCTTGGTCTGCAGACCCTTATAACATATATCTCAATTCATTTTGTTTATACCCATGGAGAAGGAAATTGAGTTAATAATATCCTCAGAATCCCAATCTGACTCAGTTTCTGTTCCTGAAACCACCTGTATATAGGTGTAGCTAGCACTTTGGCAGGCAAGGGGTCGGCGGGGAAGATTGGTGACTGTCACTAATAACAGTAGAAATATATATGGTACAAACCAGACAAATTTAGATAAAGCTTGATCAGTGAGGGCAATACAAACTCTTATTTTAGCTGAAAGTCAATTTACTGGACATATAGGTCATTCTATAACACAAATGTTTGGAGCTACTGAGTGTAAAGGACATTTCAGTTTCTTCCACAGACACTGAGACTTTGAGGGCTAAATTCAAAGTCAAGCATGAGGAGAGATAGTAAAATAAAGTTATAATTAAGCACTAAAATTAATTTAATTACTTGGGGTATATGGGAATAGAATAATAATAGCTAAGTCTGAATAAGAATGGATGTTTAGTACTTGGTACTTGAATTGTACTTTGGATGCATGAAGGAAGTGAAAGAAGTCTGCAAGGAAGGGAGGACATTTGGGCTGGGTCTAAAAAAATCATTCAGGTGAGAAGAAGAATAGTCAAAAATTAAATTACTACTCCAATAGTTTTATGATACTCTGGCCAATGGAGCCAAATAATTCTGATATCAGACAGAGGTTTAGGGCAAAATAGAGCAAAATAGGGCAAAAAAGTTCACATCTCTGAAATGATTAGGAAATGCCAACCCAGGGCTACAATACGGCACACTACTTCTTTGACAAAAGCTTGATTGGAGTATAACCCTCCACAGTGCATCTTCAAGGCTGCATCCACATCACAACAGCAGATCTGATAATTTGCAACAGATGATGCCTTGTAAGGCTTGAGTTGGGGTTGTTTGTTGTCCAGATCTTTCCAGAATAGGTTGGCCAATCTCTAGTCTAGGATCCTGGCTTAGTTTTCTGATTTGTTTTCTTATCTAACACTAGAAAACAATAAGAGAAAAGTAAAATTATCAATAAAGTAAGTCAAGACTAAACAAATATCTTGAATCTCAATTCTAGAAACAATTCTATTCCTATCTGGTGATAAGAACAAGGTAAAAAGATTTAAACAAAACAAAATCAGAAAGAAGACAAGATGGGAGAAAATTTGGACCCTTCTGAAGTGGCTAATTTTTAAATAGAGAAAGTACCAAAGGAACAGGAACCAAGAAAACTATTATTAGAATAGAGATTAACAGCTTAGAAGACAGTCTCAGACCCTGGCAGCAAGGTCACATGTCCTGCTAATGGTCTGATGCCTTCAACCTCATTATAGCTGGCAATCACATCTGGCACACACTAATGCTGTTTACTATTTCTGTGTGGCCCCTGCCCTGTTGCTTTATACATTTTAAAAATAATAGACAAAAGCTTTTATTTATTTATTTTTTTTTTTTTTACAAAACCCAGAAAAGAAGCAGATCCACTTCAAGGATGAGAGATTCTAGTTGCACTGAGATCCTCAGGTGACCATGCAGAGTGACCTGAGGAGAAAATGAAAGCTGGGAAAATCAGCATTTTATACCCAGCCAACCACAATTCAAAAGCAAGGATAATAAAGTTGTGATCAGTCAGGAGAATACTTAGAAAGCTTACTTGCCAAGTACCATTTTTCAAAGAATTCTGGAAAATGTCTTCCTCAATATGAAAGTAATGAGAGAGAAAGGAGAGGGAAGAGAAGAGAAAGAAAGAATATAAATTTCATATTTAGACTTGGGTCCCATCCCCAAGAGATCTCGTAACATATTTGCAAAAGTCAAAACTTAAAAAAAAAACCCTGAAATTAAAGCATTTTTGGTATTATGCATTTCAGATTTGGAAACATCCTGGGATTATTAGGTGCACGTTGGGGATGAGGCCCCAGCCTTTGGCTGTGACTAGTTATGGCTGGTATTGGAAAGGAGCTTCCTGTGTACAGTATATTAAAAATGACTCTGTGGTACTAAGGCTTTGTGGAAAGTTTGTCAACCGAGAAAGGCAGTGGAGAGAACCACAGACATCTCTCCTGAGGCCTGAGGGGGGGTTCTCTGAGAGAAGTGAGATAACTGTGTCTGAGCCGCCTTGGCCACCTCTGCCATCTACACATCTTTCCTGTCTCATAAAACTTTGGTCATGATGAAATGAGCCAGGTACAGCAATCAAATGCCACATATTCTCACTCATGAGTAGCAGGTTAAAAAGTTCATTTTATAGAACTATCAGGGGCTGAGAAGGGCGAGTGAAGAGAAGGAGACGGAAGTTAGTTATCAGCACCAGAACCACAGCTAGATAGGAACACAAGCAGAGTAGGTAGCTATGGTGAGCCACATGAGCCATATACTCTAAAATACTGTGAGAAGAGATTTGCAAAGTCTCTAACCCAGATAATAAATACTTAAGGCAATAGACATACTTATTCATCATAAAAATGCACCCAAATATTGCATTGCACCTGTAAATATATGTAATTAGGATGTGTCAGCTAAGATGTATTAATAATAATACCAATAATAATAATAATAATAATAATAATAATAATATTACAGGAAGCAAAACTCTGGGTATTACCACTTTGACATCTGTGTTGACAACTTGGATGCTGGGTGTAGGATGGTCTTCCTTTTTATTGCTTCCGGACTTGCCCAGATGTGGATAAGCAGTCCCACACTCCTGCAGGGAAGGCAACAGTTATTTGCTGTGGTGGTAGGGGTGTGAGGTTGCCACTTAATTACCTGAGTTAGAGAAGCTAAGACATTTGTGGTCATGTGTTTATAAACTAAAATAAACTTTACAGGCGCTAAGTCTGTCCTTCAAAGTGAAATTTTGTTAGGAGTGCTTCATAATAAAACTGTCAAACTTTCTGAGATTTTTATAACTCATTGTTTAAGAGACTACGTAGAAAGGAGTGAAAAAGACAACCAGTGAATCTTTGAACACATTACAGTCTTATAAACTGTACAGAATAGAAGTTAACGAAAGGAGAGCCGATAGGTATTAACTCTGCATCATCTTAGCTCAGGAATGTTGTTCCTGTCGTGGGGTGATTGGCATGTTGGTGACTGACGTGTAAGGAGAGTGAGAGTGGGCCCCAGCTGTCATTGTGGACTATAGAGTACTGGGCAGGGTGGCACATGCCTTTAGTCTCAGCCCTTGGGAGGCAGAGGCAGGTAGATCTCTGGAAGATTGGGGCCAGCCTGGTCCATAGAGCCAGCTCCAGGCAAGCTAGGGCTACACGGTCTGAAGAAGAAGAAAAAGGAGGGGGAGGAGGGGCAGGGTAAGGATGAAGAAAAGAAAAGAAAAGAAAAGAAAAGAAAAGAAAAGAAAAGAAAAGAAAAGAAAAGAAAAGAAAAGAAAAGAAAAGAAAAGAAAAGAAAAGAAAAGAAGGAAGTAGGGGAGAAGAAGGAATACACATTAAAACAGTCCTGTGGAGAACAGCACTTCACATTAAGGGGAAGGGGAAATCTTAGCCTTCAGCAAACATCCGGGAGTAGGTTGGGCAGTTTTAGTTGTCAGCTTTGAGGCTGACATATTGGAGCATAGGAGGAGGTGACTGGTATATATCAAGTAGATATTACAGGTACTGTTACGAACTATCTAGGAAAACATCTCTGATACCAAAGTTGAGAGAGAGTGACCTCGTCATGGCAAATGCTCTTCAAGAGCAACAACCTCATCCACCATTCAGATTCTCAGGGCTGTACTGATTTTCTTTTAGCAATTCCAGTGCTAAGGCTTACACTCCTGGCCTTGTGCATATTAAGCAGATGTTCTATCACTGAGGTATAGCTCTGGTAAAGACAATTTACCTAAAACTATAATTATACTGTTTTGATATATTTTTGTTTGTGTCCGTTTGTTTATGGGGACCTCGTTTACAACAAGATCAAATTTAAATAAAAACCAACAAACATGCATGACCATCACTAATTAATCAGCTATATGTCCATTTTTAGCCGATGCAAACATGTCCAAGTATTCTGATTTTAACTTTGAATCTTGCAATCATGCCTCATTGGACCTTAGAGACCCTACCTTACAACCACATTGCAAGTATCTGAAGTCAATTAGTGTGTCTGTGTCCAGTGTGGATATTTTTAAGTATTCTGTAGTTGTAAGCTCTCTGATGAAGGGAATGAGTGGGAGAAGCGAAGCCCTTGAGCACACAACATTTGCATGTGCTGACATTTCTGCAAGCAAAACTCTGAGAAAGCAGTTTCTTCTTTTAAAAAAAAAACAGCAAATGCTATTTATTTATTATTTGTTTGCTTATTTATTTAATTATATGTAAGTACACTGTAGCTGTCTTCAGACACTCCAGAAGAGGGAGTCAGATCTCATTACGGATAGTTGTGAGCCATCATGTGGTTCCTGAGATTTGAACTCAGAACCTCTGGAAAAGCAATTGGTGCTCTTAACGGTTGAACCATCTCACCAGCCCCAAGCAGTCTCTTTATAAACTCCAGAGGGGACATCTAAACAGAAGCCTTATCAGAATTCATAGCTACATCATCACAAAAAGCAACAGTTGAGTCTGGGGAGATAGCTCAGTCAGTAATGAGCTTGCTGGACAAACATGAAAATCTACCTGAGGTCAGTTCCAAGCAATCACAGAAAACCCAAGGTTTGTAGCATGAGCCTGCTGTGCCAGAGCCAGGGATGCAGAGCCAGGAGCACCCTGGAGTCTGGTACCTTGAGGTTCAGTGAGAGACGATCTTAAACAGTGGAGAGTGGTGGAGACTGAGGGTGAGTGATGGGGAAGACACTGATGTTAAACTCTGGCATTCAACATGAACACCTCTGCTTCCCCCATATATGCCGTGAGTGTGTGTGTGTGTGTGTGTGTAGGTGTAAGTGTATGTGTGCATGTATGTGTGTGTATAAGTGCACATGTGGATGTATGAGTATGAGTATGAGAATGTATGTGTGTGCATGTGCAAGAGTGTGCATGCATGTGTGTGTCTTTGAGTGTACATAAACATGCATATGCACACACATTACTACCAAAAAAAAAAAGAAGAAGAAAAGGAAACATCAGTGATTCAGTCTTGTTCCACGGCTTTTTCCTTTAAATCATTTAAGCCCTTCAGTTCTCAGAAATAAAATTTCCTTTTACTCATTGCTTTTCAGCTCTGATAAACCTAGTATGCTACCCCGATCTAGGGTCCTGAAAGACTGAGCCCCGCAGAGTGTTCCCATCGGCTTGGGCTGCAGTCAGCTCTTTATAGTAGTGTGAATATCCCTCACAGTCACAAACTGTACATTTTTAAATCTCCATGAAAGCATGTCAAAGCTATACCAGGAAGAAATAATGCCCAGGGAGGAATGAGAGCTATTTAACACAATTCTGTAATGCGCATGTAGGTAGGCATGTCACCTTGTTCATTAACATGTGTATTTTTTTGAGATTTGGGTATTTCTATTTTATGTGTGAGAGTGGTTTGCCTGCATATATGTATATATATATATATATATATATATATATGTATATTACATGTGTGCCTGGTACCTTCAGAGGTCAGAAGAGGGTGTTGGATCTCTGGAAATGGATGTTACAAGCTTACCTGTGAGTACTAAGAACTGTATCTGGGTCCTCTGCAAAATCAACAAGAGTTCTTAACCTCTGAGCCATCTCTCCAGCCCCCCGCATGTGCAGTTCCTATTTACCATGTCAGTTAAAATAAACTTGAAAAAGAATAAGCAAATCAATAGATTAATTGCTTACAACACTCACTCAGGCTTTTGTAAGTCACAAAACCCTTTCCTACTTCGGCTGTGGGCTCCACTGGAACTGAGAGGGAGGGCTCCTGGATGGACACAGAGCGTCGCACGGGGAAAATACAGAGAAAGTGTGTGTGGGGATGTGTGTGTGTGTGTGTGTGTGTGTGTGTGTGTGTGTGTACTCTTGGGTCCAAAAGAACCATTCAAGTTTCCTCATATGAAAAAAAACAAAACACAAGACTGAAGCAGATGCTAGTTTGCTTCTCTTGAGTCATCCTTTGACTATTGCCTCTAGGTCACTCCACACACTGTGGAAGTCTTGGCAGGCATGTTAAAAGGGGGAGATTTTTGCTACATTAAGTAAGAGTAAAGATATTCTCTGTTCACTCACTGTCTAGACATGGGAAACATCTGGGAAAGGCACCAGAATTTTCACATAAATTCCATTCCACGTGTCTCTGAGGCCCGCTCAGGAAGTGGCTCAACTGCTGGTCTTTGATAAAAGTCTGTGGGCTCCCAGTGCTCCCTCCATGCCCCCCCCCCAGCCTGTGTTCTCTTTCCCACCCAATAAACTCTTGAAAGAAGCACCAGCTGGTCTTGAACTCAGCGTCAGCATAAAAATGTCCCTCTAACTGGGAGCAAAGTGGTTCAGCTAAGCATCTGCAGCTTGTGTGTGTGTGTGTGTGTGTGTGTGTGTGTATGTGTGTGTGTGTGTGTGTGTGTATGTGTGTGTGTGTGTGTATGTGTGTGTGTGTGTGTATGTGTGTGTGTGTGTGTGTGTATGTGTGTATGTGTGTGTGTGTGTGTGTGTGTATGTGTGTGTGTGTGTATGTGTGTGTGTGTATGTGTGTGTGTGTATGTGTGTGTGTGTGTATGTGTGTGTGTGTGTGTATGTGTGTGTGTGTGTGTGTGTATGTGTATGTGTGTGTGTGTGTATGTGTGTGTGTGTATGTGTGTGTATGTGTGTGTGTGTGTGTGTGTGTATGTGTGTGTGTGTGTGTGTGTGTGTGTGTGAAGCATCCCAAGCTGAGTTTTGACCAATGCTCTGTTAAGTGGGAAAGCCTGTTCTCTGTTCCTGAATGTTGCTTTGGTTCTCTTCTCTAAAAAAAAGCTGCCTGGAGGCCCGGGCTGGCGGGCTCCTTCTCTCAGCTGGTACAAGTTTAGCCATTTGTTCTTGGTGATGTGAGCTTGCCTGCCTTGTCCTCAGAAAGTTCCCAGATCACTCAAAGTCTCAGAGCAATCACTCTGTTAATTAGTCTTCCTGACAGTGTGGTGTGCTGCATGCATTATAAGATTGCCTTTAAAAATGCCGATCTACACTTCACCAGATATTCCTCGTGAGGACCATTCCAGTGCCGCACATGACTGTGCATGCTCCCCATCCCGTGTAAACGGGATGGCTTCTGATCCCAGTCTTCTTCTTTGGCTTGTTATCTCTTCCTTTTGAAATGTCACCGTGATATTGCAGTGACCCTGTGGCGAGGAAGAGATAGTTGACACTCTGTGGGTGTCACATATACTGCGTGGTAATGTCTAAAGATTTTTTGGTTTGTAAAGTTGACAAGGCAGGATTACATTTAAAAGATGCATTAATACTTTGTCAGGTTACTTATGCACACTGGAGACTCCAACTTGGGATATTCTGTGAGACTGTCAGATGAAAGGACTTCCGGCTTGAATTTAGAAGAGACTTTCTAAGAGGTCTGTGCCAATGTAGGTCGTTTGCTGTGCAAAATGCCCCAGCTTTCCCTGTGGTACCCAGGAGGGGTTCCTCCAGGAGAGGACGACAGTGAGTGGCCCAGCAGGGAGTCCTGGGGGAGGAGTTAAGAGTGGAGTAACTGCTGAGGTAGTGCTCCCCAAGAGATTTAAAATAGCTCACTGAAAATATTTGAGGAATAATCTATGTAATTTATATTTGTCCTCATAACAATAAAGGGAGTCAATTACTTCCACATTAACCAAGATGAAGAGGAGGAGGAATAGAACACACTGATCTGTAATATTTTGCATGGATTCATAAATAAAATTTAGAAACAACAACAACAAAATACCCCTAACATCACAATCCTGTTTTTAATACAATCCTTCCAATTGAGGAGGATGCTAATTCTGAGTCATCATCCCAGGAAACGCTGAGTAGTTGGCTAGTTATACATGGATCCAGCAGCAATCGGTTCAAGGGCAGGTAAGTATTAACAAACTGTGTTTGTAGAGATGGGGAAAGACTGATCAATGGGAACCAAACCACAAGGGAGAGAAGCCTATAGCATGCCATTGAGTAGACGGTGACTGCAGGCTATTGTCACGCACTGCATTTCTAAAGGCTAGAGAAAAGAATTTTTAAATGATTTTTACCATAAGGACATGTTTTAAGAATTAAATATAGTGCTGGGCGGTGGTGGCGCACGCCTGTAATCCCAGCACTCTGGGAGGCAGAGATAGGCCGATTTCTGAGTTTGAGGCCAGCCTGGTCTATAGAGTGAGTTCCAGAACAGCCAGGGCTACACAGAGAAACCCTGTCTCGGGGGTGGGGGGGTGGGGGGGCGGGGTTGGGGGGTGAGGGTGGGGGAAGAATTAAATATATTTACCCCGATTAACCATTATGCAAGGTTTTCATGAGAGAAACATGATATAAATACAGGTAAATATATGTAAATTTTATGGCTTTTCGTTTGTTTTTTGTTTTGTTTTTTGCATGCTGGTTACAAGTGTGTTTTAAATTTAAAAAACAAAACAAAACAAATCAAAACAAACAAACAAAAAAACAACCACTGAGAACTTAAGCACAGACTGTATTTTAGAATATGGCTACTGGTGCTCAGAAAAGATGTGGAAGGCTGGATGTATGGAAAACCTGTCAGGCACACAGGCACTCACTCCGCTCCAGGTGGGCACGTTGAGAGTAAGTAGAGTGTGTCTGCTCTAGTGGGAAGCCTGGGCGAACACACATCGAACGCTGCAAATCCATTAGTTCGAGAATTTGCCTTTCTGAGGACTTTCAGGAATAAATCAGCATTCTAGCACGTTGAGAGGGGGTATCTGTCTACCGCCTAACATTGTTTAAAATGGGGTAAACATAGTTAAAATAGAAAGAACTTGATTAATAACGAAAATCCATCTAAGGAGTTAAAGCATGATGCATGCTAATCTCTTGTCAGAATGATCAATGATTATGGTATTGGTGTCTCGTGTGTCCTTATTTGCTCTGCAGGACAGTTAATACCTCTAAAACCTCATGAGGATATTTAGTGGGGAATATGTCACCCATGGATACAGGTTGAAGCTTTAGCATCCATGGGGTTGGTGTTGAAAGGAGGTTTTTATTATAGAGATAAAAAAAATCTGTTTTTAGGAAAGCTCCTCTTCCTGCCTGATGCAATTTCTAGGTGGTCCAGGAGCTAGCATGCAGGCTACTTTGTCTTTCATGGCTTCCCATAAAGCCCAAGAACTGGCAGGGCACATGATCATACTGTAACTGACAAGAACTTTATAGATAGAACTGCAAAGAAATTAGAATAATTTGCTCTGCTATGTAGATAGTGGGTCTTTTGTGGCCTTTGATACTGTGATTTGTTTGGTACTTTCATCTTAGTTTGTATTTTTCAATGATGAGAATGAGCCTAGAGCCACCCAAATGGTAGGCCAAAGGGGTGCTTTGCCACAAAGTCCATTCCCCTGCCTCAATGGTGACTTTGCAATGAGATTCTGTGGTGTTGGAGAGAGGTCTAGAAGGAGAAGGTTAATTTTTCTCTTTTTATCATTGAATAGTCCTGTGCATTCAAAGAACATATAAGGAAGATGATACACGCTCTCATATTACATGGTTCCAGGTGGATGGAATAGAAGAAGCCAGTTAAATGTCACCATTTGCTGGTTGTGGTGACACATGATGGTAGGATTTGCTGAAGGAGGCAGAGCCAGGAAGATCACAAGTTCGACGCCAGCCTGGGCTAAAATGTCACCATTTCATCTCAAACTACAACCTGTGCAGTTTTTCTTTATGGATTACTTCCTTGTAGAGTTGAAGATGAAGTTGGAAAGAATGATCAGACAGAGAGAAGCAGCTACGTCACTTCTAAGCATTAATATGCCAAAAGGAAGCTGTAAGCACACTTGACAGGGAAAAGCTTTTTTTCAAAAAATCAGATCCGACTAGCTGCTTACTTAAAAGGAAAAATATTTTCAAAAATAAAATGTAAAGGTCTGGAGAGGTGCCTCAGTGGCTAAGATCACGGGTGATTTTAGCCCACCTGGTGCTCTCAGCTGTCTGTAAGTCCTTCTGATGCCTTCTTCTGGCATCCATTGGAATCAGGCATGAATGTGGTGGACAGATACACATGCAGGCAAAATATCCATCTACAAAATATAAAATAAAATATAACTTAATGCTATTTGGCATGGCAATTCATAGAATACTTTTGCTGGCTGCAGGATATGTTAATATTTCCCCTGAAGGAGCCCAGTTTTGATTTTATTTTTAGCATCTTTCAGCTAATACATCAAATTAGAATTTTTAAAGCCCTTCTAATTAGAGGGTACACTTTGTGATTCAGATCTTCCAGAGAGCACCTCGCTTCCCATGCACGTGACAGAGGCAGTCTTGTATCGAAGAAAAGCCTGTTTTTATTATAATCTATGTTTCTGTATCCTACCACACCTAAGTCTTTTCCTGGAAAATGCCCATGATTAGTGATGTGTAATGATTTAATGGGGTCTCCTGGTCTCTGCTCCCTCCCTTAACAGTCTGTAAGGATTGGAAAAGGCCTTCACTTAGATGAGGAGAGGTTGAAATGTCACTGGCACATACAACAAACATGCTCACAGTGCTTAAAGATGGAGTTGGGTGTGGCCTCTGGTGATGTGTAGCAATTTCTGAGATGAAATGTTTCATACCAGAGGAAGGCTCCTTAGACTCCTCACAAGACATCCTTGAAACTCAGCAGATTTACAAGGCATCTTCCTCTCCAATATTATCCAAGTAGGAAGGTCTTCTGAGAGGAGACTTTCCAGTCCACTGACCCATGGTCCGGCCTGACCCTTGTGCAGAGAGCCTCAGGGCACAGCTTCTGTGAGCATCAGCCATCATCCAGGAAGGGCTGGGCTTTTCTGTGAAGTAGGTGCCTTGGCCATCACTACTTCAAGAAGTACCCCTGATCTGTATGTCTCTGTACAGCCTTAGCATACTCACTGGCTTGCCGGGTTGCACTTCACTAGATTGTTATTTTGGTCTGTTCTGATTCTTTATCTGGGATGGAGAGAAGTTTTTGTCTCATTTCTCTGGGACAAAAGTCACATACAACATATAGAGAACATCAAAATTGGCAAATAGAAAGCCAGGTATGATCACGTAGCCATGTAAACCCAGTACTCGTGAGGCAGATGTAAAAGTGAAGGAATGCAAGGGTAACCTTGGCTAGATGTGAGTTTGAGGGCATCCTCAGCTTGAGAAATGAAGACAAAATAAAAAAAGACATATTTGAAGATTAATAGGTTGATATAGAGGTGTAAACCATAAGGTTAATACTTGTACTGTTTATACAATAGAGCCTTTCATTTGCTGAAATTTGGGATCATAAATGAACATAAAAACACCTCTTACTTTGTTTAATTTTGCTTTGATGAATACCTTCCTGATGTATATCAATTTATATTTACTGCATACTTAAGTCCAGCAAAAAGCATTTTAGTTTTCTTAGTGAACATGGACTTCTCCAATTCCAACTTCCAGGTTACAGGGAAAGAATGCAGTAGGCGTGTGATGACAGACTGTCATGCAGAACTCAAGGATACGGCACAGGTGAAAAATGGGCTCTAGTGCAGGATCAGGGCCATTGCAGGGCTAGGGATCAAGAGTAGGAAGTTCAGATCAAGATGACCCTATAGGAACATTCTGAATGGACTACCATTGCTCTCAAACTCTATGTTTCTCTTTTAATGGAGAAAAAGCAATTGACCTTATTTCTGATTGTTGGTTTTCACCTTTTCTATTGTCAGTCATTTCTCAGTGAACTTTGTCTTTTGGTTACTAAAGCTCAAATTCGGAGTCTTGGTCATGCTAAGCAAAACACTCTACCAATGAGCTACACACCAGCCCCTTGTTAACCAAAATTCTGTAGAAATCCATAGCACAGTAATAAAACAATCATAGTTATCAAATAATGTCTGGTATTGGGACACTATATTATTTTCAGCCCTCAGCCACCACAGCTCCAATGGATAGATTCAAGTTATCCCTATCTTTTTTTTTTTTTTAATCTTGAAGGAAAATGGGTACAGAGAGAAGGTATGACCTTTCGATGTTGACACAGTTTTTGCATTGTAGCACTGGGTTTCTGAGAGCACAGTTGGGAACTTGAATTCAGTCAGTACAATGTGTTAGTGAAGAGAGCCCCTTTCTAGTGCGTGGGAGCATGGGTTTGTGGTCTCCTGTAAGAAGTCTCTACCCTCAGGTAGAAGAGGTTTGCCCCTTTGCTCATCATTGCATCCTCTGCTAATGTAGTGCTTTCCTTCTCCTCTGACATGGCAGTGACGAGACTCCTATTGGTTCCATGCTCATGTGTTGAGCATGGCACCATTAGGTGAGCAAGGCCATTTTCTTCTTAAGATATCCACAGGAAATGGGGCTATCTATCATAAAAGTATTGAGAATTCCACAGAACTGCAAAGCTGTTCAAGTTCAAAGACAACTGGGTCAGGGCGTCCATTAGTTGGAGAGATGTTGTTGAATCTCCTTAACATTTCTTGTACCCATTCACTTCAGCGTATTCCTGCCAGCCTGACCACCCATCACTCTCTCTGGAAATTGCATCTTTCTACTTCAAGGGCCTTCTTTGAGCCAGTGGACAAATGGGGGATGAGTACAATCTGCACATCATGTTTAAAATGCACTATAGCGCCTCCTCACCCCAATTCTGCCCAGCTTCACAAAGTTATACTGAGTCGTTTCTTTTTATAATGTAATTTCTATTCTTTTTTTCCTCCCTTCTCCAGAATGGAGTGAATTAAATACCCCTTTCAGCCAATTATAGGAGGGTGGAGATTGTCCATCCCAGTGTGATGACTCTGTCTGCTTTTCACTTGAGCTGGAGTGTGCTTACAGTAGGTTACCATCTACATTTATGTGCTTACAACTGCCAACTATTTATCCTTATGTTGTAGTTCAGGGCCAAGCGTGAAGCAAATGCTTTCTGGATGCCTAATAGGCTGTTAAACTATTTTAGGAACATAATACATAACTACTTATTTTAAATAATGTCTGATTTGGTCAAAAGAGCAAAGGTAGACCATGCTCAAAGTCAAGTAGGTAAAATTAGTTGAAAGTAGTATAAAAATTGAAGCACACATCGGAATTTTTTTTTTTTTTTGCAGTTGGCAGATGTGTAATATATCATTAGGATCTCTCAACAGCCCACAGAGGAAGGCACACCATTCTACCAGCATTGGGTTTTCTAAGATGAGGTGATGTGTAAGAATTCACAGGCTTGTACGGGTGAGGATTGGCCTTGAGCCCAGGGCTGATGGTTCGGAATGCATGCTGCTTTCTATTGACTGTGGCACCACTACCTTTGAAAGAACTGGAGGCTCTTTTAGAAAATCTGAAAGAGCTGATGCAGCTGGAGATGTACCTTAGCTCAGGTTCATTGAAAGAAAAATAACTCTACAATTTGTCAGGCAAAAACAAAAAGAGGCTATCGTGGTGAGAAATATGTCTGTCATTGGATGCATTTTCCCCTGGACACTGTGACTCTGAGATAGAATTCATGCTGGACACCATTGAGAACCAGGCAGAGTGGTTTTCAGGGAAGTATATTTGGGTTTCTCAGAAATCAAGCTCACCAGGACAGGTTAGGTGGATGTGCTCTGCTCCCTGGACACACTGTGCTCTGCCAGTTGTCTCCATAGAGACCACATCACCCAGTGCAAAGCTCAGTGCTGGGAGATGGCATGTGAGCTTGAACCTTTTAGGCACAGAAGGAGCTGGGTGATCTCACCACAGCCTTGTTACAGCCTGGCTGCCATGACTACATCAAAGAACACAGGACAGGACTCAAACAACTTGTCTAAACCTTTCCCCCAGAGCGTCCTAGAAAAGACTATTTCTGCATTTGCTAGCCATCCACCCCCCTTACTCCTTAGTCTCCAGCAGTAGTTACTCTCCTCTTTATAGTTTTGACCCCTACATATGCATAGGAAGGTGCAGTTAGGGGAAGAAATACATTATGGTGTAGTATGCAATGAGGTGACTGAAGCAAAATGTGAGAACCCAATGTATCTCAAAATATCTAGAAAAGAGGGATTTGAGTTTCCTCACTATCAGCAAAGGGTCGACATTGGAGTGATGCATATGCTAATACCCTGATTGATAAATTCAAATGAAAATTGCTTTTGTTCATTATAATTCTGTGCAGTTATTATGTTAATTAAAAATCAGACTGAAAGTAAAATTAAACCTAAAAGAATGCTCTCTTATGTTTGGATTTGATGGCCTACCTGCGGTGGGTAACTCTGTACTCTAGAAGAAGTTCTGCTTGCTCATGAAGTCCAGGAATCACACAGCAGAACCTTCAGAGCCGGGGAGTCCAAATGCCTGAGGAATCCTTTGTCCTCCTAAATCCCAGCAGCCCCAGGCCAGTTTGTCCCTTTGTAGCTGATGAAGCCAATGCTCTCTGTATTAAGCTGGGTCCAGTTGAGTTTCTGCCACTTTTATTTTAGCACCTACTAGAACAATAGCCTTGTCGGGCAGCTGCACTTTCAGGTAGAGCTGGATCCCAGGTTCCACTTGTAATTCTATAGGTAACTGGAAGGCATTGACATTTTCTCAGTGGTAAATTATGTTTGGGTTAAATGAAGACTGATGGAGCTTAAATCAAAGGAAATGGAATACTTGAAAATGCTATTTGCCCTTGCTTAAAGATGTTTGGAGCTGTAGTTATGAGGTGGTATTTTTGTGTTCCCAACAATGTGGATAGCTTTTGATCTGAAAAAAAGAGTAAGTCAAGAGTGGATACTGTATCAAAGAGAGAAACTGTGCTTCACAGTTGAGGGGGTAAAGCTGATTTCTCTACCTGTCTCATCATTTTATTAAGTTCCAGAGAAGACTTCTTCATGTGAAGATGAGATGTGTTAAATGCTGGGGACTCACGCGGACCTGGATATCAGCTCACGTCCTCTGATCTTGCTAAGTCTCTGAGATCCACCTCCAACTGAGGTCTCCATCCTGAAACCAGGTGCTTCATAGGGATAGGGATATTTGATGTCATCTTTTCTGCTTCAGTTTCTAAACCAAGTGAAACTGTGTCCGATGGGATATTCTTGTTGACAGTTTTTACTAAGAAGTGAATCGTACTGATGATGGTCGAAACCTTAAGTGCTTAATCTTTCAAGTCTCTTTAGGAATTCTCTCTCTAGTTTTCCCCTCTCTCATCTTTGTCTCATGCCTTCCTCTCCCCCTTCCTTGCTCTTTCCCATCCTTGAACTGTATGGTGCTGAGTCAGAAGTGGGTGTCAGGAGCTGGGTTTCCTTGGTATGTGTTAATAGCCACTCCATATAAGAGGCCAATCCATCTGACAGTAGCTTCAAACAAAATGAGTTTCAGGAACATTAAAGAAGGGCCAAGGATCACTGGGCAGTGTAGCACTGTCTTAGTGGCTCTATCATAGCTTATTCCTCTTGAGAGAGTTGACAAGGCTGGGCACTCAGAGTGCAGCCTTGGGGTCACCACAGGTTCACCAGCAGAAGTGAGGCAGAGCTCTCTCAAGCCAATGGCTAGCCTTTGATAACTAGTGCCATGGGAGGTCTGTTCTTTCTCAAGGCTCAGCCATACATTTTGGAATTCCCACAATGAATGAAAGCCCAAGCCTAGGGAACCATTTACCTTTCTGTCATGGAAAACTCAGGGTGGATAGAAGGAGAGAAAAGGGGTGGGGCCTCAGTGCAGGGCAGACAGGGGTGACTCTGCTTTGTTCTTGCAGTGACAGAAACTGAGGTTTGGTCAAGGAACCACTTCAGTTTGGTAGGTGGAGGTGATCTATTTTCTCTCTTCCCTTTTAAGGCCCTTGGGTATCTTAGTCTTTCCAAAATTGTATTGGGCCATAGTGGGCAAGGACCCAGTAATCTTTATCACTTAAAGACTCTGCTTTGCAGAGGTAGACCCACTGATGGTTTAGACAGAGTGTCTGGACAGCCATTCATGATGAGTATCTGGAAATGAGGAAGCTCAAACATTCCTTTGAACAGCAGAGTGGCAAAGGCATTTGCCTGTCTGGTGTAGAGATACGAGGCAGCTGTTTGCGACTTGAAGAATCCTGGACCCAATATTGCTGCTACCCAGTGGCCTTTCTGTAGAGGTTCCATCTTCAGTCTGTAAGCCTGATGGGATGTCTCAGCTTTAGAAACTTTCCCAGACATGATGACAAGCTGGTACCCTGGGAATGACTGTATGGAGACCTGCCTCCAGATTCACTCCCTGGAAGCAGGTGGTGAAGTAGAGTTGGGGCTGCACACTGGTCTGTGGGCTTCCAGCTGGAGGCTTCAAAGCAGCTCTTCCCACCGCCCAGCAGCCTGCTGTAAATCTTCCCCAGGAGCCAGAAACACAGCAGAGTGCAGACAGGAGCTGGCCCTTATCTCAGCCCTTATCCCAGATCCCTCTCAGGGTAGTAGCCATGCTAAGGTATTGAACTAATTCGAAGGTTGCCTTTCTTAAGAAATCTTCAAAGCTGTTTTGCCCAACGTAGATTTAGTGTAAATCTGGTTTCCACTGGAAGCTACAAGAAACTCTGTAAGCAATGAACTGTTCTTCAGGCTAAGGACATGGGCCCTCAGAGCCCCTAATTCATCCATGAGACGTCATTACATATGCCTCCCTTGCTCTCTCTCTCTCTCTCTCTCTCTCTCTCTCTCTCTCTCTCTCTCACACACACACACACACACACACACACAAACACACAGACAGAGAGAGAGACAGACAGACACACACAGACAGAGAGACAGACAGACAGACAGACACACACACACACACACACACACACACACACACACACACGCATGCACGCATGCAAGCACGCACATGTATAAAGACACAAGCACTGTCAGAATACACAGAAAACGCTTATTTGAAAAAGAAGAAAACTGCAGATAGTTTACTTCACTGGCTGTCACAGGGAGGAAGGGCTATAATTCTTACCAGGAGTTCTGTCTCCTTGCTCCTCATCTTGGTATTGTGGGTGATTGGGAACACACAAGGGGAATAATTTTGAAATGAATCATAGGCAAGAGACTCAGAAATCCCCTCTCCTTTTTGATTCCTGTAATTGTTCAGTAGGTGGGCTGATGAGTCCTACACAGGATCTGGCTGGGTTCTGAGCTGTGTAAGCCATGTCCTCTTCTACCCAGATGGTCCCCTGGACCTTAATGTGGCTCCCCATCTTTTTGTCAACTACTGAATAAAATGAAGCATTATTTTTGAATGATCCATTTCCACTGGACGTGGGTTCCCTGGAGACTATTTGGCACAACTCTCAAATGTAGACATTAATTATTTCATATTAACAGCTCACGGTGTTTTGCAGTTGGATTTGTTTTGTCAACTCGTCTTTACCTAACTGCCTCAAAATTCCATAGAAACAAGCAGAGGGAAACACACTGGTTTATAAAATCAAATGTAGGAGACATTTTGTCCTAAATTCAGCTGTACTCTGTAATTGGTGGGGTTACACAAGAGCTTCAGGCTAATCCCAGCCTACCAAAAACACCTTATCTCTGTCACAGCAACTCAGTCAGCAGCGAAAGCATCTGGATACACACCTTGAGTAGATTTTGATGTACAGGACAATTTATAGGGAGGAGAGCTCCCACATCCGGTGCTCACTTACTCCTGGTCATGTTTTTCATCACTGGGGTGTCTCTGAGCTGCTGAACCAATACTGATGCATTAACTAAAGGCCACAGCTTTCCTGATTTCCTTATTTGTAGCAAATGCTCTCTCTGTACAGACTGGGGCCCCGGTTACATTCATTAGCCCTCCATGCAGCATGGTGGTTCCCAGACTCAGATGCAGAAAGGCTGTTTCTCTTTGCTGTTTAGGATGGCTATTGCAGAGAGTCTTGTTTGTGGACGTGGAATCCTTGTGAGACAGGGATGGGAAGAGGTAAGCAGTTAACGTTCCGTCATCCATTCCGTCAGAAGGATCTGCTCACACCCTTTTGGGAAAACCTTGAAAATCTCCACAAGGAAACAGTTACGAACTTGAGAGTACACTAGGTGAAGAACTTCCAGTGTCCAGGAGAGTGTCACCTCCCACCTCCCACTCTATCTGCCTCTCTGTTATGGCCACAAAGGCAGTGACCTTTAGTGACCTTTAACCACTTACACATTGATGTATTTCTTAGGCAGGGTCTCCCGTGTAATTTTTCTGCATTATAAGATAAAAGGGAACAGTTTGTGGTGTTCTTTATTTAAACAGAGTAGTCTTAGATGTAAGATAAACAAGGATGCATAGTGAACCAAAGCATTTGTTTAAGTGCCTGGAGCAATTTTGAACCATCCAAATTAATATTTCTTTTCCCTCTTAAGTAGACACTGTCAGACAGATGATAGTCACAGAAAGGCTCATTCAATTTGTCTTTATATTTGAACCACTAATTTCAAATGATCTAAAAATCTGTTTTATGTTTAATGTTATTTTTCAATTAATAAAATAAATTAATGTAAAATATAATGTCAAATATTCAGGACATGAAATTTTCTAACATGGAGGTGCAATTAAAGACCAACAACTAGGCAATTTCTTGTTTTTATTTAAAATACTACTTACAATCTTAAGACTGTAAGTCTTAAGTGAACTGGGCTATCTTTTTTTCCCCTATAGAAGATTTGTATTTATAAGCAGTGTTGCATAAACAAATAAAATAATGTACAAACATCTAAATAGTTCTTTAATTTATTCAGGAACTTATTCTTTATACACTTCTCTCTTTTCTTCAGGCCACATGGTAGGATGTTCTCTAGGGTGTATTCAGCCTTGCTCTGTATGAAGGATGAGTTCCTGATTCTCCACCAATACTGAAACCATGGTTGCTCCAGCTCCTTTTATAAAACCATGCAGTATTTTCACATAACCTCAGCATATCTTCTTGTATAATTACTCTTCCGTAGAGGGAGACTTGCAAGGCTCACCTAGGAAGCTCAGGAAGTTGTGAGATCCAAAGGACCTTTCCTCAAGGTTGCATAAGCAGCAACAGTTGCTGGAGAGAAGGCTCTGTCTCCAGGGAGCTGACTGAAAGTTGGGTGGAGAGTCTCAGAAGTGCTCACTCATGCTGCCTTGGGCTTTTTGATAGTACTTTGAGATAACCAGACTCCTATATGTAACCCCAGGAATTCCACTGGCTTACAATGCTAGGTTTGGATAACATCATTTCTTCGGGTGAAAGCGTTTCTTCAGCTTGTCATCTGTGCTTTGTCTAGAGGGACCAGACATTTGTCTCCCAAGAAAGTTACACCACATTACTTATACAATGTTATTGCTGTGTAAGTATTCATTGTATTATCTCAGGAACATTGACAAGAAAGAGATCTACACATAGTTGTTCAGATACAGCTTTCTTAAGGAGTTTTTGATATGCCGTTAGATATAGAAATGCCAAGTCTATACATTTCAGAGGATGAGGTGTATGTGTCCTCCTCATTCATTTATTTGTTGATGAGTCTGTGGTGGGTGGTCTTTTTAGGGGTGTTGTGCTAGGTTTTTTTTTAATGAAACCATGCAGTACTTTCACATAACCTCAGCATATTTTCTTGTATATTTACTCTTCCGTAGAGGGAGGCTTGCAACGCTCACCTAGGAAGCTCAGGAAGTTGTGAGATCCACAGGACCTTTTCTCAAGGTTACATAAGCAGCAACAGTGGTGATGTGATTGGCTGATCTTCTAGTGTGCTGTGAACATCATATGATAAATGACTGGAGCCATGTAACACTCGGAGTTATAAGTGTGTGAGCGAGATAAAATGACTTTATGTTTAACTTAGCTAATCAGTTTAATGGATGTAATTGTTTACAATTAAGAAGATTCCTATCATGTAAGTCTATTAGAGAGAGGTGGAAACTTGTGAGTGTAGTTAAATCTTTTCCAGTGATCTCCTTTTCATTTCCTTAAGCTTTCGTAGACTTCCTATCTGATTATTAAATCTATCACTGTTCTTTTATATTTGAAAGAAAAAAAAAGTCATTCTGATATGTAGTCTAGCACTCCGGAGGATGAGGCTGAAGCAGGAGGAATCCAGTTGCAGCCCAGCTGGAGATCTCCAAACAAAATCCTTACAAATAAATAGATGCATGCTCTCAAGTGCAAGCCTGGAAAGAGTGCGTTGTGAACAGCTGAGCATGGAGAAGCGGTGCTTAGTTAAACTGTGTACAGGCTCTCGCTTTGTGTTTAATTTTTTTCCCTATGAGACAAATCCAGACAAACCAGGTTTAAAATTGTTGACAGCAACAGACAATACACACACAGGGTGCTTGGATATATTTATAATGGCTTAAACGTCTTTAAACAATACAATTAATTTTTGCCCTGAGATTTAAATTAAATCTTAATCATAACCTATCGCATCATTTTTTACACATATTTGTAAGTTTTGAGGATTAATGTAGTCTAACTTTAAATATGGTTTAAATCTAGAAAATGTCTGTCTCAAGATCCATTGGGTCATCCTCCTCCTTTGTTCCATGTGCATGTATGTGTGCATATACATACATGGATCTACACACTAGTATACACCTGCATCAATGTTTTATTAAGATCTGTGTGCATGACAAGTGCATCATGGGATGTCTGACTTTCTGTCCTTGGTGTAGCTTTCTCCCTAAGTTGAGGTCTTAGAGCTTACACTCTTGATTTGGTAGCCCTAGATGTTCTTAAAACAGAAAAGCTCCTCAAATACCACTATGGTAGCCCCCATCTCCTTTCTAAATCAGTGAGTCCTGATCCAGGAGATGGACGCAGCCAGGCCTCCCTGGCCCCAGGCCCTGACAGTGGTTACTGGAACTGGTCCAGCCCATCCTACACGGGCGCTGCCTCTTCCCATCTCCCCTCAACTCCTTTTCTCTTTGCACCTCACTAGCTCCTGGAGAATCCTTTGGCTTTTCTCTTTGGAATTCAAAGCTCAAACTGTCAAATTGCATCCTGACATCTGCCCTCTGTGTATATGAAAGAAGGAAGTGCCACCGGGCACTGACATTCTGGTTTCCCACTATGATCTCACATCTTGCAAAATCTGCAGATTTGCGTACAGCAGAAAATTTAAACCATAATGTTTACAATGTGTCATGTCAAGTCCATTGTGCCTGGATGAAATACTCTGTCATACCTTTAGAGAAGGTGTTCATACGTAATGAACACACTGCATTTCATCGTTCATTAGAAGTCTTTTAGGCACACTTGACACAGAAAGGTGGAATGTTATCTGGGTTGAAGCCCGTAGTGACAGGGAATATGAAGACAATAAAACTGACCACACCCAAATGCTGAAAAGAAAAATGAGAAGATGCTTCTGGGCCATTGTTCTGGAAATTGTTTTTAGCATGCTTCTTTGTCCTACATATGAATCAAGGAACAGGTTTTTCAAAGGACTCATGTGGAGAGAATGAATTTGCACTTTTCTGGAAGACATGAGGGCCATAGGCTTCTGTGGAAACTTCTGCTCCATGTGGTCATCTTTTTGATCCTCTTCTGGTCACCTACATGAGCTAAGTCACATTGCACAAAGAATACTTTTTATGCACACCCAATAACACCTTACATTAAAAACAGGGCAGAGAAAACCAGATGTTTCTGCATTTGGTCCTTTTGCAATGATCCTCATACACTGCAGAACTCAACCGAGATGAAAATTAGAGGGCATCCTGGGCTTGTTTGCAGAATTGTAATCTAAGCATATAGTCTGCAGTGGCCCACATGTAAAAGTCTACTGACTTAATCGTCATCACATACAAGCACCATGCAGGCTTCAGGCTGTAGCAGGCTGCAGCCCAGGCCACGGACAACCTCCATGCAGGCTTCAAGAATGTATATACTTGCTCTTCAGATAAAATACAAAATTCAGTGTTTCCAAGTGATCGTTTCTCACAGGCCTATGAGGAAACTGGTTCCAGGCTCTATGTCTTGTCCTTTGAGTGAATAATTTACTCAAAGTCTGAAATATTTAATGTCACCTTTAGTTCTATGCTGTTATCCCCTATGTTTGGTTTACTGAATCAAAGGACTCTCAAATTGGCCTTTTCCCTAATGGGTATACTCTGCTCTCTAGTTCTTGGCACTGTGCACCCACAGGCAAAGACAAAGTCTAAAACCTCTTAGGAGTATTACATCTTAGGATCCTGTGGAATAAGACTGAAGCCAGTGCAACCATGTCTGTGTCTCCCTTCATGTCAGCTATTTACAGAGAGCCATGAGCAAGCAGTGCCCACCCCCACTCCCACACAGATAGCACTGTGCATGAGCACATGCAATCACACACTTCCACACAACAAAGGCTGCTTTTAGGAGGCATGGCCATGACACCATAGCAGGCCTGGTGACTACTTTCTGGAATCGGCATTCAAGCAAACATTTTAGTTGGGATGGCCTTAAGTCTCGAAACTAATCAGTCTGTGAAGGAGCCAGAACACAGCCATGGGGAGCATGACAAGAACATTCTTACTCTGCCCTAAAGACTGCAAAGGTCCACCCATGTGCAATACACAAAGTTTAGGTCTGGAATATTTCTGAGGGTCAAATTGATATGAAATAAAAATAGCTTTCCTGTTTTGTTACTATTATCGTTATTTTTTTTGTTATGAGTTGACTATGAAATGCTCCCCACTAGCTCAGGTTGCTTGATCACTTGGTCCTCTGATGGTGGTATTGTCTCGGAAGGTTCTAGAATGTCTAAGAGGTGAGACCTAACTGGAAGAACGGGCCATTGGGGTTCGCAGCCCTTCCTTCTTCCTGCCCTTTCTCTGCTTCCTGCTCCACTGAGGTGAGCTGGCAGCTGCTGCAGGCTCTTCCCACACAGAGCTGTGGTCCCCTTTCCCAGCACGGTGCTCTTCCCACAGAGCCCCTCATTCCCCCAGCAGGACAAAGTGTATTTCCTCAAGCTGTGAGCCACAAAATCCCTTCTTCCCTCATCAGGTAATTTGATCCCAGAAGCATGAAAAGTAGACACCTCTTAATTTTCTAAATAGCCAGCCAGTTAGACTTTATTCTATGTTTTTTTCTTGCTTAAATGTTGCATAGTCCTGATGTATTATTATTATTGTTCTTGTTTTACTGAGCCGAGACTAAATGTAGCAATGTCTGCCTTGAACAATTAACTGAGTGTGAATGATAATGAGCTTTAGTGGCAATTTGTTATTTAATGCGAAGTTCATTTTTATTTTAAAAGTGGGTTTTAAATCTCACCCAAGCTTAGAGGACCATGAGTTAATAAAAATATTGTGAACACAAGACATCCATTGGACCTGACATAAAGAAGACAGACTCTAAAAAATCAAAAGGGGGCAAAGACAGGTCTTGATTAGGTGGTGAGGCAGGGAAAGAGTTCAGGATCATTCCTTCATCACTGAGCTTGAGAGACTTGGGAGTGAAAGAACTGGCGGCTTTGAAAGAGACCTAAAACATAAGGTGGTGAAAAGAGGTGGGTGGGTGGGTGGTGAACAGGGGCGGGGTAAATGGGTGGGGTGGGTGAGTGGGTGGAGTGGGTGGGGGTAGATGGTGAGCAGGGGTGGGTGAGTGGGTGGGGTGGGTGTGGGTAGGTGGTGAGCAGGAGTGGGTTAGTGGGTGGGGTAGATGGTGAGCAGGGGTGGGTTAGTGGGTAGGGTGGGTGGTGAACAGGTGCGGGTGAGTGGGTGGGGTGGGTGGGGTGCAGAGCAAGGAGTGTTCCACTATTCACGACTAGCCACAGTAGGAGCAATGTCTCTGTGGCATTGGTAATGCCTGTCTCTACATTTGTGTTTCCACAATTGTCCTGTTACGGTCTTACTCCCTCAGTAGACTGTGACTCCCTTGAAGACAAGGCGAGGAAAAAAATGGAGTCATGGTGAGATCTTGATAAAGGGACAGAAGACATGTGATGTCAGATACCATATGGCCAAGTGCTGGAGGGTCGGTCCTTTTGCCATGAGCCCCTAAATGAAGGAGAAGTGAGTGACTGACAGAGGTGTATGAAGCTGGGTTATGGTGCCTGGACAACCACGTGCATGCACAGATGGGTTACACGACCCTTCAGAGGGATGCTTGAGAACACTGCAGTCACCTCCCTTGAGAAAGGACATAGCTCTACTGCAGCTAGCCTAGCTCTAGTCCTGGGATCATTTTGGAACAAGCTTTGGGCTTTGTGAAACAGAGCTCGGGGGTGGGGCTTCAGAGGCAGATAGAGACACAATGATTTCTAGAAATCAAAGGAAGCAGTGTACATGATCTGGGGGTATGTGGGAAGAAGGAGGGAGAGAGGGGGAGATGGCCTTGCTATACCAGTTGTGCCCACAAATCCAAATTCCAAATATCTTAATTCCAAAGAGGATTAGACTATTGAAACCCAATCCTATGGTATTTGCTCAGATATATCTCAAAAGGACAGAGAATCTTTTTTTGAAAATGTGAAAGAGTGACTGAGACGAGGGAAGGGTGTATTATGCAGGGGCCGGGGCTATGATCGTGGAACATAATCCACAATGCACAGTCTCAAATGTTGACTCCCTCCCGAATCAATTAATAAAGCCTGAAATCTCAAAAATATAATTGGACAAAAGTCATTTAAAATTTTTTAAATGAAATTGTGTACCTTTTAAGTGGAAGATTTAATAATGAAATACAAAAACAGGACCAGATAAAATACGGGATACTTCAAAAAGTAAAAATAACTGTAATGAATACTTTGGCAAGCATAAACTCCCAAGTATGAGAACAGGAGTTTCACACAGGGAACTTTTGAGCACATTGACTTGGCTCAGAAAGAATCAGGCCCCAACATGCAATGTGTAAACAGCGGTGGATTAAACAAAGCCATGCCAGAGACCAGCGCGAGCAGGAAAAATGTTAAAAGTTTTACTCTAGGGGCTGGAGAGACAGTTGAGTAGTTAGGAGCACTTGCTGTTCTTACAGAGGATCAGGTTCCAGTCCCAGTGCTGAAATGTGGCTCACAATCATTCATAATTCCAGTTTCATGGAAACTAATGCCCTCTCTGACTCCCGAGGCACCAGGTCTTTGAGTTGTCCACATACATGCACAAAGCCAAAAACACTCACACACAAAATAAATTGAATAAATCCAAAACAAAAGTTTAAGGAGTCTTGGCTTACTTAAAAATATTGATCATCAAAATACACCCAGCATGAAAATGAGACAGACAAAGAAGATGGATGAAAAGCTGAATGTGGTGAAGTCGTTGTGGATTGGGACAAGGTTGAGATGCTGGGGATCTTAGATTATGACAGGAAATAAATGCTCTCAGCTTTCATCTGAGAAGATTTAGCAAACATGCTCTCTGAACACAACTAGAAATGAAGCTGTAGCAGTTCATCACTTCATAAAATTACCCAGAACTGTCAAGTAAAAACACACGTAATGAGATTGCTTTAAAAGGAGAAAATCTGTGCCACACTACAGCTCAAACTTGAAAACACAGATGAAATACCCAGAGATTAACAACACTAACACAGCCATATTTGTCTCAAGCAAAAACAACAACAAAAGCAAAAAAAAAAAAAAAATCCACCAAGCCACTAACTTTAGAAAGAAATGAGTTTATAGCCCAGTTGTACCTAACTCTATTGTTCAATGAAACTATTGCACAGACACTGTTAGGGTGGCCCCTCCCCCACACATCATCAAAAGACAAAGCATTCAGAGAGCACAGCAAAAGGAAAAGGACCTTATGCACGTTATTTTATGAAGCAAACAATAGAGTGACTTCAGATGAAGAGAATGACAGAGGAACAAAACATACTTATCAACACATCTCTTAAAAAGTTCACCACGAAGACAGTGGAGGGCCCACTAGTGTCTGCAGTGGAACAGAGGCAACAGAGGCCAGAAGCGTAGTGTCCTTGTAACACAGATAGCATGCTAGGGTCTCGGGTTCTGCTATGCTGTGCACTGAGTGCTAAAAAAGGCACTATAGCTATAGCTGGCAGAGAGGAGCCTTTGAAAAGAGTAAGAAGATACAACTTTTGGCATTTTAGAATATAGACAAATTTTATTATAACACCAAGAAAATAGGTTATTGTGATTTTGTTATAATAATTGATAGGCACAATATCGAAACCACCATTTGTTATTTAGAAATGTTTTTTTAACAAAAATTATTCAAGCCTGCTATAACATTTAAAAAACTATAACATTTATCAGATAGAAGACCAGAATAGGGGACGGAGAGATGGCTCAGCGGTTAAGAGCACTGACTGCTCTTCCAAAGGTCCTGAGTTCAAATCCCAGCAACCACATGGTGGCTCACAACCATCTGTAATGAAATCTGATGCCTTCTTCTGGGGTGTCTAAAGTCAGCTATGGTGTACTTACATAATAAATAATTAAAAAAAAAGACCAGAATAAATTTAAAATGTAAAAACAGGCTAGTGGTGCTTGGAAAAATGTTCAAATTCAGAAAAATTACAATCAAGTTATTAATTGGCCTTTCAAAGAAAACTTGACCAGCTAAGCATTAGTTTACACGGACAAGTTGGAAATAGTCTAAGACCAAAGGAGAGGAGGATGGAAACAGAGAAAGGGGATATTGAAGGCACCTTACCAGATTTAAAGTATCCTTTGTAAAGCTCAAATCAGAGGGAGGAATTTGGTGGATATTTTCCAGGGATGGAGGCTTGGTAGGGACAGGACCGAAGCCATGTGAACCCGCAAGTGTGATTTGGAAAATAGGTTCAGTGATTGGCTTTTAAGGGAATGGAGGGCTACTTAGTCATAACAACTTATTTCAGACTCTATGAAATGAACTCAAAAGGTTAATGTTCAAATGTGGATGGCACAGTTTAAAATGTTTAGGTATTAATATAGGCAGTCTCTGACTTGAGATTACCCAAGACTACATTTTTGTCAATAGAATTTTATTTGATTAAAATAAAATATTAAAAATACTAAAAGGGAAAAGAATAAGTATATAAGAATAAGTTCTGTAAATTGTGTCTGACCAATCACATTTAAATAAAGCACAATGAGAGATTTTGACTGCACAGAAATGATTATACTTCCAGTCAAGTTTTCCCATCTAAAATCCTGTGACAAGAAGTAGTCTTAATTTTGAATTTATTTTTGATTTCCCAATATTTACATAGGCATAGTCAAGGTTGGGACTTGCATGATTCCATTTCCTTTGCTCCATCAAAATGCCTGAGACTGGGTAGTTTGTAAGGAAAAGAGGTTTTTTTTTTTTGTTCACAAATTTGGGAGTTCAAGTGCACGTTGCGTGCTTTTGTTCTGTTCCTGTGACATTATAGCAGTTGATGATGATGGATAGAGCACTTCAGAAAGAAGAGATGGCAGGGCATGACGTGCAGAGCCATCTGCTCTCATGAAGGAACTCGTGGTGTCCCCTAGAAATGAAGTTGATGGTTTTCAGGGGCAGTGCTCTGGTAATCGGGTCACTCTGCCACCACCTCACCACGCTTCCCATAGATGAGACATTCAAGGCAAACCCAACCCATAGCAGGTCAGCAGTGTCTAGAAACAAAGATGAAATTCATTGAGGTTGCTTTTGCACCACATGCTGTGGCCAGAACGTAATTTTTAGCTGTGTTTTTAGTGGGCCTAAATTTTGACTGTAACTCATTGTGTGAGGTGAGATGTGGAATTTTCCACTTGTGACATTGTTGTTGGTGTTAAAAGAGTTTTGGATTTTGGAATTTAAGATTAAGGAAACTGCGGTATACAACATTATATATAAGTACTTGAAAAAGATTGTAACTACATAAGCAGGAAATAATAAGAAAGCAATATAAGGAATTCTAATGTCATAAATATGTGCATCGTCTTAAACAATAACCACGGGAGTGGAAACTGAAGCTTGCTGTGAGGCCACTCTTTAGCCAGATTACATGTGTGAGCACCAAGCCTGCCACAGAAGGGAGCCATGGTCCTCATCATTGTTGTGGGCTGGGAATTAGTCCAAGTCCCGGGAAAGCAAATTCATTCCGTAATGATGTTGAAAATGCTCAAGCGCTTTCTAGCGTGATTCCATGTGAGAAAGCTCTTACAGGGAAAGGCGGTGAGAGAGCTGGGAAGATGCCCCAGCCTCACCTGTACCTGTACACACTGGGAACTCCAGAGTGTCCACGATGGAGCTTGTGTCCTTGTTAATATATTGTGATGCTGAAAACTAGACAGAATGGGTGAATTAGAGTTTCTACTTTTCACTGACAATGAAAAAGTTTAGTTGAAAAATGTGTGAAAAAGTTTCTTCAATTTGCTTTTCTGTCTGACCTCATGTGTGGCTTCATGTGGTTTTCCTGACTATCTACCTATCTATCTATCTATCTATCTATCTATCTATCTATCTATCTATCTATCTATCTATCTATCTATCTATCTATCTATCCATCCATCCATCCATCCATCCATCCATCCATCCATCCATCCATCCATCTATCTATCTATCTATCTATCTATCTATCTATCTATCTATCTATCTGAGGGACAAGGTCTCTCAGTGTCAGTGGTTTCCAACTTCCTAATGTTCCAACAGTTTCTCATGCTGTAGTGACTCCCAACCATAAAACTATTTTTGTGGCTACTTCATAACTGTAATTTTGCTATTGGTATGAATTGTCACATCAATATCTTTGTTTCCTGATGGTCTTAGATGATTCCTATAAAAGAGCTGATAACCCCCGCTCTATATAGGCAGGCTAATCTTGAAATTACAGACATCTGCTTGCTACTGCCTCTGAGTGCAAGGATTAAAGACACGGCTCACCACGCCCTGCTTTCCAGCTACTGCTTTATTCCTTGGAATCTAACTTGAAGTGGGGAAGGTTAGACACAGTAGAACACTCCTGCAGAAATCCTGGCCAAGGATGAAGACGGCCTGGTGAGGGTCAGCTGGGGTAGTGGTGGTGAGAGATGAACTGACCAGCCTTTGAATTGCAGAGTGTGTACAGACTTGGCTGGGTAATCGCCAGGGCTCAGGGCAAAGATGACAAAGTGAGGGGCCTTTTGTTAGAACATTTTACATTTCAGACTGTTGATGGCAAACATTAAATCAACACAAGGCCTCATCAGCAGGGTTCTATGTCACTTCCGGTCTGAAGTGCCCAAGGATACAGAACACTGATGATACTTCCTTTCTATTTTGGTAAGCAGGTGATGTGTGGTGTTATCCAGTAATAAAAGAGTGAGGGAAGTATTCCTCAAATAGGAAACAGGATCATCAACAGGTCCCTGGGGATGGGCAGAGGAAGGGAGCCTGCAAGGTGACATTGTGACCACCATCAGCTCTATTATCCTCAGAAGAGAAGAGTTGAGAAAGCCAAGGTTCTGTTTCTATAATGAAGGATGGGTCCGCTGTCTGCAGGGATTGCCCATCAATCTGCCAGCGTAGCAAAGATAAAAGTATAGTGTCCTGAGGGAATTGCCTCAGAGAAGTTTGAAACAGGCACTTGCTGAGCAAGTTCTCAGAGCCAGCAAGAGAGAAAGCAGTTCAGAGAGAGGGAAGTGGTTGAAGGGGACTGCTGGGTCACAGAAAATTTTGTTTTTTGTTTTTCAATTTTATAGGGCACACACACACACACACACACACACACACACACACACACATACACACATACACAGACATATATACACAGACCCACAGACACACAGACACACACACACATATACACATACACAGACATATATACACAGACCCACAGACACACACACACACACACACACATACACACACACACACAGATGCATGAAGACACACAGGTGTCCTGGGATGGACAGAGAGCTAAGAACCAGAAGAGCAGCATTCTGAGAGGCAGAGAGGAGGGAGTCAGTTACTGTGGTGGGGAGGAGTTATGCTTCACATGAGTTCATCTTCTCTATGGTTAAAAAAGCATTAACTAACAATGACAGTCAGGGCCTGGTCTGCTGGTTGACTTGGGGCCAGGAAACAATTGGAGTACCATTTGGAGATTTCTACTCTCTGAGTGAACAGTGAGCCAAGAAGGAGGGTCAGAGGCATCCTGAGGGGTCATATCTTTCCTTCAGGACAGGATGGAAGATCATGAGGATTGGGGCTTCAGATGCACTCAAAGGCTCGAAGCCTGGCGTTTCTGTGTGATATCTTGCTCCAGGTTTGTATGACCAGTCTGTTACATGACACAATTTCTCATCTTAGAGAGGGAAACAACAACAACAGGCCAAAGTAACCATACTATTAAAGTTCAACTCAATGGTGAACCAATGCGTCTATTGGGGGGCATACATAGGTGAAGAGTTCCTCACAGGGGCAGGACTCTAAGGCAGCCTCATCACTGGCAGCCCAGCCCAGCATGGGCGACAGCTCAAGACAGTGGAGTTCACAGTTGAACATGGAGGCAGCCTGGAGAGGACCCTCCTCCTTCACCCTTTTATCAATACTGATAGGAGATCATTATCATTATATAATTCAGGAAGGAGGGACCTTGTGACAGGGCCTTCTAGAATCTTCACCAGCTTCCTTTAGAACTCCCACACTTTAACTCTCGCTCTCTCTCAACTCAGAAGAAACCGCCACACAGTAGTCTCCAGGGCTAAGTGTGTCCTGAGAAGAAACTGATCCAAAATATGGGTATTCTGCATGAAAGGGGAAGGAACATACCCCAAACCAGTTCAGACTGGATCAGCAGCCCTTTTATTCTTTCTAGCTGGATATGTTGAATAGAAACTATCTAAATTTGATTGTTACCAGAATAGTGTAGGATTATAGAATAAGCTGAGAAACTTAGTATTTTCCAGACAGGAGGATGTGGAGCTCCAATGCAGAGGGAGCTCCAGGGGGTTCCGAGGTGGCAAAACAGGTCATTTGGAGATGCATGTGTGGGCACGCCCTTGCAGGGGAAGGAACAAGGCTGCCGAGTGCATTATTACAAGAGGAACTGTGTGCATAACCCAAAGCAAAGGGGTCTTCTTTCGTAGGAGCTTAGAGGACATCTCTCAAGGACTTGTAATGAGGCTGCATAGAGAAGCAGATTCTTTCTGTTTCCTGGTCAAAGGTCAACAGATTTTTTTGGGGGGGGGAGTTTTCTTTTTATTTATTTGCTTTTGCATTTTGTCTCCAGAGTAATGTTTTGTTAAGCATACAAATAAACAAGTATTATTCCGATGTTTCCATGCACACACAGTATACTTTCTGTTTGTCCTCAGTGGTCCTTTTCCATTTCTCACAGCTCCCCCTTCTGTCGTTGCTCTAATTCTGGGCTCTTGTTGGAATTTTAAATCTCTGTGTAAAATGCAAGCGACTTCCTAGAGTTGGAAGTACTGGCCATCTACTCAGCTCTGTGCGCTTTGTAGAAGTTGTTCTCTCTGCATCCCTCAGCTTACTGTAGTTTATGTACCTTTGAACCAGGTAGGACTACAGCTTTGTAGATAAACGGGGCAGAAAAGACCTCCAGTGTGAGGTGTAACAGCGAATTCCCGAGGAAGGCCCCAAGAGGTGAGGAGACAGAGAAGCCCTGTTCCTGTCCCCACCTTAGGGCGACACAAGGCAGAGCTCACTCAGCAGAGTGTCAAGGGCCAGGGTTTTCACAAGACCCCAGCTCCTGTCTCCCCATTTTTCAATGGAGACCGATTGTGAGTCCCACTCTGCAGTGTGTGTGTTCTGAGGGTGTTTTATTTTAGTGGCGCTGTGGACAAGGACTGTGTTCTTTCTGGTTCCTCATCCCAGGTCTTCAGCTAAAGCATTGGCTCCGCACCTGCCATTTCTCAGGTCTCTAAAGCTAAGCAATGTTTGGCGGCTTCATGAAAATCAAAAGTTGACCGTATACATCCGGAACTTCACAACGCTTTTAAACTCGGCCCCAAGATTCTCTCTGAAGGGTAGAAACAGACTATTTTGGGGGTGGGGTGTGGGAAGCAGGTGACAGTGACCTTCTTTTGTCCCTGTGTACCAGTGTACAAGGCTCTCTAAAACTCTCCTGTGAATTTCTTTTTTATTTTTCATGTAAATCTTCAATTAATTTAATGTTTTTATGTCTACCTTTTTTTTTTAATTTATTGATATATTTATTTACATTTCAAATGATTTCCCTTTTTCTGGACCCCCACTCCCTGAAAGTCCCATCAGTCCCCTTCCCTCCCCCTATTTTCCCACCCAACCCTTCCCACTTCCCTGTTCTGATTTTGTTCGATACTGCTTCACTGAGTCTTTCCAGAACAAGGGGCCACTCTTCCATTCTTCTTGTATCTCATTTGATGTGTGGATTATGTTTTGGGTATTCCAGTTTTCCTGTGAATTTCTAACCAAGCCCTGCCTGCTCTGCTCCTGATTGCTTCATTCAATTCTTGGGTCGGTTGGTAACAAATAAAATTTGCTGTCACAGACCAACAGTTATTGCTAGGTTCGACCAGAGCAAAGAGATGATTCTGTGTTTTATTTTATTTTTTTTTTCGATGTTGCTCTTTTACCAGTAGGCCTGACTTCAAATACCCACTTTGTGCTTGTTTCTCTTAGGTTAAAGCAGTGTGACTCTTTTGAGAGAAAAAAGAAAGAAAGAAAGAAAAAGAAAAAAAAGAGAAAAACCATTCACACACAGAAGATAGATCCAGCCGATTTAATATAAGTTTAGGCGAGGTGAAAAGAAGAGATTAGAGCATTGAAATGTGCTTGACAAGAAATCAAAAGTTTTTTTTTTTTTTAAAGAGAAACTGAATTGACGCTGCAAATCCAGTCTGCCTCTGAAATGTGACCCTCTTCGTTAATCACATGCACGTCTGTATTTTGTCGCTGGAACCCCCTCGTTCTCTTTAAGTCAGCTCTTTGGTGTCTTTTGTGAGAGTGAGTAATTACAAAGCACAGAAAATGCCCCATTTGGAGGGGCTTTTTGTGGGGAGAGACCAGGAAGTCCAGGTGTGACAAGCAGGCTTGACTTAAAGAGACCAGTGTTTTACAACAGATTCAGGAGGAGCCCTCCAAAGAGGAAGGGCAGCTCAGGCCTGTGATGGGATTCCCCTAATTAGTAATTCAAACTGAGCAGCTCAGTTCACTACAGTGTATTAGTGAAACAATAGGGCCATTAAGTTTAAAGCTTAAAAACTCCTGCGGTGCCGTCCCAGGGAAGAATGCACCATACCCCTTTCTTGGGTGTTTTCATAAGAACAAGTTATGACTAATCTTGCCCAGGAAATCCACCTCTGTCAGAAACCCAGATTCTTCCTGGTATATCAGATTGCTGACAACTACCATTGCTCAAGATAGAAAATATTTTCATTATAAAATCTGCAAGAGACATTCAGATGTATAAACTAGTTCATATACCATGGAAGAAAGTTGTCTTTATCAGTAGCCATGATTGTGCCTTGACATAGCTGCAAATATGCACTGTGATTTTAGACACCATCTATGAGCCACAGCTGCTCTGAACAGTTTTAAACGTAATTTTCCCTCTTAAACATTTAAAATTTTTTTTTCTCTCTCTGTGTGTGTGTATAGCCCTGGCTGTCCTGGAATTGACTCTGTAGACCAGGCTAGCCTTGAACTCATCCACCTGACTCTGTCTTCCGAGTGCTGGGATTAAAGGCGTATATCACCACCGCCTGGCTATATGTAATTTCCAACAAAGCTGTCCATGTTGCTTTCTAAAGAGAAGGCTGTAAAAATTACAGTAATATGTAAAATTATGAACCCTAAATTAGGAGCAAGTGCATTGGAGAGAAACTGGGAAATCTTAACAAACATTCTCATTCAAAGTGGATTTCTAGTTCCTTAGCAGTGAATAATTTCAAGGAAAACATCTTTGAAATAGTTCAGGTAGATAGGTTTATTTATTTGTGTCCAGATCTCATGACCACCCGAGACAATCTTGTCCAGGATCAGTCTCTTGAGTTATTTAACCCTTTCGTCATCAATTCACAGGGCCCTTGTTGACTCCTGGGAGGGGAGGGATGACAAATGTGACAAATGAAGGCAGAGGCAAGCAGACAGACAACTTACAGGGACAAGAGAATGCCTTCAAGATCTCTCTCTCTCTCTCTCTCTCTCTCTCTTTCTCTCTCTGAAACATCAAATAAATTACTAGCCATAAAAAGAGATGGAAGGGATTTAACTCAGTTTACCCAGGAAGTTAGGAAGTAGGTCTCTGAATACACAATAAATGGTTATTTTGTCCTTGAGGTTGACATTTTTGGTATCTGTGTGCAGGGCTGGCTTGTTGTACATCCAAAGATACTCATATGAACAGAATGTTGTGGTGAGTGAAGCTAGAGCCATGCATGCAGGATTCAACTTTTTGCAAATGGCCCAATGTATATGCTACACACAAGGCTCAGTGTACATACTTCATACAAGGCCCAGTGCACATGCTGCACACAAGGACCAGTGTCCACACTACACACAAGACCCAGTGTACATGCTACACACAAGGCCTAGTGTACAGGCTACACACAAGGACCAGTGTACATGCTATACACAAGGCCCAGTGCACATGCTACACACAAGGCCCAGTGCACACACTGCACACAAGGAGCAGTGTCCACACTACACACAAGGCCCAGTGTGCATGCTGCACACTGCTGATGCTATCCATCTGTACCATCAACTCACAGAACAATGCTCATTCGGTTTTTCTGTAAAACATGCCAATTGAACAAACATTTTTGCCTATCAGTAGGAGAGTCAATAATCAGACATGAATGCTCATAAAGAATTGTAAGTAACAACAATTGAAAGAAAAACTCATTAAAGAACACAGTTTTATGAGGAATTCAATTTAGCCATTTTCCTTTTAACTGTTTCTTGAAGCCATGTTAGAAGCTCATCTATAACTGTATATATAGTTTATAGTCTACCTTTGTGTTTTCTTTTAGCATTTCCCTTTCTTCTCTGCAGTACCACTCTCATCTCACTCCAGTGATGCCCACAATAAAAGCCCACCCAGATGTCTACAGATTTATGTATAACATTGTTTATTTCTGGCCTTGATGACTCTCTTGATACATCTGGGACTTCACCTGTCACCCTTCCTTTTGGTTCAGATTTCCCCCTTGACATTTACCTATCTTGAACTTTTCTTAAGATGAGAAACTAAATTACCAAATACTTGTTAATGCATTTTATACAGAAGGGGTCAAAAAGAGGCACATACCCAGCAGGGATTTGACTACCCTGCCCCTTTATAAATCTTGAAAACAAAATCAGCATAGAGGCCTTGTTCTCCCTTAAGTTCAGTCAGCCCTGTCCTGCAGTGGTCACATTGGGGCACATTTTTTTTAATGGTAGCTTTGGGTCTGGTTTGTGTCTGAATCTGTGGTGTTCTCTCCAAGCGCCTCAGGGTCACTTCACACTTGGCTGAGCTCCTCAAGAGCTAAGTCTGAGCATTTTTTTAGAAATCACAGATCTTGGAGTTGGAGAAATGGCTCAGTGGTTACAAGCACTTGCTGCTCTCTCAGAGGACCCGAGTTCCATTGTCAGCACCCACAGGAGGGTCTCAACTATCTGTACAACTAGTTGCAGGGCATCTGATGCCCTCTTCTGGCTTCCTTAGGTACTGCATGAATGTGGAGCACTTACATGGAAGTCAAACACATACAAGGTCAACATGTAGAAGAATGCAAATAGATCCATTCTGATCTTCCTACAAAGATCTAGTCCAAGTGGATGAAGGACCTCCACATAAAACCAAATACACTGAACCTAATAGAAGAGAAAATGGGGAAAAGTCTCAAACACATGGGCACAGCGGAAAAGTTCCTGAACAGAATACCAATGGCTTATGCTCTAAGATCAAGAATCAACAAATGGGACCTCTTAAAATTGCAAAGCTTCTGTAAGGCAAAGAACACTGTCAACAGGACAAAACTGCAACCAACAGACTTGGAAAAGATCTTTACCAATCCTACATCTGACAGAGGGCTAATATCCAATACATACAAAGAACTTAAAAAGTTGGACTCCAGAGAACCAAATAGCCCTATTTAAAAATGGGGTATAGAGCTAAACTTTGAATTCTCCACTGAGAAAACTCAAAAGGGCTGAGAAGCACCTAAAGAAATGCTCAATATCCTTAATCATTAGGGAAATGCAAATCAAAACAACTCTGAGATTCCACCTCACACAAGTCAGAATGGCTAAGATAAAAAACTCAGGTGACAGCAGATGCTGGTGAAGATGTGGAGAAAGAAGAACACTCCTCCATTGCTGGTGGGATTGCAAGCTGGTACAACCACTCTGGAAATCAGTCTGGTGGTTCCTCAGAAAATTGGACATAGTATTACTTATGTCCAATTATGGACAATAATAATATGGACAACTATGTCCAGCATTATTATTGGACATAGTTATAGACCCAACTATACCATTCCTGGGCATATACCCAAAAGATTCTCCAACATATAACAAGGATACATGCTCCACTATGTTCATAATAGCTTTATTCATAATATCCAGAAGCTGGAAAGAACCCAGATGTCCTTTAACAGAGGAATGAATACAGAAAATGTGGCACATTTACACAATGGAGTAGTACTCAGTTATTAAAAAGGATGAATTCATGAAATTCTTAGGCAAATGGATGGACCTAGAAAATAACATCCTGAGTGAAGGGGCCCAATCACAAAAGAACACACGGTATGCACTCACTGATAAGTGGATATTAGCCCCAAAGCTTCGAATACCCAAGGTACAATTCACAGACCACATGAAACTCAAGAACGAAGACTAAAGTGTGGGTGCTTCGGTCCTTCTTAGAAAGGGGAACAAAATACTCATGGGAGCAAATATGGAGATAAAGTACAGAACAGAGTCTGAAGGAAAGACCATCCAGAGACTGACCCACCTGGGGATTCATCCCAAGTACAGTCACTAACTCCAACACTATTGTGGATGCTAAGAACAGTTTGCTGAAAGGAGCCCTATATGGCTGTCTCCTAAGAGACCCTGCCAGAGCTTTACAAATACAGAGTCAGATGCTCGCATCCAACCATTGCACTGAGTGTGGGATCCCCAAATGGAGGAGCTACAGAAAGGACCCAAGGAGCTGAAGGGGTTTGCAGCCCCATAGGAAGAACAACAATATCAACCAATCAGAACCTCCCCCAGAACTCCCAAGGACTAAGCCACTAACCAAGGAGTACACAGGCTCTGGCTGCAGAGGATGGCCTTGTCAGGCATCAATGGGAGGAGAAGTCCTTGGTCCTATGAAGATTCGATAGGGGCCCTAGTGTAGGGGGGAGAGGCAGGAATGGGAAGGTGGGTGGAGGGGGAAGAGGAATGGCATAGGGGTTTCCGGGAGGGGGGAACTGTGTAAGGGGATAACACTTGAAATGTAAATAAATTAAAATAAATAAATAAATAAATAAATAAATAAATAAATAAATAAAAATCTTAATAATAAAAAAGGAATCACATATCTTGCCTGAGAGAAAAGGGCAATTCTCTCATCTGCTCTCTTATAAACCAGCACTTGTTTGCAACAGAGACTTGGACTTTCACTCATTTTTATGTCTGATCTTAGAGGTGATCTGAGTAGGGGTGGAAATTCTCAAAGCAGCTGTAGCTACTGAGCTTGCCTCTTGAAGGAAAAGGATTGATTGCCCTGGTAATTGTATCCTCCATGGTATAACTACAGATGTTATTCTCATCCGTAGCCAACTAATCACCCTAAATTTTACTGAGCTAATTGTCTCCATGGATATCATCTGCAATGAGAGACATCGTGGGCCTGGCTTGGTCAGCCTCTGTGGAAACTTCTGGTCTCATCTGTGGTTGCCAGCAAATCTCAACAGTAGATGGAGAAGTCCTTTGTGATTCAGGCAAAACCTTTAAGGAGAATGACATTTTTAATAGCACTGGTCAAAGGAAATTGACTTTCCTTTAGAGATATTTTTGTCTTTATAAAATGGGAAGCCTACTGATATCCCCATTTCACAGATCAGAAACACTGAGGCTTATACTTACAGAACCTAAATAAGCCTCCTATAAAACATCATCCACAATTAGGCAATGGAAAGAGATAATGATTCTGACACTGCAGTTCTATTTAATTAGAGATATGATGTCTCATAGTAAATCTATCAGTTCCAGTGCCCAACTCATTAAAATGTATATGTGGCATTGCTTTTACGAAATGAGAAAGAGGGAATCTGATAATAAAAATGAATTAGCACGTGTCATCTGATACATACAACAAGAAGGTTTATGATGCAAAGAATAAATCATCAGAGAGGGAGGAGGGGCATCTGATGAATATGCATGTGAGGGGTGAGAGTCTTATGATATACTTGGAGACCCTGAGGACAGGGAGGAAGATAAGGTGGACGTGGAAGTGTGGGGTGGCTGCCGCAATGGTATTTTTCAGATAGAGAAACGAGTCAGACTGAAACTGGGGAGGCGGGAGGAGGGGGTGGGCAGTGAGGTGGCTGTCTGGAGAGAGGCTCTCAGTGCCCCGAGGCTCAGCCCATGGAAAGCAGGCAGGAGAGAGCAGTCTCCACCAAGTTGTCTCCTCACCTCTACATTTGTGCTGTAGCATGCATGCCCACCCATCCTAAACATGTGCACGCACACGATAAGCTAATTAAATATTTTAAATGTTCTCAATCCTTTGGGATTTCTTTCCAGTTGTAATTTTGACTTTCCAAAACTGAAAAGGAAACAAGAGAAGAGAGGAGGGGAATGGATAAATAGACAAGGGAACGGGGAGAAGAGAGGCTGGGAGGGAGGGGATACAGAGACAAGGGGGGGGGAGAAAAAGTGGTTGATATTTTTTTTTTTTGGTCTTGTACATGTTTTTTTTTAATTTTATTTATCATTATATATAACCCAGAAGAGTACATCAGATCTCATTACACATGGTTGTGAGCCACCATGTGGTTGCTGGGAATTGAACTCAGGACCTCTGAAAGAGCAGTCAGTGCTCTTAACTGCTGAGCCATCTCTCCAACCCCCTTGTACTTGTTTTAAAAAAAGCTTTGGGTAATATGTGTCATTCCAGACATACCAAGGGCCATGCATTAGTGACAGACTAGCGTTTACTCAAACTTCACTTTTTATGGAATTTAAGTTGCTAGTAGCAGGAGGTACTGGTGAGATGGGCTGAAATTTTAGGCTGTCTTATGTAGCTTTTGAGGTCTGAACTTTCTTCCTTCCACGAAGACTGGCCTGCCATTGGGTTGGGTCACATTCAGTGCACAGAGCAGTAGAAAGGCAACCGTTGTCTTCTCAGAGTAGAGCACACAGTGTAGAAGACTTGTGGTCTTCTTCAGCCTGGCACATGATGCAGAAGAGAAGCATTGCCTTCCAGAGTCAAGTTTAACTCTGTACTTGGGGACAACCGGGGGTGGGGGTGGGGGTGGGGGAAGACAGTCCAGACAGACTCCATGTGACCACCTGCCACATGGCCCTTGCTCTTTGTCCTGACCATGAAATTCCTGGGTCCCCTGTGACCTAATCATGGCCATTACCCTTTGTCTATCTTCTAAGCCTGAATGGCCCCCAATCCTACCAAAGCATTCAAAACTGCATGGTTTGTTAATGCCCTAAATGGCTGCTTCTCCCTGAACCCATCAGTATGATCATAATCTAGACCCTGCCATTTAGACAAAACACCTTAATAGAGTCTTAAAAGTCTCCCTATTTCTACCATGTCTCTGAAATTCAATTTTCTATATGTCAACCAGAATGATATTTTAAAATGCAAAGTGAATTATCATCTTTCCATGCAAATCCTTCCAGGGGTTTCCCTTACAATCTACTTGAATGGTCCATGGACCGAGGCAGCCTTGTTCTTCTGTACCTGAGGTTCACGAAACTTGAATAGTCTAGACCCTCATTCATTACAGTTAACCATTCCCAGCCCCAGTTACCTGGTAAACTTGCATAGAATCCTGATGCTGATGTCTGAGCTCTTGGGCACCGAGTTCTTTTTCTTATTTCATTGGTGTCTTAGAATTTCACTGTTGTACAGAGACACCATGACCGAGGTAATCTTATAGAGGCAAGCATTTAACTGGGCCTGGCTTACAGTTTCAGACGTTCATCATGGCAGAAGCATAGCATGGTTCAGGCAGACATGGTGTTGGAGGAGCCAAGAGTTCTCCATCTTGATCTGAAGGCAGCCAGGAGGAGACTGAACGTATTTTACACCGGGCATAGATTGAGCAAATATATATGACCTCAAAGCCCTGCTTCCACAGTGACACACTTCCTCCAATAAGGCCACACCTCCTAAGAGTGCCACTCCCTATGAGCCAAGCATTCAAACACATGAGTCTATGGGGGACTGAACCCATTCACATCACCACAATTGTACAATAGAAAATGAGCAAAAGCCATACACGTTTTTTATTTTTGCTTGTGTGCAGGTGTACCTGTGTGCTCCGGGGTGTGCAGGTGCCTGTGCTGGCCAGAGGTGTCAGCTCCTCTGGAGCTGGAGTGACAGCAGTTAGCTGTGAGCTGTCTGAAGTGGTTACTTGAAGAGCAGCAAGGGCTTTGAACCGTTGAGCTCTCCCTCCAGCCCTTAGACCCACCCTTGGCCCTCAAAAGCCAGCGAGAGTAACTAAAACTAATTTAAAGTTTTGACTAGAACTTTTTTTTTCAAGTACTTGGACTGGCTGTGCTTATTCTGTCTGAATTAGAACACCGAGGACAAGGGATTTATTCCACGTTCACCTCCTGGATCATGACCTCATGGAAAAAGACTTCAGTTTCTCTTCATCTTCACTGGGTGTTGGTTGCAACATCAACAGAGGCAAGGGGGCTGGGGAGGGGGTTTGGCATAAACCTCTGGCTGCAGAAATTTCTCTTTATTTACAAAATAACCAGCCGTCTCTGAGCACATCTGTCAATAACTTCACCCACGCCTTTGTCATCGGTCTCAGCCTAATGCTCTCTGCCTCACTGGAGGAATTTGCCAGAGAAACCCCAAGCCTGTACCTGCAGTGGCATTGGTGAGTCCTCCCAGCCGTGCACTCTGACAAAAGAAAAAAAACGGCCAAGGAAAATGCCAGTCTCTAGAGGGATGGAGAGGTTCACCGTGCAGTGGTAGAGTGAAGTTTCCAACCTCAAGTGTCCAAAACACCAGTGGTGTCCCTGCCTCAGGACTCAGGTAGGGTGAACTTTGCGTGGGTGTTGATACATTGCTCCTAGTCCAGGCATCTGAAGTAGGTTGATTGCTTGTATCTTCTCTACTTTGAAGTGGGGTTCCAAAAAAAAAAAAAGCCAGCAATGGCTTTTAGAAATGGCAGTATCTCCTGGACCTGAGCTTGGTTGCCAACTATGGGCCAGGTACTCCTGAGGCTGGCTCCTGCTAAAGAGCCAGCTGCTGACAGGCCTCTAAGCTTTGTTCCTGGCCTAACTAATCCTTAGATACAATTAAGAAGTTAAGAACGTTTGTTTTGATGGGGCTGAGAAAGAAGCCAGTTGCTTTGGGCTTGCCCAAATTACCTCACTTTTCCTTTTGAAATCCGGCCCTTTTATGCTAATACAGACACTTAAACAGAATCTAGAAAAAAAAATGCCAAACATCTGGTTGAGCATAAAAGTTCAGGCAAAGACAGAGATGTTCAAACAGCTGGATGTCTGGTCTAAAATGAATCAAGTAGTTGGTATTATTGCTTTTGAGCTGTTTTTATCAGGCTTAAACTGGATTCTCTGTGGTAACTTGGAAGACTAGATAGAACCTTTAAGATGAATAATTGAAAACTAGGATGTGGCTCTCAGAAATGGATTGGTGGTGGCTTTAGGTGACAGGAGACATTGGTGGGGTGGGGGCCTTGCAGAAATGCCTTTCCAGTTGGGAAGAACTTGCTGTGGTTACATGAGAAAACTGTGGGGGCCAGGGACCATGGGGGGCTCTCTCTGCGGGCTCCTAAGCCCCTGACAGGTGCAGGATTACTCCGGCCTGCTTACTTATTAGAACCGTGGCATAGCCTGACTTTATCACATTTAATCACAGAGAAAAAGCACCTATGAAGAGAGCCAAAGGGAGGCCGAAGGGGTGTGGGGGAGGGGCAGAAGGGAACAGAAGGGTGCTGTTGTCTCAGGGGTAGCTTCAGTCTTTGTTGAATGTACTAATTAATATTGGTGGTGGTGGTGGTTGGAAAGGCCGCACTGGGTTTGTCAAAACGCTTTATTGTGAACATGTCGGCTGCCTTGCTGAGTGATTTACAGCCAGAGCAAGCCCTGCCTGCCCTGTGACTAATATCTCAGGCAGGATGTGTGATTAGATCATAACATTTTATTGTATGATTATTTATTTATATTTCTAGACACTGAAGTGGACAATGGGACTGAGTTGTATACAGATTTAAAAAAAAAATCAAAGGGAAAAAATGTCACTTATTCTGGTAGCGTGTGATCTAGAACAGACTGGACGGCTGCCCCGCGGAAATGTGGAGAAACAGGACTTCAGGTTCTGCCTGCTCAACTGCACAGTTGATGTTGACTTCTTGGAGAAGATGCCTCCAGAGTGGATGCACGAGTGAGCAAGTGGCTTAAGAATGCACCTTAACAGGAAGGTAAAGTGCGCTTCCTTGGCTGGAGCAGTAACAGAAACAACAAGGTTTTGATGCCTGCTAGCCTTTCTGTTTTCTGGCTTCCATTGCACTGGAAGCAACATCCCAGCTTCCGGTGAATGATTGATGTAGCTGTATCTTTAAGTGGTTGCATTTTCTCGTAGATATGTGTCTCTCGGTAACAAAATAAACAGTTGCTTATTTGCTTCGAATTTTCTTGGCATCCCGTTTTTCCACAGCACAGTAGCTATTGAAGAACAGTTCTCTTAGCTGTTCATGGGCATCCACAGAGCAATGAGGCCACGCTTGAAGCTACTGGAAGCTGCAGGATCTCTTCACGGGGCTGCACGGTGATGGTCCCCAACCATTCTCACCAGTTGCTGTTATTAAAAGTCTCTGGTTGCTTGGAGAGTTTCCTACTCTACCCTGAAAGGAAAAGATTGCAAAGGTTTTGCAGCTAGTCTGGCTGCAACTGGGTCTTGACCTAAGGCCCGGGGCATCCTCACCTTTGAAGGGTTACCATGTGCACTGGAGAGAGGTGTACTTCAGGAGGCCTCGCCCTCACCTTGAGCGACACCTCATCTTCACAAGCCCATGCATTCAAATTCAGAAGCCATTTACTTAGTGTGTCTGGTTTCCAGTCACCAGAACCTGCATCTCCAGTTGCTTTGGAGAATGAGGTTCCAGTTTCCTTACATTTGTAGGCTCCATTGTGACTGACCAGTTAGGGCTTATGGATGCAGACTCTCGCATGGATTTTTCTGTTCTGAGCAGGGAAAATATTTTATGACAGTTCCTAAAGGTTGGAAATTTCCCCTCACATGTAGCAGGAATTGTGGGAGTAGGAGGTGGGAAGTCTGTGGCTCCATCCACTAAAAGAGACTGCTACTGTGATCTCAGTCGGTCCTGGAGTGGTGGTACCTCCGTCAGCTGTATGGAGTGGAGCTGCCCACGGCTCCAGTGTCTTTCTCAGGGAACAATCTTTCCTGCCGGATTTATTTCTACCATGGACTGGTTTTTTTAACAGTGCCCACATCACCTATCTTCGGAATTGATTAGATTCAAATGTTGGATGCAGCATGTCATAAACTTCATCAGGTTTCCGTGAAATGCCCACAGTAAAATAAAATACTGGAAATCTGAAGTCAGGGTCATGAAAGTGAGCAAGAAGCAAACCGTTTAGCCTAGTTTATGAGACAAAATACATTTCAACATGAAATTCTTGGAGAAGGTACATCATAGCAAAGTTTTGGTGTTGTTTATGCACAGGAACAGAAGGTAATGAGGTTATAAAGGGGAGGGAAAGATTCACTATGATGATGGAAACTCCTAGTTTTATAAATTGAAGGATTCCCAAATTTGAAAGAGTTCCTTTGTCTCCTGGCTCCTCCTCCTCTTCTTCTTCCTCTTCTTCCTCTTCTTTTTCTTCTAAAAAAGAAATATTTATTTTATGTACATGAGTACACTATAGCTATCTATCTTCAAATACACCAGAAGAGGGCATCAGATTCCATTGCAGATGGTTGTGAGCCACCATGTGGTTGCTGGGAATTGAACTTGGTCCTCTGGAAGATCAGTCAGTGCTCTTAACTGCTGGGCTTTCTCTCTAGCTCCCTAGTGTTATTTCTAAATCGATAAAATCTCCAGTGAGAATCAAGTAGTCTATGAACTGGAACATCCAGGACTGCGGAGAGCAGCTGTTAAATGGAACAGTTTTCTTCTCGCTGCACGCGGGAGAGGGAGAAGCTAACCACTCCCTCTTTGGAAGGGCCTGTTGGGGCAGGCTTTGCTTTGGTGAGTCTGGGTTGTGTCTTGGTGAGGGCAGGTAAATTTGTTGTGTTCTGCACTGTTTCTGTGAGGAACTCTTGTGGAATAAAATGATGCACAGCTTAACTAAAAGAGTTGCAAAGGCCCCGGGTGCAGGTGGTAATGAATGCAGAACAGTAGCTGGCAGCTGATGGGGCTGTCCTATACTCGTGAACAAAGCGTCAGACTCCTGGAAGAGCAAGAGTATAGATGGGAAACAGCTGAATCTGTGGGGACTCTGAAGACCACCTTCCCTGTTGGCTGTGGCTGAAGGCAGCTATAGCTATAATCACTTTTTTACTGCCTAAATATTTTATAGACGAAAACTCAAGCCATAAGCCTCAAAACTGGATTTTTTGTTCTCAGCCTTTTCTCCAACCACCCTGGCTGGCTTCTTTTTTTCTGTGGCCTTTTAGGCTCCTTGTCATGGGTTCTTTGAATGTGGGCTTTACAGTTTACCAGCTGGCATTAAGGACCCAGCCTTTCCATCTTGGTGTGGTCTCTGTTGATAATGATCTGGGTAGGAAGCCAGACAATGAACATGCATTAACAAATAATCAAAGCACACTTCTCGGGGTTCACCGGCGCTCTACAGATCCGATTGTGAAAGGTTAAACTGTCAGGTGAATGGGACATGCAGAGATGGCTGGACTCTGTCCAATAGTACCTGAAGCAGCTGTCAGCCCAATTAAGCCAGATGTGCATTCAGTGTAAACGGACCTCCCAGGGGGAATAATAACAGATTTTGGTCTCTGGCAGAGGACTAAAGGTGGGGGTGGGGATGAATTTGAGAAAGGGGAAATTAAGATCTGTGGAATGTTTCTCATGTCAATGTCATTCTTAACAAGTCCTTAGTGGCACCTTGACTGAACCTAGTTGAAACGGTGCTACAGGTAGACGATAAATGTGTCTGTGTGTAAGTGGGGTCTGGGTTAGTTTTCATGTTCAGTAATGTGGAATATTTGCTAAAACGCTTTCATCTTACACACAGACGTACACACAGTTTATAGCTAGTACACACACACACATACCACACATACACACACACACACACACACACAGAACCTCAGTCTGACCCTAATCCTGAGTTATTTAAAAATTGACATTTAAGTCATGCCAACTTTGACAGACCTCAAATGAGCCTGCAAACCATGAGCCAAGAAAAGGACATAATTTGGATGTCCTCAGATTATATGCCATTCATAGCTGAAGGTGGTTATCAGGCATGCTGTCTGTAACATTACTACTTAGCACAAGCACTTTGCAAACTGTGAGATGCCATACCCAACAGTAAGCATTATGTTAAACACACATACACACACGTACACACACATACACACACATACACAAGTACACATACACATTCATGTACACGTACCATACACACACACATACACAAGCACAAGCACACACACAAACTCCCAGGCAGGTTTTTTTCCATCCATGCTATAAAATGTCATTATCTCCAAAACAGACGTGTTCAAGAGGCAGACCTTTAAATTCAGCCAGGAAAATGCTTCTCAGAAAATTTTCCTTCATGTTGCTGAATTTAGAAACCACCTTGATGAAACCAGTTTGAAGTTGCCACATCTGTATGAAAAATCAGAAGAAACAATCTCTACCTTTTGGGCTCTTGACAGATACAGACAAATGCCTCAGTTCTGATTAACATGAAGAACTATTTATTTAACAACTATAGAGAAAGAATTAATTTTGAACAGGAGTGCTTGGAGTACCTTATAAATAATAATTACTGACCGTTCATAACAACACTCTGCTGTAGGTAGCCTTGGTACCCTCATTTTTCAAATGAAGAAATACCAATCCTGTTTGCTAAATCCAGACAGCTACAGTCTTAGCGTTCAGAACTATCTGATCTATAAGGTTCATCTCTTATAAGAGAAGTCAGACAAAAAAGCTAGTAGAGAGCTGGTAAAGTGTGGGTTTAACCAGAAATGGTGAACTTCCTTCCACATGGCTGTAGCAGATGGTATGGTCAGACAAGGCCATCTGGGGACGTCACAAATGCACAATCCAAAAGGGCATCCAGTGCAATGAACACCCGTTTTGTGAAAAACAGAAGATTGGGAGGTTGGGTCAAAATCTTAAATCTTTCTCAAATAAAGTAGGAGACAAAGTACTTATCTAAATATTAAAACTAGAACTGGTCCCATTTGACAATTATTGAGGGAGGGCCTCCACATGCTCACGTGACCCTTCAAGTACTGGACACTAGTAGTAGCTGTTGGAGCTATGAAGATGGATTGGCACGCTGTAGCCATGAAAGGTTTGCACTTCCACCAGTAATGGCATAGTGTTCCACATCCTTGTCAGCATGAGCGGTCACTTATATTACCATTCTTAGACATTCTGCCAAGTGCATTGTATGAAATTCCCAAATAACTAATAAATATATTATGTTGAGAGTAAAAGGAATCTCAAAATAGTTTCAGTTGCATTTCCTTGATGGCTAAGGATGTTAAACATTTCTTTAAGTATTTCTCAACTATTTGAGTTTTTTCTATTGAGAATTTTCTTTTTTATATCTATACCCCATTTTATTGCATTATTTAATGTCTTAAGTTCTTTATACATTTTAGATATTGATTATCAGATATGAAGTTCGTAAACATCTCTTCCCATTCTATAGGTTTCCGTTTTGTTTAACTGACAGTAGTTAAACCTTTGCCTTGCAGAAGAAGCATTTTCATTTCATGAGGTCCCATTAATTGTGTTGTTCTTAGTGCCTGCACTACAGGTAATCTGTTGAGAAAAGTATCTCCTGCGCCAATTCATTCAAGGCTATTTTCCACTTTTTCTTCTATCAGGTTCAAGATATCTGATTTTATGTTGAGGTCTTTGACCCTTTTAGAGCTGAGTTTTGTGTAGGGTGATAGGAGTGAATGTATTTGTACTGTTCTACATGCAGGCATCTAGTTTGACCTGCAACATTTATTGAACATGCTGTCTTTCCTCCCAGTGTTTATTTCTGGCTTCTTTATAAAAAAAAGTCAGGTGTCCATATGTGTGTAGATTTATATCTGGGTCTTTAGTTGAATTCCAGGTGTGTACTCTTCTACAAATGACAGGTGATTTTTGTTACTATTCCTATGTAGTACAGCTTGAAATCAGGAATAATGATACCTCTGGAAGTTCTTTAATTGTATAGGATTGTTTTAGCTACCCTGGGTTTTTGTTTTTCCATGTAAAGTTGAGACTTGTCTTTTTAAGGTCTACAAAGAATTGTGTCGAAATTTTGTTGGGAATTGCTTTGAATATGTAATTGCTTTTGGTAAGATGACCATTTTTAGTATGTCAATCCTACTGATCTGTGAGCATGGGAGTTCTTTTTATGTTCTGATATCTTCAGTTTCTTTCTTCAAAGACTTGCAGTTTTTATCATACAGATCTTTCACTTGTTTGGTTAGAGTTACTCCAAGGTATTGTATACTATTCATGGCTACTGTGAGAGGTGCTGTTTCCTTGATTTCTTTCTCAGCTCATTTGTCATTTGTATATAGGTAGAAATACTGTTTTGGGATTTTTGTTTGTCTGTTTGTTTGCTTGCTTGTTTTTGTTTATCTTGTATCAAGTCACTTTGTTGAAGGTGAACTTGTTTATCGACTATTGGAGTTCCCTGCTAAAATTTTTGGGCTTGCTTATATATACTATTATATTCTCTGGGAATAGCGATACTTTGACTTCTTCTTTTCCTATTTGCATCCCTTTGAATTCTCTCAGTTGTCTTATTGTTGTAGCTAGAACTTCAAGTACTATAATGAATAGATGTGGAGAGGATGGGCAACCTTGTCTTGTTCCTGATTATAGTGGGATTACTTGAGTTTCTCTCCATTTAATCCAGTGTTGGCTATGGGCTTTCTGTAAACTGCCTTTATCATCATTAGGTATGCCCTTTGTATTCCTAATCTCTCCAGAACTTTCTTCATGAAGAGGTGCTGGACTTTATTGAAGGCCTTTTTTTCATCTAATGAGATGATCATGTATTTTTTTCTTTTCAGTTTGTTCATGTGGTGGATTATATTTACTTATTTTCATATATTTAATCATCTCTGTATGTCTGGGATGAAGTAATCCTCCCACCCTCAAGCAGGGCCAGATCTACTCTACTGCCCAGGCCAGGTGTCGGGCCTCCTCTCCCAAGTTCTACAGCTGGTGAGGGGCAGAACCAGATCTTGGTCGGGAGACTTTAAGTGAGTATTTTATTTTACTAGGGGTCATGGGTCTACTTAAATAGTTTATCTGGACTAAATTTAGCTTTGATAAGGAGCATCTGTCAAGAAAATTATCCATTTCTTTTATGTTTTCCTGTCTGATTTAGTACAGATTTTTAACATATATCCTTAAGATTCTTTGAATTTCCTCAGTATCTGGTATTATGTCTCACTTTTCATTTCTGATCTTGTTAATTTGGATAGTCTCTATTAACCTTTTAGTTAGTTTGGATAAGGGTTTGTCTCTCTTGTTGATATTTCTCAAAGAACCAATTCTTTGCTTTATTGATTTTCTTGTATTCTTCCCTCCTTCCTGTTTTATTGATTTCAGCCCTCAGTTTGATAATTTCTTGCTGTCTGCTCCTCTTGGGCATGCTTACTTCTTTTTTGTTCTAGAGCTTTCAGCTATGCTGTTAAGTTGCTAGTAGGAGATTTCTCCAGTTTTTGATTTTTAATGTAGGCACTTAGTGCTGTGAACTTGCCTCTTCACACTGCTTTCGTGGTGTCATCTAAGGTTGGGCATGCTGTATGTTGATTTTCATGGAATTGTAGAAAGTCTTTAATTTCTTTCTTCTTTCTTGATCCATTTTTCATTCAGTAGGAAGTTGTTCTGTTTCTATGAATTTGTAAGCTTTCTGTTGTTTCTATGTTGATATTCAGCTTTAGTCTGTGCTAGTCTGATAGGATGTAGAGAGTTATTTCAATTTTCTTTCATCTGTTGAGATTTGCTTTGTGTATCAGTATGTGGTCAATTTTGGAGGATGTTCCATGAGATGCAAAAAAGAAGGAATATTCTTTTGTGTTTGGGTGAAATGTTCTGTAAATATATTAGGCCAATTTGGCTTAAAATGTCTGTTGGTTCCAATATTTTTCTGTTTAGTTTTTGTCTGCATGACCTGCCCACTGGTGAGAGTGGGGTATTGAAGTCTCTCATTCTCAGAAAAAGAATTAATAAGTGACTGAAGCTGTAGTAGCATTTGTTTTACAAACTTGAATGCCCTTGTGATTGGGGCAGAGATAATAAAACAAATATTGAAACATCTTCTTGATAGATGTTTCCTTTGATGAATATGTACTGTTTTTTATTATTATTTATTTATTTATTTTATTTACATTGCAAATGATTTCCCCTTTTCTGGGTCCCCACTCCCCGCAAGTCCCATAAGCCCTCTTCTGTCCCCCTATTCTTCCCTCTACCCCTTCCCAATTCTCTGTTCTGGAATTCCCCTATACCCTTGCACTGAGTCTTTACAGAACCAGGGGCCACTCCTCCATTCTTTTTGGACATCATTTAATTTGTGGATTATGTCCTGGGTATTCAAAGTTTCTAGGCTAATATCCACTTATCAGTGAGTGCATACCATGATTGATCTTTTGAGACTGGGTTACCTCACTTAGTATGATGTTCTCCAGCTCCATCCATTTGTCTAAGAATCTCATGAATTCATTGTTTCTAATGGCTGTAAATTGTGTAAATATACCACATTTTTTGTATCCATTCCTCCGTTGAAGGACACCTAAGTTCTTTCCAGCTTCTGGCTACTACAAATAGGGCTGCTATGAACATAGTTGAGCATGTGTCCTTATTGCATGCTGAAGAACCCTCTGGATATATGCCCAGTAGTGGTGTAACAGGGTCCTCAGGAAGTGACATGCCCAGTTTTCTGAGGAACCACCAGACTGATTTCCAAAGTGGTTGCACCATCTTGTAATCCCACCAGCAGTGGAGGAGTGTTCCTCTTTCTCCACATCCTTGCCAACACCTGCTGTCTCCTGAGTTTTTGACCTTAGCCATTCTGACTGGTGTGAGGTGAAATCTCAGGGTTGTTTTGATTTGCATTTCCCTAATGATTAATGATGCTGAACATTTCTTAATGTGTTTCTCAGCTCTCCGAAGTTCTTCATGTGAAAATTCTTTGTTTAGCTCCACACCCCACTTTTTAATGGGGTTATTTGTTTCTCTGGGTTCTACTTTCTTGAGTTCTTTGTATATATTAGATATTAGCCCTCTGTCGGATTTAGGGTTGGTGAAGATCCTTTCCCAGTCTGTTGGTTGACGTTTTGTTCTTTTGACGGTGTCCTTGCCTTACAGAAACTTTGTAGTTTTATGAGGTCCCATTTGTCAATTCTTGATCTTAGAGCATAAGCTATTGGTGTTCTATTCAGGAACTTTTCCCCTGTGCCCATGTCCTCCAGGGTCTTTCCCAGTTTCTTTTCGATTAGTTTCAGTGTGTCAGGTTTTATGTGGAGGTCCTTGATCCTTTTGGAGTTGAGCTTGGTACAAGGAGATAAGAATGGATCGATTCGCATTCTTCTGCATGCTGACCTCCAATTGAACCAGCACCATTTGTTGGAAAGACTATCTTTTTTCCACTGGATGCTTTAAGCTCCTTTGTCGAAGACCAAGTGACCATAGGTGTGTTGTTTCATTTCTGGGTCTTCAATCCTATTCCATTGATCCGCTTGCCTGATATTGTACCAATACCATGCAGTTTTTATCACTATTGCTCTGTAGTAGAGTTTAAAGTCTGGGATATTGAATCCCCCTGAAGTTCTTTTACTGTTGAGAATAGTTTTAGCTATCCTGGGTTTTTTGTTATTCCAGATGAATTTGAGAATTGCTCTTTCTAGCTCTATGAAGAACTAGGTTCGGATTTTTATGGGAATAGCATTGAATCTGTAGATTGCCTTTGGCAAGATGGCCATTTTAACTATATTAATCCTGCCAATCCACTAGCATGGAAGGTTTTTCCATTTCCTGAGATCTTCTTCGATTTCCTTCTTCAGAGATCTGAAGTTCTTGTCATATGGGTCTTTCACTTGTTTGCTTAGAGTCACCCCAAGATACTTTACGCTGTTTGTAACTATTGTGAAGGGGGTCATTTCCCTAATTTCTTTCTCAGTCTGCTTATCCTTTGAATATATAAAGGCTACTGATTTGCTTGCATTGATTTTGTAGCCAGCCACTTTGCTGAAGTTGTTTATCAGCTGTAGGAGTTCTCTAGTAGAGTTTTTAGGGTCACTTAAGTATACGATCATATCATCTGCAAATATTGATAGTTTGACTTCTTCCTTTCCAATTTGTATCCCTTTGACTTCCTTCTGTTGTCTGATTGCTCTAGCTAGGACTTCAAGAACTATATTGAAAAGATATGGAGAGAGGGGGCAGCCTTGTCTAGTCCCTGATTTTAGTGGGATTGCTTCAAGTTTCTCTCCATTTAGTTTGATGTTGGCTACCGGTTTGCTGTATATTGCTTTTACTATGTTTAGATATGGGCCTTGAATTCCTGTCCTTTCCAAGACTTTTAGCATGAAAGGATGTTGAATTTTGTCAAATGCTTTTTCAGCATCTAATGAAATGATCATGTGGTTTTTTTCTTTGAGTTTGTTTATGTAGTGGATAGCATTTATGGATTTCCTTATATTGAACCATCCCTGCATCCCTGGGATGAAGCCTACTTGATCATGGTAGATGATCATTTTGATGTGTTCTTGGATTCGGTGAGCAAGAATTTTATTGAGTATTTTTGCATCGATATTCATAAGGGAAATTGGCCTGAAATTCTTTCTTTGTGTGGTTTTGGTATCAGTGTAATAGTGGCTTTGAAGAATGAGTTGGGTAGTGTTCCTTCTGTTTCTATTTGGTGGAAAAGTTTGAAGAGTATTGGTGTTAAGTCTTCTTTGAAGGTCTGACAGAATTCTGCACTGAAACCATCTGGTCCTGTGCTTTTTTTGGTCAGAGGCCTATCTATGACCCCTTCTATTTCTTTAGGGGTTATGGGTCTGTTTAGATGGTCTATTTGATCTTGGTTTAATTTTAGTAATTGGTATCTGTCTAAGAAAATGTCCATTTCCTCCAGATTCTCCAGTTGTGTTGAGTACAGGTTTTTGTAGTAGGATCTGATGATTTTTTGAATTTCCTCGGTTTCTGTTGTAATATCTCCATTTTCATTCCTAATTTTGTTAATTTGGATACTTTCTCTGTGCCCTTTGGTTAGTCTGGATAAGGCTTTATCTATCTTGTTGATTTTTTCAAAGAACCAGCTTTTGGTCTTGTTGATTCTTTGTATGGTTCTCTTGGTTTCTACTTGATTGATTTCAGCCCTGAGTTTGATGATTTCCTGTCTTTTCCTCCTCCTGGGTGAATTAGCTTCTTCTTGTTCCAGGGCTTTCAGTTGTTCCGTTAATCTTCTAGTGTAAGCTCTCTCGAATTTCTTTTTGGAGGCACTCAAAGCTATGAGTTTTCCTCTTAGCACTGCTTTCATTGTGTCCCATAGATTTGTGTATGTTGTACCTTCATTTTCATTAAATTCCAAGAAATCTTTGATTTCTTTCTTTATTTCTTCCTTGACCAAGGTATCATTGAGTAGAGTATTGTTCAGTTTCCATGTGTATGTGTGCTTTCTGTTGTTTTTAATGTTACTAAAGACCACTTTTACTCCATAGTGATCTGATAGGAGATATGGTATTATTTCAATCTTATAGTTGTTGAGGTCTGTCTTGTGACCAACTATATGATCTATTTTGGAGAAGGTACCATGAGGTGCTGAGAAAAAGGTATATTCTTTTGCTTTGGGATAAAAGGTTCTATATATGTTAACTCCAATTGGTTCAAAGCTTCAATTAGTTTCATTGTCTCCCTGTTTAGTTTCTGTTTTCCTGATTGGTCCATTGGTGAAAGTGGAGTGTTGAAGTTACCCACAATTATTGTGTTAGGTGCAATGTGTACTTTGAGCTTTAGTAAAGTTTCTTTTATGAATGAGGGCGCCCTTGCATTTGGGGCATAGATGTTCAGGATTGAGAGTTCTTCTTGTTGGATTTTTCCTTTGACCAGCAAGTAGTGACCTTCCATGTCTCTTTTGATGACAATAGGTTGAAAGTCAATTTTATCTGAAATTAGAATGGCAACTCCAACTTGTTTCCTGGGACCATTTGCTTGTAGAATTGTCTTCCAGCCTTTTACTCTAAGGTAGTTTTTGTCTTTGACATTGAGGTGTGTTTCCTGTATGCAGCAAAATGTAGGGTCCTGTTTACATAACCAGTCTGTTAGTCTATGTCTTTTTATTGGGGAATTCAGTCCATTGATTTTAAGAGATATCAAGGAATAGTGGTTATTGCTTCCTAACATTTTTGATTTTAATTTTATACGTGTGTGGTTATCTTCTTTGAGTTTGATGAAAGAAGCTTAATATCCTGCTCTTTCCAGGGTATAGTTTCCCTCGTTGTAATGGTGCTTTCCCCCTATTATCCTTTGTAGGGCTGGGTTTGTAGAAAGATATTGTGTAAATTTGGTTTTGTCATGGAATATATTGGTTTCTCCATCTATATTTATTGAGAGTTTCGCTGGGTATAGTAGTCTCGGCTGGCATTTGTGTTCTCTTAGAGTCTGCATGAGCACCACCCAGTATCTTCTTGCTTTCATGGTCTCTGTTGAGAAATCTGGTGTACTTCTGATAGGTCTTCCTTTATATGTTACTTGCCCTTTTTCTCTTACTGCCCTAAGTATTCTTTCTTTATTTAGTACATTTGGGGTTTTGATTATTATGTGATGGGAGGTATTTCTGTTCTGGTCCAGTCTGTTTGGAGTTCTGTAGGCTTCTTGTATATTCATGGGCATCTTTCTCTTTAGGTTAGGGAAGTTTTCTTCCATAATTTTGTTGAAGATATTTGCTGGCCCTTTCTGTTGTAAATCTTCACTCTCATCAATACCTATAATCCTTAGATTTGGCTTTCTCATTGTGTCCTGGATTTCCTGGATATTTTGGGTTACAAGCTTTTTGCATTTTGCATTTTCTTTAACTGTTGAATCCATGGTTTCTATGGTATCTTCGGCATCTGAGATTCTTTCTTCTATCTTTTGTATTCTGTTGTTGATATTTGCATCTATGGTCCCTGATTTCTTCCCAAGGTTTTCTATCTCCAAATTTGTCTCCCTTTGTGCTTTCTTAGTTGTTTCTACTTCTGTTTTTACATCCTGGAAAATTTTTGCTCAGTTCTGTCATTTGCTTGTTTGTGTTTTCCTCTAATTCTTTAAGCGATTTTTGTGTTTCCTCTTTCATGACTTCTGCCTGTTGATCAAGGTTCTACTGTATGTCTTTAAGTGATTTTTGCGTTTCCTCCTTATTGGCTTTTGTATTCTCCTGAATTTCTTTTAATGATTTTTGTGTTTCCCTTGTAAGGGCTTCTAATTTTTGATCCATTTTCTCCTGAATTTCTTTAAGTATGTCCTTCATGTGTTCCTGTACTAGCACCATGACCAGTGATTTTAAATCCAAATCTTGTTTTTCTGGTGTGTTGGGGTATCCAGGACTTGCTAATGTTGGAGAATTGGGTTCAGATGCTGCCATAATGCCTTGGTTTCTGTTAGTAACGTTCCTATGTTTGCCTTTAGCCATCTGGTTCTCCCAGGAGTTAGATGGTCTTATTGTCACTGGCTGGTGCTTCAACCTACTGTGGATCTTGAAGATTATCTCTGCAACACTGGATGACTGGGTTTCTTCTGGCACAGATTACTGATATGCTGGCTTCGTCTTTTGTGCCTTTGGAGCCCTTCTCAGTCTTGCCTCAAGCAATGCTATACTTAGGTTGTCAAGGTCCACCAGGTGTTCTCTGCTCTATGATGGAGGGAAGAAGTTGTGGTGGGGGTCACTCCCTCTGTTGATTCTCACATAGGACACAGGTCCTGCGATGGACTGGCTTGCAGATGAACCGCCTATGTGCTCAGTTCCTGAGTGCAGGCAGACCCCTGGCGGTTTGCACCACCAGAAATCTAAAGCTCAGTGTGATACAGTACCTAGTGATCCTTTTGTGTCCCTGTAGACAGCAAATATGGCCCCCGGGGCTTCTCTCCTTCCACAGCTTCCTGGGCAGGACACGGGGGAGCCCGGTGGGCTGGCAGACAAAAGCCGCCTAAGTGCTCAGTTCCTGAGTGCAGGCAGACCCCTGGCGGTTTGCACCACCAGAAATCTAAAGCTCAGGGTGGTACAGTACCTAATGATCCTTTTGTGTCCCAGCAGGCAGCGAGTATGGCTGCGGGGCTTCTCTCCTTCCACCATATGTAGTGTTCTTACCTATCTCTTTTAATTAGTGTTAATTTGAAATCTATTTTGTTAAATGTTAAAGTATGTAATTTTAATACATATTTTAATGTGTATTAATGTTTAATAAATTAGCGTTTAATAAAACTAAGTGCCTACATATAAAAATTAAAATGGCTATACCAGCTTGCTTCTTAGGTTCATTTGCTTGGAATAACTTATTACAATCCTTAACCCTGGGCAATATGTATATTTGATATTGAGAAGTATCTCTTGGATGCAGAAGTATGGATCCTATTTTCAATCCACTCTGTTAATCTTTGTTGTTGTTCAAATTCCTAAATGTTCCATTTCCAGAACTCACTTTGTGTTTTCTTTATTGATTTCATTTCTTTTTTTTTTGGGTCTTGATCTTTTACTCTTTTCCTTCACCTGTCTGTGTTTTCTTTTCTTTAAATTATTTATTCACTTCCTCCAGTTTTTTGTTTGTGCTTTCCTGACTTTCTTTAAGGGGTTCCCCCCTCCCCAATTTCCTCACACCCTGGATTTCTCTAAGGGATTTATTACTTTCCTCTGTAAAGACCTCTATTATCTTAGAGGTTAAGGTCTTTTTCTTGTGCTTCAGCTATGTTGGAATATTCAGGGCATTAGTGGAGACATATTACCCCGGCTCTTATTGATTTTCTTTTTACACTGGCACCTAGGCATCACATCTGTGTTTGGGATGATTATAGCTTCAAGTGCTGATTTTGGGATTTGCTTTTACTGGGTGGGTGTTTTGTTCTTCGCTTTATGTCTCCTTCCTGGAGTTAAGAGAGTATGATGGCTGTGTATGTTGTCTGTTTTCCTGGCCTACTCAGCTGATTTGTTCTCAGAGAATGACTGGTCGCATAGGGGGCTGGACATACTGGGATGAGTTGGGGGGAAGGAAGGTTGTTGGAGTAGGTCTTTGGATTCTTTGGGGATGACATCAATGAGGACAGGGAGACCACAGCGGATTTCTTGCTATAGATCTGGGGATAGAACTGGGGGATTGGATCTCATGAGCTATAGGCCAGGTGTGGTTCCACCTTCAGCCTATCTGTTGCCCTTGGAAGAGTGGCTTTTAGGTTAGCAGGGGATGCCTTCTGGGTTGGGGTCTAGGACAAAGCAACAAGTATGTGAGAGGAAGGCCAGAAGGGGAAGATCTAGAGGATTCACAAGATGTAGGAGAAAGGGGACAGCAATGGCTACTGAAGGTATTCTGCTGCAGAGCTGGGGATGAAAATGGGGCACTGAATTTGGGGAGAGAGAGAGAGAGAGAGAGAGAGAGAGAGAGAGAGAGAGAGAGAGATTGAGAGAGGAGATCTGCAGACAGTCTATCTGATTTTCTGGAAGGTGTGAAGGGGATGCCTGCAGGAGTTGGGAACTGTGATATAGAAATGAGGAGGGGATGGTTTGTGGGATCCTCAGACTTTAGGGGCAGGTGCAAGGGAAGACTGCAGCTGGTGTTCTGTTGCAACACTAGGGAGGAGGAGACTAGGGCATTAGATTTGGAGGAGGGCAACGAATGGTGAGATTCTTCAATTGGATTACCTGTTTCCCTGTTCTGCTTGGCTGGTGTGTCTGCTGATGTCTGCTGGTGGTAGAGGTTGGGATAATGGGATGAGTCAGGGGGGGGTGCTGGGGGGAGGAGAGATGGGGATGGGGTAAGAGAGAAAAGCAATTCTTGAATATTCCTGGTGATTTTACCTAATCACCAGAAATTAGTTTTGGAAGCAATTTAAGCAAACAAAATAAAAAAAAATTCAGTGAATCCCAAATGATGGTGCCAGGTAATGCGTTCAGCTTCTCCCATGCAGTTTCACTCAAGGTAAAGCAATTTTAACTAAAATAAGACTGACAAATTTGGAGAGAATCACTACAAAATTGAATCCTTAAGGCCCATGGAAAGATGTGATTCGGCAGTTTCCTCTTTCTCCCAGAACTCTCAGTTTTCACATTAGCATAAATATGCATAATTCAAGTCACTATATATTTCTTCAATAAAATCACTTTCTGAGTTCTCTGTACTCATGAAGCTTCCTTAACCTATGCTGCTCCATAGAACATGTTGCTGCTATAGTTACCTCAACATAGAGGTAGCAGGGATGCTCAGGCTTAGCTGTCTAAAGCTGGTAGGCGCATCTGGAAACAGTTCTATATAGTCACACATTACACAGAGATAGAATCACGGGTCGACCCCATGTAGTCACTTGTTGACATTGCACTATTACAGAAATGTTTAAATAACCAGCGTCAACTCAAGAGTTCTGTTGGATCAAATACTGCCATGGGAAGGAAGGCAGAGACACACAGTGTCTTTAGGTGGACTTATCCCCCTAGTATGTAAGCTAATATCCTTTCCAAAGCCCAGCAATAACTATATATTTATGTAAGTTCTTACCAATGTGTGTGAGGGAAGATGCTGACCTCTTGAATTGGCAACAAAACATTTAATAAAATCAGGAGATTAGAAGGAATTCAAAGAAGATATTTTACCCACCCTGTAGTCTCAAAACACTACTATTCCAAAAAACAAGACAAAACAAAAAAAAATCCAGAAAAATGCCAACAATGAATTATTGGACAGCTGGAATTTTGTTTACTTATCTCAGAGAGGCAAGTGCTGAGAGTAGAATCTTCCCTGGATAAATACTTGCAGGATGATATAATAGATTGCCCCAGAGCTAGAGGTGCTAGGAGGAGACTCCACTGAAGCTGAACCTTCATCATCTTTCTCTGGAATAGAAACTTTTCTGGATTTACAACTGGGACAACTCTTTTAACTTTGTCTGGAGCAGCTCTTCTGACACTACTGAAAGTCTTGGTTTTCATCAGCTTTGTTGTTTGATGGGTATTTAAAGGTCTTTGGGCACCAGACTTTAAATTCTAAGCTGTTTTTAATCATCCTTAACTTGCGATAGTGACCTGGAAGAGCATTGTGTCTAAGACTCACTGTCCCCATCTGCAAGGACAAATGTACAAATAAAGAGCTCAACAAAGTATTCTAAATGGAACCATCAAGAAACAGTTTTATGGCTATTTGTTCTCTTGGTTTTTTTCTTTCTCCTCTACTACTCAAATTTTCACTAGTGATTTAACTAATTACTGTTTGAAAATTGCTACTCCAAATAGGATGGGCTGACTTCAGATGCTATTACTTGTTGGATGGTTAATGATAACACAACTAACAATGAAAATGGAGTATCATCAGGGTACCAGTCAGTTTAAATTGTTGTTACAATGTAGAAAATCACCTGGGGAAGGGAGTCTCAGTGATGCGGTTGGCCTGTAGGCATATCAGGATGGAAGGGTTCATGTGTGAAGACTCAAGCTCAAAATGAGAGACACCTGCTTCCTGGATCTGAGTTGTGGGGTGTATAAAAAGGAGAGCTCAAAGAGAGGGGCATCCATACAAGCACTCCTGTGCCTGCTCTTCACACCCTGTAGTCACCTACCTGCTCTCTTTCCCTTCAGTGTTGGGTTGGAACCTGGGAGTGGTGAGCTCTGTAAGTCCTTTCTCCCTTAAAGTTGCTCTTGTCTGGCTATTTTATCACAGAGACAAACTAGGAAATCAGGGTACCCAGAGAGTTACATTCTAACTCATATTCCTTAAACAAAAACCTGGTAGGTGTATTAACCAAGCAGGAAGATTCCCCTCAGGTTTTCACTCTGCATTCTTCTTTGGTGGGGATTAAATAAACAGACAGTTTTTAAAGAGAGCACAGCAGCTTTAGAGAGCCCAGCATAAGCCAGCTGCTGACTCAGCCCCCGCCTTGACTTCTTCTCTTTGTACTCAGGGTTCCTCTGACATAGGACCTCCATCTGCTGATCTGATCTGACTTAGGACCTCTACCTGCTGAAACCGGCGGATGCCTGTTTTTCAGGCCCACAGCCTCCTGCACATCTTGAGACTCAACTTTCTGACCTATGTCGTTAGCCAACAGGTTTTATTCTCGTTTAATTTCTATGTACTCCATGAGCTCTCTTCCACCGAGTGGACCATTTCTCTTCCTTTTGAATATTATAATCATCCATTGAATATTTTTAATGTATTTTGGAAAGGAAAGAGTACAGTGCTGAAGTTCTGTGTTGGTCGGGGTGGACTGGAGGAAGTTGCTATGTGACCTCTGACCTGGACCAATCCCTACCACTAGAGAACTGCTTGCCTCTGACTGTGTGAGGCCCCTACTTTACCTGTGTTTTTCTCAGGCACCGCACAGGTCAGCCCCATGCTTGCATGGTGCTAGTGTTGGTGTTCAATAATTCCTGGCCCTTGGAATCAAGGACCTTGTTTAGTCATCGCCCCTTCTGTGGATGGAAACTGTGATTTATGTCTAAGAAAAGCTCACAAAAGTGGCAGGAGCTCCCTTCCCTAATTAAGCTCCACCAAGTGGAAATGGTGAAGGGATGCTTCTTTTTGAGGTTACTTTATGACATGGAGGGGTGGTATTCCTTATATTACATTGGACACACTCTCTTTTCTTCTTAAATTGTAATTGATGTGCAGCTTTTATGATCTTCATATTTCTTCATGTCGAGTAACTTTTCTATCAGCAGAGTCTGGGGGATGCTGTGTGCTCAGGTCTATTACTTTCTACCTTATTCAGATGAACCAGAGTTGCTCATCCTGAAGCTATTCCACGTCAAACCCAACATTCAGCATTTGACATTTTAAAAACCAAATAATCCTAGTACTACTATAGACAAACAGCTGATAAGATGAGAAAAATCAGTGGAGGAGAGAGTTTTTTCTGTGCACAGTTTGAGAGTTCAGTTCACTATGATAGGAAGACATGGAGGTAGGAGTGGCCCACAACTGGACTGGCAGGAGGCTGCTCAGCCAACATCTGGCAGATCAGGAAGCAAAGGATGGACATTGCTGGCAATACTTAGGGGTATATTTTTATTCCTTCTATTCAGTCTTGAACCCAGAGTCATGGGATTGTGCTCCCCACTGTCAGGGCAAGTCTTAGAAATAGTATTGCAAACATACTTGAAGGCGGTGAGCTTCACTAATACCCTGGGCATTCCTTAGTACAATCAAGTTGACAGTGAAGATTAGTCACCAGGAGTGCTTTAGAAGGCACCCTGGCTTTAGTCTGCCTTTCCTAATGTTTTTTCAATGATCAATATAAACTGCCAATCTTTGTACACAGTGCATTCCCTTGTCCTTTCCTGTAGATTTCTGGTGGTTTGTTGTCAGTTTAGTGTGTTTTTGTTTATTGATTTCTTTTCCTTTTTTCAGTCTGTGTGTGTGCGCGCACATGCATGCGCGAATGTGAGAGGCATGTGTGTGTGGCATGCCTGTGGAACTCATGTGTGCATGCATACATGTGGAGGTTAGAGGTTGGTGATCACTCTTCCATTTATTCACTATGGATTTCTCAGTCAAACCACAGCTTTCAGCTCTGGCTGGTCCTGGAGGCCCCTGCTTTGGCTCGACTCTTTCTGCTGTTTAGGTGGATTCAGAGAATTGCCATGCTTTCATGGCAAGTGCTTTGACTGTGTTATGTTCCCAGTCTTTAGATGAATGCATTATAGGAACTGTCTATATTGGAGAGGTACTTTGTAATGCCGCAGTACTTGAATACATTGTACTGAATATTTATGTTCTTTATAATGAAAACATTCAAGATCATATCTTCCAATATTAAAAAAAAATCTATAGCTATAGTTCACTGGGAGCAAGACGTTCTGGTAAATGTGAAATGCTTTGTGGACACAGGCCTGTATTTGCTGTAGGTAGCTCACCTACTGTTTGCCTGTTTATTTTCTATATGTAGCTTCTGATGGGCTATTCTGAAGAAATTTATGTAATCAATTTCTCTAAGTCTTTTTTTGTGTCTGTGGGTGGTTTGAGTTATATCCTCGCTAAGAAATATATTTCTGTGGCTAGGTCTTAGGGTGGAATTTTCTCAATTGAAGTTCCCTCCTTTCAGATATCTTTAGCTTGTGTCAAGTTTATATAAGACTAGTCAGCACACATGTTAATAAAATCATACCTAGTATTATACACAAAAAGCAGTAGTTGTGCCAAAGTAATAATTGTTTTTAGAAATACAAAACTTATTTAATATTTAAAAAAAACAACTGTAAAGCATTATCTTAACTATTGATGGGAGACGCATTAGCCCATTGTGAGTGATGCTATTCCTGGGCTGGTGGTACTGGGTTCTCTAAGAAAGCAGGCTGAGCAAACCATGGGGAGCAAGCCAGTATGCAGCATCCCTCCATGGCCTCTGCATCAGCTCCTGTCTCCAGATTCCTACTCTCACTGCTTTGGATGGTGAATGTTATACGCAAATGTGAGTGAAATAAATCCTTTCTCCGCAAGCTGCTTTTGGCCATGGCGTTTCAAAAAAGTAATAATAACATTAACTAAGACAGCATGTGAACAGAGAACACTATTACTTTTAAAATTACTTTTAACACTATTACTTTTTGTGATTTAACTAATGAAAGATCTTTGCTTATAGTTTTCTTGTAGTGAATATGAAATCAGGTTGATTCCAGACTTCTAAAACGAGTTGTTTATAAATAATTACAATTGGTATTATTTTTATTTTTTATTTTATAATAATTTTATAATTATATAAAATAATATACTTATTTTATATAATTTTAATTACAAATATATCTTCCATATATATTGCTAGTACTCACTAGTTAAACTATATTGGCTTTTGCAAATGAAAAATCTCATTCCCTTAACATGAACATGTTTTGATTACCATTATTATACCTTTTAAGAAGTTGGTCAGGGGCTGCAGAGATGGCTTAGTGGTTAAGGGCACTGACTGCTTTTCCGAAGGCCCTGAGTTTAAATCCCAGCAACCACATAGTGGCTCACAACCATCCATACTGAGATCTGATGCCCTCTTCTGGAGTGTCTGAAGACAGCTATAGTGTACTTACATATAATAATAATAAAAAAAAATTTTTAAAAAAGAAGTTGGTCTATTCTATCACAAGTAGAATTATTTTGCTTTGAGATATACATTAAGCATAAAGACAAACTCCTTGGTTTTAGATGAAATTAGTATAACCGAGAAACCTTAGTTCGTGAACCTTCTAGTAGCTAAGAGTGGAATGAGTTACTGGGTTGGAGAAGGCATTGACAGCCAAGAGCTCTTCAGAACCAGAGGATCCTCTGCCTCAGCTGCCTCTGACATGGTTCTGTGTCTAGCTACTGGCAGGCATTCTCATCTAGTAAGCATATTATTACCTAGTAAGCAGGCACCAATATTTGCTAGCTGTTCTCTATGTACTCCTCTGTGGTGTAGCACAGCAAAGCAATATGGCCTCTTTCTAATGCACAGGAGCTACCTTCTAATAAAAAAGGATGTTAAATTAATTATAAATGCTTTAAACACAATTTATATGGAGGCTCTATAATCATTAAGTGTAATTCTTCATCACCAAATCCACGGGGTGTGAAGTTCTCAGCTTTATGGATGGTCACCAAGTTTTGCTACAAAGCTAAGTATATCTGGACCTCATGCTTTGTTTTCAATTACTGTTCTAGCAAACTTATCAAATCTCATAGAGTGTTGGATTTCCCTGTTTATTTCTGTTGCTTTGTTTCATCTGTTCCTACCCCAGCTGTCCCTCAAGGAAAGGGACCTTTCTCTCTTAAATTTTCACTCTTGGAATCACCACTGATTTCCTGAAAACTTTGAAAGATAAATCCACTCCATGTTTATTATAGCTTATTGTCTCTCAAACAACTTACAGAAATATTGAGATATTATGGTAATACCACAAGCTTCTATTTACTGGGGCAAAGAGACAGGTCATTGTGACTGGGATTATTTGAGTGAAAGGGGTGAGTGTCACTGTCTTTACTGAGGGAGACCTTGGTCTCAAGGAGGTTGAGTTCCTCGGAAGCCTGCCAGGAGTTTCGGCTCCTCTTGGTGAAGGTGACCAAAAAAATAGTAGTATAATGAGGGAAAGAAAGCAGACCAAAGAATCCAAGAGAGAGCAAGTACCAGACACATGAGTGGGTATTGAAAGGATTAATAGTGTGCAAGCATCAGGACTGGCTTAACAAGTTTCATCTCCCGAGCTGCAGGATTCACTACCTGGCTGTGGTGCACAGAGGTTCCATGTAAAGGTCTGCCTTTGAGAAGAAAGGATCCCCAAGCACACATTATTCCAAGAACAAATTATTGGAATAACAAACACTCTTGCTTCCTTTATGGTTGAGTGCCATTTTAGCCATTTGATGGGCTAGGCTACCTGCTTCCTAAATCTTTGTAAAACACACACCATATTCTAATGGAAAGCCTATGTATAACCATCTGTTCACATATAAAACAAGCCAGACCTTGTGTGGAAGTTAATGGGAAATTCACACCAAGGTCTAGAGTGGATATGCTTCTTTTTTCTTCTTTTTCTTTATTAGCTATATTCTTTATTTACATTTCAAATGATTTCGCCTTTCCTGGTTCCCCACTCCAAGAAAGTCCCATAAGCCCTCTCCCCTCCCCCTGTTCCCCAATCAACTTCTCCCAATTTCCTGTCCTGGTATTCACCTACACTGCTGCACCGAGCCTTTCCAGGACCAGGGGCCTCTCCTTCCTTCTTCTTGGGCATCATTTGATATGTGAATTGTGTCTTGGGTATTCAGAGCTTCTGGGGTAATATCCACTTATCAGTGAGTACATACCATGTGTGTTCTTTTGTAATTGGGTTACCTCACTTAGGGGGTACAGAGCTAAACAAAAAATTTTTGCCTGAGGAATATCGAATGGCTGAGAAGCACCTAAAGAAATGTTCAGCATCCTCAGTTATCATGGAAATGCAAATCAAAGCAACCCATAGATTTTACCTCACACCAGTCAGAATGGCTAAGATCAGAAACTCAGGAGAAAGCAGGTGCTGGCAAGGATGTGGAGAAAGAGGAACACTCCTCCACTGCTGGTGGGATTGCAAGCTGGTACAACTACTCTGGAAATCAGTTTGGCAGTTCCTCAGAAAACTGTGCATAATACTACTGGAGGACACTGCTATACCATTCCTGTGTATATACCCAGAGGATTCTCCAGCATGTAATAAGGACACATGCTCCAATATATTCATTCCAGCCCTGTTTATAATAGCCAGAAACTGGAAAGAACCCAGATGTCCCTCAATGGTGGAATGGATACAGAAAATGTGGTATATTTACACAACGGAATACCACTCAGTTATTAAAAACAACGAATTCATAAAATTCTTAGGCAAATGGTTGGAACTGGAAAATATCATCCTAAGTGAGGTAACCCAATTCTTTTTTCTTTTTTCCTCTTTCTCTTCCTCCTTTTCCTCCTCCCCTTCCCCCTCCTCCTCCCCCTTCCCGTCCCCATCCTCCTCATCTTTCTCCTCCCCTTCCCCTCCCCCTCCTCCTGCTCATCTTCCTCCTCCTCCCCCTCCTCCTGCTCAACTTCCTCCTCCTCCTCCTCCTCCCCCTCCTCCTCCTCCTCCTCTTCTTCTTCTCTTCCTCTTCCTCTTCCTCTTCTTCTTCTTCTAGATGGAACAGTGTACTAGTGTACTGCAGATTTAAAAATCAAATCAGGCAATTCTTCCCAACTCAGAAATAGCCTAAGAGAAACACCAAGACATAGACTAGTACTTACCATTTATCCAAACAAACTTAAAGTGAATGGTTCAACATCTTATTTGAAACAGTCTTCCAGGATGTGTTTGATCAGCCAGTACACATCTCCATGAAAAGATCATTTGTAGATTGCTACTCTTCTCATTTCTCTTCCTTCAACGATGTCATGTTTTGCAAATACATTAGGAGTGTATGATCCTATATGCCAGATAGCTAAATCCTCTGGTTCACTTCCCACAATAAAATACAAGAGAATATATATGAAAAATGTTTTTGAATTATACCAATATCCTTTTTGCTTTCCCCATGATAAGGAGTCCTATAAGACATATCTCTCACTTGAGAATGGGAAAAACTGCTTTGCTTTGGTTCTATTGTTCAAATGTAGCTATAACCATCTACTGAAAGCAAACTTTGTTTATTTCATTTGTCTGACAGTGACTATGGGAAGGTAATAATACTTCTGAAAAATTGTGCATAAATATTTGTATAAATTTTAAACATTTGGTATTCAATATTTTCTAATCAACAATGTTTAAATTAATGTCTTTTGGAGACTCTGTGTCTGCAAATCAACAGTTGTAACAAAATTGATGTTTATTTTACTGGCCCTGAGTATCCATTACTATTTGATATTTATTTATGATGCTGTTTTCACTACTTTAATATTATAAAATCTTTTTAAATAAAGATGTAGCTAAATACTCTGCATAGAATAAAAGAATACTGCCTTAATAGGAGAGCAATTGTTTTTCCTTCTGGAGCCCACAGTCCTGTGGAAGTGACATGCTCAGTGCATTGCCTAACCCTTCATTCTGAAATTCCTCTAGTTGATATTGAAGCTGGACTTCCATGCTTTAGCAAGTTGTCACCATCAGCTTCAGATTACTCTGAGCACCCTCACTGTCCACTATCCAAGGCAGCCCTCCACAGGTCAAGCCTGCCTCTAGGTTGATAGACATCCCACTAGAGTCTGTGTGTTCCTTTCACAGCAAGGTTAGCTGGTCATCCTGCTGCCTCCAGTGTCTTTGGGGGGTAGGGGTGGGGGTGAGGGTGGTCTCTAGTACCTGCATGGGTACTTCCCTAAAGCCTTTCCCTGGGGACAGACTGTGTAGTGTTTTAGAAACTCATGGGCCTGCAGATAAACAAAAGACTCAGAGTTCTTTAGGATAGAATATGGTTTGAGCTTATCTTACATTCCTCAAGCATCCTTGCAAAATCTTTGCAGCAGGCAGGAGGAAGGTCAGTGATTGCTTTCATATTCTACATAGATGATCCTGAACTTCACTTCACATTTTAGACATTATCTTAAAGCGCTTTATGCAGAGTAGATGCTATCTCTTCTTCCTCTTCCTCCTCCTTTTCTTCTCATTCTTCTTCTTCCTTTTATTTCTTTGGTTGAATGTGTTTGAGGTTTGCTGGTGTGTGTGTGTGTGTGTGTGTCTATACACCATATGTAAAGTGCCCATGGAGTCCAGAAGAGGGCATCAGATCCCCTGGAACAATTCTAGGTTAGAATTTTTGACCCAGATGGCAACCCCATCTCTCCACTTGATGTCCTGTCCCTCCACTGGAGGTGGACTCTATAAGTTCCCCCTCCCCACTGTAGAGCACTTCATCCAATGTCACTCCCTTTGAGGCCTGAGTCTCTCACCTTCCAGGTCTTCAGTACATTCTAGAGGGTCCCTCCACTTTTTACCTCCAGAGGTTGCCTGTTTCCATTCTTTCTGCCTTCAGGGTTTCTGTCCCATTCCTCCCCCCCGACCCCCAATACCTGATCATATTCCCTCCTTCCCTTCCCTGTCTGCTCTCCCACTCAGGTCCCTCCCTTTGCCTTGGGTTCCTTCACTGAGTTCCTGCCTTGACTTCTCTCACTGATGGACTGTGATCAGCACCTCTAACCCTTTGCTCTCCTATGTTGCTTTTGGTCATGGTGCTTATTATAGCAGCCAAAAGCAAACTGAGACACAGGGTAACCCTTGGCATTTAGCAGTCAGTTCTCCCCTACCACCGTGTGAGATCCGGAGGTTTGATTCTGGTCATCATGCCTAGATGGCAGAGCCTCTACTTACTAAGTCTTCTCACCTTAGTCTCAATGATGTGAATTTTAATCTAAAATAGCATTTTTCTTGTTCCTTTAAACACGTATTTTGCTACCCAGCCTGGTCTTCTTAACTAAAAACAATGGTATTTAAGAAGAAATTTGTTTTAAATCATTTAAGTCTAATGCCTAGAATGTTATTCTACATTGAAAGAGGCACTTGTTAAATATGTTAATTATGAGGATGGTGAAATCAGTTGTCTCTGCATTGCTGGTAGGCAAAAGTTTAGGGCAGGTGAGTAAGGAAAACAGATTTAGGGTTGGGCAATATATACAGGCCATTGAGTTGAAGTAGAATAAGTGTTCAAAGGCATTGAGCTTGTGTTAATTTAATAGCTAAGAATATTTATTCAATATTTGTCACATATCATGTGTGTTTGAGGTAATATCTATGAATGAATAGAGGAGATCCCCTAAGGCTTCCATGCCAGCATGGTGGGGAGATAGTCAACAATGGCCACCGACACAAAAAACTTTCTATGTTTTGATATGTTGTGGGAAAGGAGACAATATTTCAGAAAGAGGAGAAGGGGTATGAAGGTTAGAGCGAGGAATGAGTGCATCCTTCAATAGATGGGTTGGGGAAGGGTGAACAGGGAAGGCATCTCTTGAGAAGTCTTTAATGGAGTGAAGGGCTTAGCTGTCTGGATGTGGAGGGAAAGGCTATCTGTGAGAGTGGTTCAGCCAGTTCAAAGACCACAAGTTATGAGTGGGCCAGGACAAGCTGGTGATGATTGTATGATTAGTAAGTGGAGGGAAATAATGTCAGGTCAGAGGTCTGAAGAGGGGTCATGTCACATAAGCTGCAAAGTCTTTGGGCTTTACTTTGAAGGCTATGGGGTGGCACAGAGTAGCTTTGAGCAGGGGGGTTGTCCCTGTCTGTCATTCTTTTAAAGATCAACTCTGGTCACCGAATTACTTAACAAAGAAGGTAAAGACACAATCAGTGTACTAGTTAGTTTTATGTTAACTTGACACAAGCTAGAGTCATCTATGGAGGGTACCTCAGTTGAGAAAATGCCTCCACCAGATTGGCCTATGGGCAAGCCTGTGGGCAAGCCTGTGGGCAAGCCTGTGGGGCATTTTCAGTATTGATGATTGATGTTGGAGGGCCCAGGTCACTGTGTCAGTGTCACCCTGGGTAGGTGATTCTGGGGTGTATAAGAAATCAGACTGAAGAAGTCAGAGGAAGAATCCAATAAGTATCACTTGTTCATGGCCTCTATTTCAGTTCATGTTCCCAGGTTTCTGATGTGAGTTCTTGCCCTGCCTGCTCTGAGTCATGAAGTGTGGACCTGAGAGTTATATGCTGAAATAAAATCTTTACTCCCTAAGTTACTTTTGGCATTGATGTTTTGTCACAGAAATTGAAACATAAGACAGTAAGAATAGTACTACCCTTTTGGGAATCTATTTGTATGTATGAGTAGGGAGTGATTATAGCAGCGTGTATGGGAGATGCAATAAATCATCAAACTTTGTATATATGGCAAAAATATGACAAGTAGGGTTCCTACCAGATTGAATTTGAGGTGGGTATATGAAACACCCTTTTATTGAGAAAGTTCAACTATCTGGCAATTCATTTCTAAAACACAAGACTTTAACAAACAATTATTGTTTTTAATATTTAAAAGTACATGCATATGAATATATAAAAGTATGTGTAATATGAATTTACAAGCAAAACTAGAAATAATATGGAATAATAAAATTATAACTTTAAACATTTGAAACTGGTATCAATAAGGGAGATTTATTTCATTGAAAGAATAAGAGTTCAACTAGGTAAAATAGTCACAAAACACTGCCTTTTTCCTTACATTGTAGATAAAGTGGGGAGATGGATCTGGGATTTGGAAGTTGTGACCAGAAATATCATTCCATAAGAAAGAAAGGTGTTTCCTGAATACAAGATGAAGTTCAGAGGAGCAGGTTAAAGGCTGGACATCCTGACAAGCATACTGGGAATCAGAACTGAAGGGTTTGAGATTTGTACTTGGATTTTGTATGTATTTCCTTTTATTCTTTAACAAGACAAATAAAGGAAGTGAATTTCTTTTCTTTCTGTGACAAGAAATAAGACAAAACATAACAACTGTCAGAAACAACTCAACAGGCTGGGCTATTTATTTAGACTCACAGTGTCACAGAGTTACATGACCATGTGACCCTTTGCTTGGGCACAGCATCATGGTGAGAGGAACGTGTGCTGGAGGAGAGTGGATGACTCCATTGTGGGAGAGAAAAACCACTTGGAGGAATATTTGCAACATACAGAGACATGCTACCAATGAACAAACAGACCCCACCTCCCAATGTTTCCAAAAGTTTGCAAAATGGAACCACTAAGAAGCAACCACTTAACACATGGACCTGTGTGGGTCCTTTCATACTGATACCGTGACATGGGTCATGAGAAGGAAGAATAAGATATGTAAGTACAGAAAGCTTGGTGGGCACTTTGTGCCTACACTGTGCTGATGCTGTATTTCTTCTCAGAGAGGCACTCAGCCCTGTGCCAATCATCCCCGCAGCTGAGGCCCTTGCAGATCTGTTGTGAAGACAAATGACTTGTGTCCAGATGGGTAGTTAACATGCCCATCGGAGGAAGAGCTCCTGGAAATCAACTTAGAGGGAAAACTAGGGGGGGATATTAGCATGAGCAGCCAGGGAAGCAAATAGAATTTTATAATATGATGTAGTATCACATTAGAATATAATATAATAAATGTAATATAGTATCTTATATAACCAATGTACTGTTTCGGCTTTACTTTTCAATCCTAGGACTGAAACTCCAGGCCTGGTATATGCCAAGAAAGTACTATGCTACATGGAGCTATATCCCTCAGCCTTAGGCATATGTTTTATGATTACAAAAATAACACCTTATTATGTTGAAAACATGAAAAATTTTAAAAGGTAAAAATTTTAGGAAAAGATGGTTCATGGTCTTACCAGAGAGCTTGGGCCTCTGGAGAAACTGAAGTTGTCACTGAGCATATAGGTTGTTGGGCCGCCAATGCTGTGAGAGTGACTCCTTGTAGCGATATTTTGGCTGAATTAATTAGTCTGTTTTGACTGCACACATGGAGTGGAAACCACCTTCACTTTTAAGAGTGTTTTTGCCCAGCGCTTTCTACTGTATTCAGCACACTTTATTATGCCAACACAGCCCAGTTCGGTCTCGCAACCCTCTCTCTGTTCTTCCATGGAATAGCCACAAATAGACACGACGTACGCAAGCACCCAAACCATGCATCTGGATTTCTGATTTAGGCGAAAGATGTGTAAAAATGCGTGGAACCACATCTGAAGAAGGGAAAGAACACGTTTCCCAGCCATCAGTGTGATTTATGATCCCTGAACTGTTTCCCCAGCCCTTATTTGAAAATTGGCTTATGCAAGAATGGAAGAAACCCAGATCTGAGGCTCTGGAGTGCTTGGAAAATGGCTATTAGTGGATCAAATGCCTGGCATGAACTCCGCTGTCAGCACCTCAGGTGTGTAATGCATTTCAAATTTTCAAGAGACGACTTTGATTTTGACATAATTCACACTCAAGTATTTCTTTAGATCGGCCTGAGTAATAGCCAAACACAAAGAAAGATATTACCTGGAATGAATTACAATACCCCTTGCAATATTTCCAACTAAAGCTAATAGGAATGTAATTTTTCCATGGTAAATACAAACTAAAAAAAAAAATGTTTTAAATGATCTTATCCCTGGTACACGCCAGGATGGCAAAGGAACCACAACCTTCAATAGCACATAATGATGTTTTGAAAATGGACAGTGGGGAGAAATGAAGGCTTCTTGTGCACTTCTTTTTCAGTGCGGCATGTTAGATACATAGTGCTTGTGAGATTTAGTGTCTAAACAACCCACAGATTCACAGCGAATGAAAAGGCATTCCCAAACTCCAATTTGAAATTCTCTCTCCTGTAACAGAGGCACCCTCTTTAACACGTATTGTAAGCAGGACTGAGTGCTCCCCATGTTTAGAACGGCCCACCATGAGGAACACTTCCTCCTTTTTCAGTAGTCAACATGGCGGAAGAGTGGTCTAGCCTGTCTTTGATCTAAGCCCAAGAAGGCTAGTTGATCCAGGGATCTATTTCTAAAGACTCCAAGAAGCTCAGGTATTTGTGGCTCCAAACCAATTTTTTTTTTTTTAACTGAAGTACCACTCGAGGTTTCCAGGTTCCCACGGAAGCCTGGGCAACAATGGTGGCATCCTGTATCTGGATGCTGGCTGTTCAATGATGAGAAGGTGAGAAGTACGTTCTGAAGAGACGATCTGAGATACAGAGTGCACACGTGAGAACACGTGGCATTCTCCTAAGCATTGCCGCGGCCTATTGGTGTGGTAGTTAACTCCACCCTAACCTCTACCTTACTTGAAATAGCCAATAGCTGGCTTTCAAACCCTCCCAAAAGCACATTCATTTTTCACATAGCAACCAGGTATGTCAACTTCCCTCACATTAGTAACTCCAACCTCTGGTCTCCTAATAACTTGAACCTTAACCTCATGCTATCAGATATTACTGATGAGCCCTAATAGTCCTTCACAAGGAGCTGATTGATAATCCAAAAGACCAGCTTGGAGCCATACTGGCTCCATTAATCAATTGGTTCTTTTCAGAGACACCTTAAGTCTATTTGAAATTGATTCAGAAGAAATGTCCTAGTAGAATGGCATGGTATCAGTGACTTCTGCCACGGTACATGACAGTGCAACCAGGCCATTCTTTCCTGTATGGACAAAGGGCTTGCACTGGGTTGACATCTATAAACTTACCATATGTAAGATAAATGCTAGAAGCTTGCAAAAATATACAGTGTGTCACATTTCTAGGTTATATTTCCACAAAACAAACTTCTAAAATGAGGTGTCATAAGTTTACATATAAAACTCCTCAAAGTAACAAGCAGGAGGGCCCTCCTGCACAGGACACTGACCTACAGCTCTCCTAGGGCCACCCCAGTCTCATGGTTAGTTATACACATGTAGGAAGTCAGAAAACACAGCTAAGCCCGTTCATCAGGGTGATTATGAGAATCAGTCTTTGCCTTCTTAACCAACCAAGGTGTGGTACAAACAGAGTGAACACCTTTGCTACATTTGTATACTGCAAGGTGAAAGGGTCCAAGCCTAAGCTGATAAACCCTCATACATGGATGTGAGCACAGCGTGGGGTGGGAAAGATGTAAGACAACTGCCCAGTCAGCAGCCTAGCTCCAGGTTCAATGAGAGACCTTGTCCTAAGGGAACAGGTGGGGAGGGATTGAGTGGGGTGTCCAGCATCTGCATATGATGCAGGTACTGACACCATACACATACCATTCCTCCCAACAATACACACACACACTCATACACAAACACACATACAACAAACACACACAACAAGTCACACACTGGTGCCTCATGTCACACTCATGCACAAACACACATAATACACACAGTACACATACATAACACACACATAACATATTACACACACAAAACACTACACAGTCATACAGAAACACACACACCAAATACCTGCACCAAACACACACACCATACATAACACAACATAAATGTCCCCTTTCCCCCAGAGTGGGGGAGAGCCCATAAAGAGAAAAGCAAATAAGAGATCCAGTAGGATTCAATGCTGGAACAGGACTTAACCTTAAGGAGTGATGCTTTTGCTTCCCCCCTGTAACTGCTTCTGTTGCAGTCAGCCCACACAGTCAGCTCACACAGTCAGCCCACACAGTCAGCTCACACAGTCAGCCCACACAGTCAGCTCACACAGTCAGCCCTTACAGTCAGCTCACACAGTCAGCCCACACAGTCAGCTCACACAGTCAGCCCACACAGTAAGCTTACACAGTCACCCCTACACAGTCAGCTCACACAGTCAGCTCACACAGACAGCCCACACAGTCAGCCCACACAGTCAGCTCACACAGTCAGCCCACACAGTCAGCTCATACAGTCAGCTCACACAGACAGCCCACACAGTCAGCCCACATAGTCAGCTCACACAGTCAGCCCACACTCTCTAAGACTGCAGTGCTTCTGGGTAATAATCGCCACAGCAGGAGATCCAGCAAGTCTCCTGGGATGACAGAGATGCCTCTCACCCCATGAACTGAGTGTGCTCAACAATGAATTGTCAGCAGTGCTAACAACATGAAAAACATTGATTTTATGTTTGCCTTTTTCCAAATCCAGGTGTTCATGGAGAAAACAAAACATTTCATGCCTTCTGGGATCTGGACTGATGCTCACGACTGAGCACCGGTGCTTTTTGTTCAAATACAAACCATTCTGTGACCATGGAAGAAATACTTCATAAGCAAGTCAGACTACAGAAAGACATGTCCGCAGTTAATGCCACACCACGTGATCAGGCACGCACTATCCTGCCCACTACTAACATGTTTAGTCACAGTCACCTCCATTTGTCGGCAACATCCTCTCTGGAACAAGTTTCCAATTCTTTATATTCTTCCTCCAATCAACACAATAAATCTGTTGCACGTAGCTTTTGCGACCCCACCTAGGCTCCGGGAACAGGGTGTGCTATCAGCTACCCCCCCACCCCAGTTTCCCTTGAACAGATAAAAGACACAGACATACACGTTGCTCATTTTTTAGCTTGCCTTCTGACACAATTGTTGGGTGTTACTTATTGCCCTCATCAATATTCTTAGCTCCGCACCTCTCCACCTGCCCTCAGTTTTGTGGCGCAGATACTTGGGGAGGTTTGGTCCCAGCTAAACATTCCCAAGCACCCGCCTTTAGGAGCAGCCACATGCCATGCTCCCCCTGAGATCTCACATGACTGCTTGGTTTTTCTCTCTCCAAAGCATGGTGAACTTTGTCTCTCCTCTCCTTGCGTTCATTTCGTGCCTCCAGAGACCCGAAAGTCCCGCCTATTCCTTCTGCCCAGCAATTGGCCCATGGTTTCTTTACTGACAGATAAAGAACCAATTGGGAAACAAGATCTTAGCATCAGAACCACCCCTATATATAAAAATCCTTTCTAGTAGACACTCATGGTGCATATGAAGCTAGCTGCTGCCTTCCAATGGGCTTTGGGTAGAGGCAGGGGGATAATTCCCTTTCTTCCCTAAGAATGAACCATCATGAAAAAGGAGGGTTGTATTTTCAGTCTGAGGGTGGATAGGGCCTCTGGAGTGCAGGAAGGACCAAGGGCAGGGCATAAGGAAGCTGGAGTCCTCCTAGAAGGGAAGATGCTTCTCCAGGATACCCTATGTCTTACTTTCCTCCCCGTGGATTGTCATCCTCCTAGAGTAAGAAACCATTTTTTTTTTTTAAAGAGTAGTTCCTAGTGAGTTGTGAAATATGCTAAATTGGTTCAGAAAACAGCGATGTATTGGGAATTTACAAGATTTCAAAAGAGAAAGGTCAGAAAGTCTGGGAAAGATGCTCCCAGGGAGACCTTCGAGGTTCCCCGAAGAGTTAGCCATCTCCTGAAAGAGAAGCTCACAGAAGTGTCTCTTAACACCATTTTAAAAGAATATTGAGGAACCCACAAAAGGGCATTTCTGAGAAAATGGAAATAACTAATACTTGCTCTCCTAAAGCATAGTCCTGTGGAACAGAGCATCAGCACGAAAACGATGGAATTCCTGCAGCAGCATTCTGTGGCATGTAGGACATAGCAGCCATGAGGGTCTGCTCTGTTCAGTATTCAGTGAAGTCTTGTAACTGGGAGTGCCTTCCCCTTCTCCTATAGTATTTTCTTCCTTCCTTCCTTCCTTCCTTCCTTCCTTCCTTCCTTCCTTCCTTCCTTCCTTCCTTCCTTCCTTCCTTCCTTCCTTCCTTTCTTCCCTTCTTTCTTTCTCAACCCCCCTACAAGTCTTTCTCTCCCATAGCCACTCCCCCACCACTCCCCTTCTCTGAGAGGGTGGAGGCATCTGGGATACCAAACTAGGTGCATCCTCTCCTACTAAGACCAGACGAGGCAGCCCAGTTAGGGGAACAGGATCCACAGGCAGGCAACAGAATCAGGGACAGTGTCCGTTGCAGTTGTTGGGGGACCTGCCTGAAGACCAAGCTGAACGTTTGGTACATATGTGTGCGTGGGCCTAGGTTCAGCTCATGCATGCTTTTCGGTTGGTGGTTCAGTCTCTGGGAGGCCCCAAAGATCCAGGTTAGTTTATTTTATTGGTCTTCACATGGAGTTCCTATCTCCTCAGAGTTCCTCAGTCCTCCCTCCAACTCTTCCACAAGACTCTGAGAGCTCCATCTAATATTTGGCTGTGGCTTTCTGCCTCTGTTTCAATCAGCTGCTGGGTAGAGCCTCTCAGAGGACAATTGTGCTAGGCTTTTATATGTAAGCATAACAGAGTGTCATTAATAGTGTTGGGGATTGGTTCTCACCCATGGGATGGTTGGGGCAGTCATTTGTTGGCTGTTCCCTTAATCTCTGCTCCATCTTTGCCCCTGCACTTCTGGTAGGCAGGACAAATTTTGGGTCAAAGGTTTTATGGGTGGGTTACTGTTCTTATCCCTACACTGGGAGTTCTGCCTGGCTACAGGAGGTGGCCACTTCAGGCTCTGTATAAGTTTCAGCTAGAGTCACCCTCATAGAGTCCCTGTAGCTTCCCCCATCCCAGGTCTCTGGAACATCCTAGAGATACCTTCCATTGCCAATTTCTGTTCACTGTCTCTGCCTCCCCCACCCCAGCTTTCTCTACTCCTGATGCCCTCCATTCCCTTCCCCATTCCTTCTCCCACCCAGTTCCCTCACTCTATCCACATTTGATGGCTATTTTATTTCCCCTTCTGAATGAAATTCAAGAATCCTCTCTTGGGGGCTCCTTGTTATTTGATTTTTTTGGGTCTCTGGGTTATCCTGTACTTTATGGTTAATAACTACTTATGAGTGAGTACATATTATGCATATCTTTTTGGGTCTAGGTTACCTTAATCAGAATATTTTCTAGTTCTATCCATTTGCCTGCAAATTTCATGATATCCTTGTTTTTAATAGTTGAGTAGTATTCTATTGTGTAAATGAACCACATATTCTTTATGCATTCTTCAGTTGAGAGACATCTGGCTTGTTTCTAGTTTTTTGCTATTGCTAATAAAGTTGCTACGAACATAGTGAAGCAAGTCTCTTTGTGGTATGATGACTTACAACTGGTAGTATCTCTTATTCATCCAGTTTTGGGGAATGAGCACTGGTTTGGACTTTGCAACATAAAGCATTCTTTCACCTGTTCATCTGACACCATGTCTTGGGTAGAAGCATTCTGTGATACTGCTGGGGCATGCATCCAGCAGGCCTCATGGCACACCACCCACTCCAGGTGGAGTCTCAAAGCTGAGGATCAGTACAGGTGAAGGGGCTGAATACCTTTGCTAGAGTTCTACTACAAGAGCTGAGTCTAAGTTAAGATATTCTGGGACACATGACCAGGTGCACTAAGACCTCTTCCTGTGAGGTAGATATCCAGTCCAGCTACCCCTTCCCAAATTTCCTGAAGTTAGGAGATGAAGTGGAACAAACCCCTGTTTTGTGATGAATGCCCACTAAGTTGTATCATGGAAAGAATGTTTACAAGTCCCATAGAATAGACTTCCAGGAGCTAGCAGAGGAAGGGAAACAGAATGGGGATTTTCTAAGCTCGCCCCTATCTTGCCTGCATCCAGAGCTTTGTGAGTGGTGAACATCAGGGTCCCCGAGGAGATCATCCCAGGCCAGGCATTTCCTCAGCTACGATACCCTACCTGGCACAGCTAGGGGAGTTAACCGTGTTACCCCAGCACACTTAATTACATCTTGGTTCACAAAGGCCTGAAACACAAAACTATTCATCCCTATGTCCTTCTTATATAGAGGAGAGCTGTAGGTAACAGTGGCTGAAATTCAAGAAGACAGCTTCCACCATTCCCAGTTGACAAGTCCTTTCTTGAGCAGTGATCACAGAGAGACAGAAACAGCATTTAGCGATTGACTACAGAATTCTCACTTTAAGAACAGTAATCAAAGCCTGTCATATTTTTTATACATTCAAATAGCTGCCTTCTCTGGTTTCCCCCTCCTCCTCTTGTTCCTCTTCCTCTCCCCCTCCCCTCCCCCTCCTTCTTGTCCTCCTCCTTCCTTACTCTTTTAGAGAACTTGGAGCTCTAATGCTTTTCTTAAGAGGTGTTCCAACATCATTCCCACCCTCCTTACCACCTTCATCACAATCTTGGGACACATGAGCAGGCTTCGGGTGTGAGCGAATAGTTCACCTTACTATTATCTTACGGGATGCTAAACATCATCGTATGAAACCAAAAGAGAATTCTTCTTTTTTTATTTTTTGTACATACATTCTAAAATCACACACATAAAATAAATAAGGAAAATCGTAATTAAATAGTTCATTAGAAATGTTTCGCCGGGCAGTGGTGGCGCACGCCTGTAATCCCAGCACTCTGGGAGTTAGAGGCGGGCAGATTTCTGAGTTCAAGTACAGCTTGGTCTACAGAGTGAGTTCCAGTAAAGCCAGGGCTACACAGAGAAACCCTGTCTTGAAAAAAAAAAACAAATCCAAAAAACCAAAAAGAAAATAGAAAGAAAAGAAAAGAAATGTTTCTCCACACCGTGGCGGTTGGTTATTAGCCACTCTGTAATAGTTGGTTTGACGTCAGCTTTCTACAAATTAGAATCAGCTAAGCACGGATCCTCACCTGGAGAGCTTTCTTAATTACCTTATCCAATGCAGGAAGACCCACCTTGAATGTGGCATCTTTAGGTAGCAGCCTAGATAAGAGAGGACATGGCCAAAGGAAGATTATTCTCCTTTTCTCCTTGGCCTTCACTACTGGCAGGTCTGCCTTGGCTTTGCTGATGAGTTATTTACTCTGTTGTTGCTGCCCATTCCAGCAGCCCCAGGTGTCCTTTGTGCCCTGTGGTCAGTGGCTCTCCAGCAACCTTCCAGGTTTTCTTTACCAGATAGATACTGCCCACTCACCAAGCCTGGTGGACCAAGCAACTACTGGGTTGTTCGATGAGGCAGCCAGGGTGGGACACTCACGCTATGGAGGTATTGAGACTCCAGAGACAACTGTTATTATTGTAATGTAGGCAGATCTAATCAATTCTGATAATATAAAAAGTGTTTCTCCAGCATGTGGCTCCCACTCACTATTTCTATTACACATGTTTGTGAACTTCTCATTTTATGATATCTTGTCAGATCATTAACTGTCAGATCCAGTCAGATCAATAAAACAAATGTCACCCCCACTTCACCTCAGTATGTCAGATTGGAGAAAACCCCGTTTTACTTTGTTCTAACTTTTTTTAGGACTGCTGGAGTATCAGAAGCCTGGAGACTGGGAAAACTTGCAAACATGAAATTCTCCAATACTTTCATATTAATAAGGAGGAGTTCTCACTCAAGTGAGACCTTTGAACTTTGTGTTGATCTGAGTGAAAGTGTCAGGAGATGGAACTTTCCTTTAGATGGGGTGCTAGCACATTCCTGACTTTGTACAAGAATTGGGGTCACCCAGTATTTAAATGAATTAATGAGTCCAGTTTAGTACTTTAAAAGTTCTGAAACAAATTGCAGAAATTTTCTGGAATCTTCTTGTAATGTTGAAAAAAAGTATTACTATTCTACTCTACCTCTTTATAAGAAATATTAAGTTTCTAATACATATAGGACACATGTGCACACATACATGCACATACATATCCGCACGTACTCGCACATGCACACATATATGAATCCATACACATGCACACATACATGCACATGCTTATGTGGAATTTTTGTGCTCAGACAAATCATCTAGGTTATTTATCTTAGATAACAAATGAGCTGGTTTTGGAGCATAATGGCTGTGATCCTTTTACTAAGTTTTGCTCCTAAACTATTTCCAAACTTGTTAAATAAATCTTCCAAGTAAGCCTTGCACAATGGTGAGCAAGTTGCTCTTTGTAATGGGTTAGGAGACAGATGTGGAGAGGAGTGTTGAGACGGTCTTATGTATTCCAGGCCAGCTTCACACTCCTTGGATAGCTCAGCCTGGCCTTGAACTCCAATTATCTTATTTTCAAATACCAAGTGCTGGGGTTATATGCAAGTACCATCACTTGGTTCCTTTCAATAATGTGTAGAACTATCCATTGCAAAACAGTTAGTAGCATAGCATGTTTGCTGGTTTCTTTCAATGTATATGTCAAAAGCTGCTTTTGAAAGGGATTGCTCTCTCTCTCTCTCTCTCTGGCTTTGAGGTGAATGAGTGAGTTTGCTTTGTCATGTTTTCTCATAGTGATGTGTTGCTTGGCAATAGTTAACCAATTAGGATTCTTTAGAACAGTGCATGCCCTACAATAATCCTTTTTTAGTTTACCCTCTCTGGTGGAGAACTGACTGCAATATGATGCTATAGAATCAGTTCCTTAGACTTACTCCAAACTGTGGGTAAGAAGCAACAGCTTTAAAACATGGGTGGTGATGGTGCCAGCTGAACTGCTCTACAGGGCAAAGACACAGATATGGAAACAATGGAATTTAGTCAAAAGCATTGGCAGGATGACTATGATAACCATGAATTTGGCATCAGTGACATTGTGACATATGTACCCAGTCCTGACAGTAATAATACATTACTTGTTAGCTCTCTCTGCCTCCAACACTTGCCATGTATTGACTTCCCTTATGCTCATGTCACTCATCAGAATATGTTCAACAGGTTTCATAAATTGACACTAGTTCAGAGACGGGCAACCACTTTACAGTACAAAGAACCAAGAAATGGAACCATGAACCGAGGCCAGCTGATCTCAGGGTCATGTTCTTGAATCCCACTCTCTCTCTCATGGGTAATGCTGGAGACAGCAAACAATGACAGGGACTATCTACAGTAGGCTGGGATGGAGACATTTTAGTAGCCTGCGGCAGCTCTGTGTAACAACAGTTGTTCTCATTTCTTTTAACCTTAGCCCTGGACAACAGGAACAAATAGATTTCATTTGTGCATGACTGTTTTTTAGTTGGCCTTGGTGTACTTAATTATTCTATTATATCTGAACTTCTTACTTCTTTCTCCTTCTGCTCTGGTGAATTCTGTGAAACTAGATGTTCCCGGATATAATGATTCTTTTTTTCTTTTTTGTTTTTTTGTTTTTGTTTTTGTTTTATTTTTTTTCAAGACAGGGTTCCTGGGTGTAGCCCTGGCTGTCCTGGAACTCACTTTGTAGACCAAGCTGGCCTTGAACTCAGAAATCCTCCTGCCTTTGCCTTCCAAGTGCTGGGATTAAAGGCATGCGCCACCATGGCCCAGCCTTGATGTAATGATTCTTAATCAATTAAAAATTGAGACGTGTGGCCCTTATGAGTCCTTATGGCCCAGGTGCATTCTCTGTGTCCTCATCTTAGAAACAATGCAATAACTGCACAATGGTAGTTCCAAATTAATGCTTGACTTGCAAGGGAAGTTTGACGAAATTCTTAGAAAATGAATTAGAGCCAACATCGGGACCCAAAAAAATTGTTAAAGTTATAAAATAAGTTTTACACAACATTTAAGAGTGGTTCCTGGGTAAGCAAGTTTAGAATATATGACATTTTATATTAGTAAAACTAAGTCAAAACACTGGGACTCTCAGGAGAGTCATTGTGTGCAATGCGTAGAAACAGAAAGCTAGGGGAAGTACTGAGTTAAGGGTTAACTTGATTGTTTCTGGACACTGCCTGGCAGCTTTGCCCATGTCATTTATCATTAGAGCTTTACAAGGAAATGCAAGTAGCTGGCCTCAGAGCTCTGAAATATAATAGTTAAAGTTTAAATAATGATAAGTTTGCAATTATTATTATTTTGGCTATAGGCCTGGGAATAGGGAAGCTTGAAGCTTTGGGGAACAATTGTAATTCTTGATTTTTTGTGAGACGTGGTCATTCTTGTAAATTTTATTTGGCAATGAATATACAATATTGTTTTTATCTGCTTTTGGAGTATCAATAAAAGATTGGGGCAAGAAAAAGACAAGAGAGAATGTAGAGAAAATATAGAAACATGTAGAGAGCATATAGAGAGAATATAGAGACCATGTAGAGAACATGTAGAGAACATGTAGAGAGCATGTAGAGAACATATAGAGAGCAAGTAGTGAACATGTGAAGAGCTTATAGAGTGAGTGAACCGAGAATGTGAGGTGTTTGTAAAGAGTGTGTGTGTGAGTAAAAGAAGAATACATATGGTGTGGTGTGAGATGTGTGTGAAGAGTGTGTGTGGGTAAAAAGAGAGTGCATGGGTGTGTGTGACAGAGAGATGTGTGTGAAGAGTGTGTGTGTGAGTAAAAAGAGAGTGCATGTGGTGTGTGTGTGTGAGTAAAAAAAGAGTGCATGTGGTGTGTGTGTGTGTGAGAGAGAGAGATGTGTGTGAAGAGTGTGTGTGAGTAAAAAGAGAGTGCATGTGGTGTGTGTGTGAGATGTGTGTGAAGAGTGTGTGTGTGTGAGTGAAAGGGGAACACACAGAGGTGTGTATGAGCGTGAGAGTGCAAGAAAAGCAAAGCACACAGGAGAAAAGCAGAGTGCACAGGAGAATGCAGAGTGCACAGGAGAATGCAGAGTGCACAGGAGAATGCAGAGTGCACAGGAGAATGCAGAGTGCACAGGAGAATGCAGAGTGCGCAGGAGAACACAGAGTGTGCAGGAGAATGCAGAGTGTGCAGGAGAATGCAGAGTGCGCAGGAGAATGCAGAGTGCGCAGGAGAATGCAGAGCGCTCAGGAGAATGCAGAGTGTGCAGGAGAATGCAGAGTGTGCAGGAGAATGCAGAGTGTGCAGGAGAATGCAGAGTGCACAGGAGAATGCAGAGTGTGCAGGAGAATGCAGAGTGTGCAGAAGAATGCAGAGTGCACAGGAGAATGCAGAGTGCGCAGGAGAACACAGAGTGCGCAGGAGAATGCAGAGTGCACAGGAGAACACAGAGTGCATAGGAGAACACAGAGTGCGCAGGAGAATGCAGAGTGCGCAGGAGAATGCAGAGTGCGCAGGAGAACACAGAGTGCGTAGGAGAATGCAGAGTGCTCAGGAGAATGCAGAGTGCACATGAGAATGCAGAGTGCACAGGAGAATGCAGAGTGCACAGGAGAACACAGAGTGCACAGGAAAATGCAGAGTGCACAGCAGAATGCAGAGTGCGCAGGAGAACACAGAGTGTGCAGGAGAATGCAGAGTGCACAGGAGAATGCAGAGTGCGCAGGAGAATGCAGAGTGCACAGGAGAATGCAGAGTGCACAGAAGAATGCAGAGTGTGCAGGAGAATGTAGAGTGCGCAGGAGAATGCAGAGTGCACAGGAGAATGTAGAGTGCGCAGGAGAATGCAGAGTGCGCAGGAGAATGCAGAGTGCACAGGAGGATGCAGAGTGGACAGGAGAATGCAGTGTGCAGGAGAATGTAGATTGTGCAGGAGAATGCAGAGTGTGCAGGAGAATGTAGAGTGTGCAGGAGAATGCAGAGTGCGCAGGAGAATGCAGAGTGTGCAGGAGAACGCAGAGTGCGCAGGAGAATGCAGAGTGCGCAAGAGAACGCAGAGTGCGCACGAGAACGCAGAGTGCACATGAGAATGCAGAGTGCACAGAAGAATGCAGAGTGCGCAGGAGAATGTAGAGTGCGCAGGAGAATGCAGAGTGCACAGGAGAATGTAGAGTGCGCAGTAGACTGCAGAGTGCGCAGGAGAATGCAGAGTGTGCAGGAGAACACAGAGTGCACAGGAGAATGCAGAGTGCACAGGAGACTGCAGAGTGCACAGGAGGATGCAGAGTGGACAGGAGAATGCAGTGTGCAGGAGAATGTAGATTGTGCAGGAGAATGCAGAGTGTGCAGGAGAATGTAGAGTGTGCAGGAGAATGCAGAGTGCGCACGAGAATGCAGAGTGCGCAGGAGAATGCAGAGTGCGCAGGAGAATGCAGAGTGTGCAGGAGAACACAGAGTGCACAGGGGAACGCAGAGTGCGCAGGAGACTGCAGAGTGCACAGGAGAATGCAGAGTGCACAGGAGAACGCAGAGTGTGCAGGAGAATGCAGAGTGTGCAGGAGAATGCAGAGTGTGCAGGAGAATGCAGAGTGCGCAGGAGAATGCAGAGTGCATAGGAGAATGCAGAGTGTGCAGGAGAACACAGAGTGCACAGGAGAACGCAGAGTGCCCAGGAGACTGCAGAGTGCACAGGAGGATGCAGTGTGCAGGAGAATGTAGAGTGTGCAGGAGAATGCAGAGTGTGCAGGAGAATGTAGTGTGTGCAGGAGAATGCAGAGTGTACAGGAGAATGCAGAGTGCGCAGGAGAATGCAGAGTGCGCAGGAGAATGCAGAGTGCGCAGGAGAATGCAGAGTGTGCAGGAGAATGCAGAGTGTGCAGGAGAATGCAGAGTGCGCAGGAGAATGCAGAGTGCGCAGGAGAATGCAGAGTGCGCAGGAGAATGCAGAGTGTGCAGGAGAATGCAGAGTGTGCAGGAGAATGCAGAGTGCACAGGAGAATGCAGAGTGTGCAGGAGAATGCAGAGTGCGCAGGAGAATGCAGAGTGTGCAGGAGAACACAGAGTGCGCAGGAGAACGCAGAGTGCGCAGGAGAAAGCAGAGTGTGCAGGAGAATGCAGAGTGTGCAGGAGAACGCAGAGTGCGCAGAATGCAGAGTGCACAGGAGAATGCAGAGTGCGCAAGAGAATGCACAGTGTGCAGGAGAATGCAGAGTGTGCAGGAGAATGCAGAGTGTGCAGGAGAGCACAGAGTGAGTAGGAGAATGCAGAGTGTGCAGGAGAATGCAGAGTGTGCAGGAGAACGCAGAGTGCGCAGGAGAATGCAGAGTGCACAGGAGAATGCAGAGTGCGCAGGAGAATGCACAGTGTGCAGGAGAATGCAGAGTGTGCAGGAGAATGCAGAGTGTGCAGGAGAACACAGAGTGAGTAGGAGAATGCAGAGTGTGCAGGAGAACACAGAGTGCGCAGGAGAATGCAGAGTGTGCAGCCTCAAGTTGTGAGCGAATGAGCAAGAGAGAAAGAGGACAGTAAATGAGAAAAAAGAGAAACTTTAAGCATTGAATAATTGCCTGTCAGCTTATACCTCAAAAGTAGTCTGTATATATTTATTATTCACCTTCCAGATATCCCTGCTTCCAGTTGAGAACTCCGATCCTGTGTTGAGGCTGGACCAGGACAGAACAAATCAGCTCATTTAAGAGAAGTTCATCAGAAATCCTGAGTTTCGTAATAGTCACTAGATACAGGCTGGGAGTGGTGGGTGTTGAGTAACTGAACTTCCAGCATTCAGGAGGCAGAAAGAAGATTAGGAGTCATACCCAGCTACATCGCAGGTTTGCAGCCAGCCTGAGCTACACAAGACCCTGTCTTGTTCTGCCTGTCTGTCTGTTGACTTGATACAAGCTAACATCATCTAGGAAGAACCCCAATTGAGAAAATGCCTCCATCTGATTACCTGTGTTGGGCAAACATGTGGGGCATTTTCTCGACTAATAATTGATAAGGGAGGGCCAGCTGCCCTAGGGCAGTGCCTCTCTGGGCAGGTGATGCTGGGGTGTGGGGTGTGGGGTGTGGGGTGTGTGAGTAGGTACTCTGAGAAAGTCGTGGGGGGCAAGCCAATGAGCTGCGCATCACAGTCTTTCCTTCAGTTCTTGCCGTGAGTCCTTGCCTTGGTTTCTTATGGTTTTTTGAACCTGTAAGTCAAATGAAGCCTCTCCTCCCTGAGTTGCTTTTGCTCAGTGCCTTATAACAGCAATAAAAAGTAGACTGGGACAGACCCTATGTCAGACTCTCCTCACCAAAAATACAGTAAATAAATCCAAAGTCTTGTTAAAGACTTGTTAACTTGCCTCAGGGTCAACCAGCTCCATATGGGTCTGTAATGATGGCTGTGTGTATCAGAGAATCAGTGAAACTGTTGAACAGGAGAAATGCTAAGGCAGCCCTTTGATGATGTAAGCACAACAACACATCTGTATGCATACGTTATGTATTTATGTATGTAAACAATTATGTATTTATGCACTTATATAAATAATACATACATCTGTAAACATAAGGATGTGTCTCTGTCACCTTCCTAGCCCAGGCTGGATGGAAATTGCTTTCTTCACTGGTGAGTAGGGATATTTCTAGAGATAACCTGGGATTTCATCTAGGCACTCGCCCCTACTGTGTTTGGCTGCTCTGTTTGTGGCCACACCCCCTGCCCCCCCACCCCCAGCATGCAGCAGATCTAGTCTGTACCAAGTACATGTCTAGGAAGGAAGTAGCTTTACAGAAGCCGGCTGAGCAGTGCTTACATTCTCCTGGTCTGAGATTAATTGCACCACCTATTATCAACTAAGAGCTGAGCAGGGGCCAGCTGTGCACTGTGGGGCAGGAGCAGGAGTAGCTCAGGCATTCTGAGTACTAGAATGTTAGGATGTGCCCCTCCTCTTTCTTCTCTCCCTCTCTTTCTCTCCCTCTCCCTACCTCCCCTTTTCCTGCTTCCTTCCTTCCTTTCCTTCTCTTTTCCATTCCTACTTTTTTATTTTCAGTGTCCTGGCATTAACCCCAGAGTCATGCTAGGGCAGTGTTCCACCGCTGAGCTATATCACCACCCTGGTGGTTATCATTCTTCTCTAGGAACTTTTTTCAATAATATTTAGCTTTAAATATATAATTATTCTATTAATAACTTTGTTCCACATTAGTAGATGTAACAATCTACTTGTTAATAAGTCAGAGGTCACTGTTAGATATTTATATAGTTAAATATATGATATGATATATCATATATATATTTATCATATATATCATATATATCATATATCATATATATCATTATATATCTATATCTATAGCATCTTTAGTGACTGTGGCAGACAGCTGACAGACATGATTAGGAAGGAGAGGTTTGTCTGGGCTCACCCTTTCAGAGGTCTTAGCTCACGCCAGCAGCTCTGTGTTCTCTGGTTTAGTGAGGAGGGAGTGGAAGGGCGGCTCACCTTAAGGCGGTCAGGAAGTGGAGGGAAACAGAGAGGTGTCCAGACAAAGTGCTGACTCAGGGCATGCTCTTAGAGACCACTTCCCTTTTGCTAGCCTCCAGAGCCTTGAGTAGCAATACACAGAGAATCATGCCTTCAAAAACCAAGCATTTGAGGTGGTACTTTGTATCCGGACCACAACGATATTTTAAAAAATTTTATCTTGACATGCTTATAAACCGGTAAATTTGGTAAACTATTAAAATCATGAATAAGACATATGGCAAAAAAAGTTCTGTTTTTTAGATTAAATGCATTCTCAGTATATAAATTATATATATATGATAATTTACCAAGTCTTTTTGTAACATTTACTTTTGAGGGGCTAGAGAGATAATTAAGAGCAGTTGCTGATTTCGAAAAGGACCAGAGTTTGGTTCTAGGTCCTACCCACATCACTGGCAGCTCACAATTGCTTCTAATGCTATCCCCAGGATAAATGATTCCCTCTTCTGACTACTTTAAGCATCTGCATGCATGCACATAACACACACACACACACACACACACACACACACACACACACACACACACACTAACTTCAAAACTTACTTTTTCTACAGCAAAATGTTTGGCTTGTTTTAAAATGTGGAAAGCAATGTTTTAAAAATGTTGTATAAAAGACGAAGAAAACAATTGATACTTTGTGTATCTTGCAGAAGGGAAAACATCCTTAGAACCTACTGAATGCAATAACTGGTGTGGTCATGGCTTTCCCATGAAGCTGGTTGAAAACAGCAGAAGAGAATTCATACATACGTATATAACCTGTGGTGTGTCTATTAGACTACAGCTCCCCATATTCTAGCACCCCTGCCTTACTCTTTCCACAGAAGCTCGAATGGAAGCCAGCTCTTCCTAGACATTACCTAAAGGCCACTGCCTGCACATGCCTGGCTGCTGAGTGCATATGTTCCGACAGAGTGATCGCTCCGGACCCCTCATTCCAGCCTCACCACTTTGCCTGTCCTTCAGCAGCTAAGACACTGACATCACTGGAATGGAAGCGCTTATAATCAAGCTGCATATTTGGCACCTCATTAAAACCAGAGAAAGAAAGCCAGTGGGTCCTTTGCTTCCATCCGGAAAGGACCAGGTTCCACCCAGGGGCAGGTTTATCAGCACAGCCAGAAGGAGCTGCAACCTCACTGTGGTTAATGGAAGTGTAAATCTGATTCCCCAGGGCTCTTTTTTGGAGATGATAAGCCCTGGACTCTGTCTGGTGTGCCCTGCTGTCTGTGGATGCTGCCACTGGGCTCCAGGGACACTGCCACCACAGTCAGGGCTTTCCTAGATGCTCAGATGTCCAGAAGCCCACGACTCTGCAGAGTCACCAAGGGCTCGTTTCTTTTTTCTTTTTATGTCTCCGTTCCTTGTCTCCCCAGACAGCAATTCTTTCTTCTTAGCTATCTTCTTTGCTTTCAAGAATGAGCTGGTAAATTTGCCCTCAAGTGGGACATCATAGACTAACTATGTTCTCATTTCTAGGTGACTGGACACTCTCGGCAGGTACTGTAAGAACAGCTCGATGTTTAATTTTAAGGAATAGGTGCTGATATTAGAATTTCTGACACTAGTGGGTTTGTATTTAAAACAAATGCGGGCATCAGTTTAGGGAGCACAGATAGTCTTTTATATATGAAAATAGGACCCCAAGGCTGTAGCCGGATAATTTCTAATTTTGTGCATTTTTTTGTTGTTATGTGGTCTTCTGCAAGGTGGGTAAGAATGCTTACTCTGGAAGCACTGCGGTCTACTATAGGACATGGGTGAAGTGCTAGTCTCTTGGGTGGTGTTCAGCTTCCTCGGATCTGAATACTGTTGTTATTTCAGTAGGCTTGAGTGAAAAAGAAGTCAGAGTGAATGTTTGAAAACCATCTAGATAGGTTTAAAGACTGCGGGGAACCAGAAAAGTACGCCCCACTTGCAGCCAGATTAGGTAAGCAGTGCCACATTCCTGCTTCACAGATGGGGAAACTAAGGCAAAGAGAGCTGGGTGCATAGTTCAGCAGGAGAGTGTGTGCTCAGCACACTCATAGCTCTGGGTTTTCCTGGCAGAATAAAGGCACACGGAGGCTGGGTGAATGGCTCAATGTCTCCTCATTTAAGGTAAGAGCAAGACTTAGGTAAGGTCGCATGTTTCCTGCAGCATTCAAAATAGACAGGGTAAAGACTGATTTAAGTGTTTTTGATTTCACAATTGGTCAAAAGTCATAGTCATAAGGAACATACTTGCAATTTTGATCTTCTCCACCCCCACACTGGTAATAAAGGGTTCCGTTGCTCATGGCTAGGCCACTAGCAAAGACCAGAGCCTCCAATCAGTCCCCGTCATAAAGAGAAAGGCTTCACTGTAGAGCTGGTCTGTCAGGAAGAATAAATAGGTCATGCTGATACATTTTTTGATTTTTGGTTTGCACTTATAAGTGGAAAAGTTGGTAGAACTGGCAGCCCCTCTACCAGAAGGAGTTTTGTGCAACGGCGAGGTCAGATCCAAAGCTCTGTGAATAGGTCATGATTGGATGGATGAAGGAGCACTAGATGGGAGCACACTATGGTTTTAACTCCTAGTGCAATCCCCCTCCATTCTCACCACTTCCAAAGGTTCTCAGAGCAAGGGGGCTCCAAGCAGCAGTGTGGAACTGAGAAGATTGGGTGGGGGAATCCCACCTTGGTTCAGGAGAGCATTCAGAGTAGTTCTTCATTGTTGTCTGATTTACAACAGCTCTTCCTGACTATGGGGAATGGGGGAGGGTGATGTCCATGTCTTGTTAGCAGTTATGACCAGTGGTGAGAACATTACTTTCCTACTGAATAGAGAACCTACTACACACATGCATTTATGCAACAATATCATTTAAAAATAATACTTACACACACCTAAAGGGGGGATACTCTTTAAGTCCCCAAACTGATTAAAATGCCTCTGGCTCACCTCTTCTTCAGCACAAAAGGAAAAAAAAATACCACCTGTAGCATTTCACAAAACCAGTTGACAGATATTTCAGTCATTGACAGTTGGAGTCATAATTACTGATGCTAGTAATTTGTCTCACATAAATGTGTAAGTATTTATTACAAAAGAGTAAATTTTCTCTAGAAAATGTAATTAGACACACAGTCCCATTTGAACCCTTTTACGAAAGGTTCTGCACAAAGCGCACACACTGTCCTGGGAGACGCCTGAGTCTCCTGCATCCTTACTCAGTGTGCCTGGGAAAGTGAGACAGTCATAAAAGTGAGTGCCCGGCCTGTCAGCTAAAATTTATTGTATGCAAGCATCTAACTCAAAACTTTCCTGCCCCAGATTCCTGGTGGAGCGCCAGACGTGGGCTTGAAGTATTAGGAAATCAAAAATATGCAGGTCGGTGGGAGCCAATGGGCCCTTATGGGCGTCTTTTCTTCAAAGAAGGTATTTTTCTACAATGTAAAGGATTGTTTCAACAGGATCGTGTCGCTATCTGCAATAATTCCTTTCCATGGCCTCATTATTAAGTTTCTTGAATTCCTGAGCAGATTCAGGGTGACTGAAAATTTGATTAAAAATTCCAAGGACTGAAGTAGAACATCCAGTTCAAGTGTCTTTCTTCCTCAGTCCCTCATGACAAGGGTTGGGTCTTCTGAACCCACTCTGTCCTCTCTGCAGAGACACGGGGAAGGCGAGCTCAGGAACTGGAATGGAGGGTGAGTAGTTATTTATGGTGCAGGACCACTTCAGGCGACACCTGCTGTTATACTACCTCCCATTTAATCAATGATGGCTCAGAAATAATTAAGTCAACCACTCTCACTGCAGCAGATGACCTGCTGGGGTCTCAAGTCTGAGTGACATGAAGATTAATGGATCCATTATCAGGAGCCCACACAACACCACTAGGACATCTGATCAGCTCTGTGTATAGCCACAAGTTGCTGTTTCTGAAATGGAAACAAATGTGTCACCCACAGGAAGATGGATTTCTCTATGTAAATAGCATTGTGTCTTCCAATCTGGGGGATCACTATCACGAGCTGCCAGGGAACAGCACTGGCTTGGCCTGGGCGACGGGGAGAATCAGGAAACACACCTGTGCTTTCTCTTGTGTTTTACACTTTGATGGAATTCAGTGCAAAGAAGAGATGAAATGAAGAGCTATTCTAAGAAATCTGCAAGAACATGGCTGAGGAAGGAATGAAAGAATACTTCTCGATAATATTAAAATGGTTGTTATTGATACAATGAAAACAGCTAAAGGTCATAGCTTTGTATGTGTATATGTGTGTGTACATGTATGTGACATATATATATATATAGGTATATATACCTATGTACATCCATGTCTATATGGCTAGGTGCTGAGGAAGGATTTGGTACTTGAGAGAGGCTGAAAGAACAAGCCAAGCTAGAACTACTGCTTGTTACTCCCTGGCAATCCTGTGCTCACTAGTCCTAGGGAAGTAGCCTATGACTTGAAACAGTCCCTCAAGGCAGGAGGGAGTCAGAGACTCAGGAGACTCAGGAGTAATTTCACAGATTTGGGAAAGTAGAAATTGCAAGAGTCATAAGACCCCTCCCCAGATTATACTGCTGGGGGAGAGGAGACTCTTGTGCAGTTGTTATGTATGTATGTATGTATGTATGTATGTATGTATGTATGTATATATACATGTGTATATGTGTATGTGTATATGTGTGTATGTGTATATGTGATATATATATATATGTATTATATGTATATATGTATGCATGTCTAATCTTGAGTTCCATTTCTGGGGTAAGCAGTGTGTGTGTATGTGTGTGTGTGTGTGTATGTGTGTGTGTGTGTGTGCGTCTGTGTGTCTGTGTGTCTGTGTGTCTGTGTATGCTTTACCACCCAGGACAAATCTCTGGTTTCTAAGGCAGTTGAAAGGTATTAGAAGGATTAGAACGTAAGCAGAGCTTTTTAAACTGTAAATTAGACCCATAAAGGGAAAACCAAAGCAGCTTCCCGCTCTGGTTTTGGGCTGGGAAGTAAATTTCCTACTCTGCCTTCTGTGTTCCTGTGTGATGAAGTGCTGCACAGCTCAGAGGCCAGGTAGAGGCCCAGGGCCCGGGAGCCAGGCATCCACTCAGCCAGAGCCACCAGGGCGGGCACACAGCATCTCGCTAGACGGTGGCATCTGTCATGTAAATACCATCTTGCGTTGGACAAAGCTATGATAATGCATGGGGTGTTTGAGCAATTTTTTTTAAAAGAATCTGTTTATTCTGGGCAGTGCCCTGTGACCATTACCAGATTTGGATTGTCTGTGGCTGTAAAGCACAGGCCATGTGTCACTTTGGACAAGATGTGCTGGCAATCACTCTTTCTCTCTGTTTGTCTTCTCTGGACTTTCCTTCTTTCTGGTAAGTCCATCAAGTGTATAACAGCACACCCAAGCTGGAAAAATAAAGTGTGTGTGTGTGTGTGTGTGTGTGTGTGTGTGTGATGTTCTGGGTTGTCTCCTTTCAGCCCTCTCATTTTTTCTTATTTAAAATTAAATGAATACCTACCTACCCCCACCCCTCCCGAAGCCAAGGCCCTATTTGAGCTCAGTGTTCCAGGACATTGCAGAATAGCAGCTGACCCTACATACCCAGTGGTTGCACAAAGAGACTAAGACCCACAGTTTCAAGAACAGCTGATTTAGGAAACACAGGCAACTTCCAATTCTGTCCCAATGGAACACCTTTCTCCTCCTCAACCCTTAGATATGAAGCCCCAGTTTGAAGCATGTAATTGGCAATGTCTCAAACTCTGGTTACTGTGTTCTTGGGGACTGTACCCTGATAACAGTGCAGCCAGACCTGAGACTCTACCTCTCAGATAAAGACTGGTCCAGCTGGTAAGGTCCTCTAAATTAACCTCCTTTATTTATTCCTGTTAATTGAATTCTTACAAAAATAAATAGCAAGTACTCCCTGATGACGTATGACTTTGAGGTTATCCCGCCTTGTGTTTTCTGACAATCCCTTTTACTTCCACTATGGTTGGTCCAACTTTACAGTGACCGGGACATTCACAGAAACTGCCGCGTTGGTCAGAGCACTGCAGGGGATGGGATAACCATCAAATTCTCTGACAAAAAGAGAGATACAATGATGGACAGTTTAAGAATCCGACATCCAATACTGAGAATGTCGATTGGTATGGGATGTGCAGGCTGGTGTAGATGTGTTAGTGGGACCTGTGAGCATGAAGCGATCCTTTAATACAGTCCTTAAAATTATTTTTATTGATAATTTATAACTGTAATTTTGCTACTGTTATGAATCATAACAACATTTGTATATTCCAATGGTCTTAGGTGACCTCTGTGAGAAGGCCATTGAACCCTTCAAGAGGCCTCAGTCCACAGGTTGAAAACCATTGATCTAGAGGGCTTTTTCCACATCTATGGCTCAGGATAGTGCTCAGGATTGTGCTGGTGGTGGATGGAAGAGGAGAAGGGGAACAAAGAGACATCGAAGGAGGCTATCTCACACCTGTGCACAGGCCCTATTGCTGCCACAGGATCTAGTCGTCCAGGTGGCCCCTTCTGTTCCACCCTTTCTGACTTTCAGTCACTTGGCCAATTGGCCAATTCGTGAGAATTCCATTTGGTGATGTTCTTCAACTCACACATGATCAGCAAAATTCAATATTGAGAATGGTCTCCATAGGTCTACATGTTTGGATGCCTGATCCCCAGTTGGCGGAACTACTTGGGAAGGATTAGGAGGTGTGACCTTGCCAGAGGAGGTGTGTCATTGGGGATAGTCTTTGAGGTTTCAAAAGACCATTCCCAGTCATCCTCTGCCTCCTGCTTGCAGATTGCCATGCCTTTGCTGTGCCATCGTGGACTCTAGCCCTCTGAAACTGTAAGCTCCAAACAGAATGTTTTCTCTTCTAAATTGCCTTGGTCAAAGTGGCTTTTATCATAGCAGTAGAAAAGTACCCAAGACAGACACTAACATCATACAGTGTCTACCACTGAATTTGTGTTAGGGAAACAATGACTCTGAGTGTATCCAGGAATCAGAATTCCTATACATTGAACTTTCAGAAAGAATTGAACTTGCTCACCTCTGCCAAGAAAATCTTACACGTTAGAACATTTTGCCTCAATGGGTTGGCAAGTTCACAATGTCAGAAGAACAATGAAGAGTAGGAAACGACAAGTATATGTGGGGTAAGATGATGCTTGAAAATGTATCTAATGTTTCTGCTTCTAATAGAAAATGGTGGAATGTTCTGTTCTTCATATAGAGATAATGGCCAGTCGCCTGCGTTTAGCAGCAGCAAGCATCCCTCCTAAACGTTTAGCTACATGACTAGCGGCAAGCTGACCCTGAGCAGCTCCTCTTTGGTGGATGCTGTGTGCATGGTCCCAGTTTAGACCATGAAGTTGTGCTTACAGTCAGATTCAAGGTCCACTACCTGTAGCTTGAAGCACTGGTCACATGATTTCTATGGGCCCACTGCTTTCATTTAGCTTACCTGGCTGGTGTGTCAAACCCTGTAAAGCATTTAAAGGTGTGTGACACATACTTCTAGCTTAGAGTTTATTAATATCTATTGTTGTGATTGTTCTGGGTATCCTTTGTTTTGAGTTGGGCTGTCTAAGTATATAATGTATTACTTGTAATTCCAAATATCTTTATTTACTAATGGTTAGTAATAATGGCATATACCTTCTTTATTCAGGAAGCTTATTTACTTAATTGTGAAGAGTGATTTATTAATTTCTCTTTTGTTCACACATGTATACACACACACACACACACACACACACACACACACACACACGTGTATGTTGAGTATCCAGAAAAGTTATCAGGCTCTTTGGTTGATCTCTTAGGTGAAATGCGAGCTGGCCACAGACTCTGAGTTTCAACCTTGGAATGTGTTTAATACTCTGAAATCCCAAACTAGCCTGTTTGTTCCTTGCTACTTGAAGGGAGCTCTCCTCCTCGACCAGAGCCAAGAGTGAAGCAAAGAATAGCTCCAGTGGAGGTCACTATGTGCCATGGAGAGCTGGGGTGACTTATCCAGGCCACCCACGGCCAGAAAAGCACACCGGGAAGGAATGTAACTTAAGAACCTGGGATAAGCCAAGTAGCATTAAAAACACTCTGCCTAAGGGAGCTACCAAGTCCTGTGCTTATTCCTAGTACTATTCTGAACCTGAAACACTGCTGCCAAAGCTAGACATAGATGAGGGTGGGGTTCCTTGGAGCCTGCTCAGAGATAAAGTTACCTGGAGAACACATGGCCTCTCCACAGCAGCAGGCAGTTCTGAGGCCCAGGGGCCACCAACATTGTTTGGGAGGAGGTGACAGGTCTGTGATGAGTGGGGAGGACACAGATGTCAACCACCTACGTGGCATGGGGAAGCATTACATAGCTTGCTGTGGCTGTTGGACGCAGTGACCCACAATGGGGTAATGGGAATATATTCTGAAGAAAGGTGGTTGCTATGTGTCCTGTGCTCAGGCCAGTCCTCTGAAACCTAGGTATGCATTGCATATGGCCACATTCCTTTGATCTGTATAAATTTAAGATATACAACATGAGGTGTTGGTATAAAAGCAAAAGTACCCTTCAGTTCTTTACCTTATTGTTGATTGGCAGTTTCCTTTTGATGTTTAGTTTTGGTAACTCTTTGTATACTAAGGCTATTAAGTCCCTGTCTGACAAACAGCTTTCAAAGACTGGCATTCTGCAGGCTGCGTGTTTGCACTGCCAATCCTTTCCTTTGCTGTGCAGAAACTTTTTATAGTGTGCACCCATTTTATCGTCGTTCTGTTCACAGTAGCCAAAAAAAAAAAAAAAAAAATGGAATCAGCCTGCTCTCGCATCAACAAATGAATGGATAAAGAATTGTGGTTTGTGTATAGTATGGAATTCCACTCCTCTATAAAAAAAATCAAATTATGAAACATGTAAGAAAATAGAAGGACTCAGAAATGATTGTTTTAAGCAAGGTAACCCAGACTTAGAAATGGAAATGCTACATGTTCTTACTTATATGGCTCCTAGCTTCTAATTTACACACATCTCTCACATGTGGAGGGTGTGTGTGTGTGTGTGTGTATAGGTAAAGAAGCTAGAAAGAGGATTATGGGGGAATTTTGAGGGAGAGGGCTGGTCATAGGACACATGGGCCATGAAAAAGGAGAAGGGGACTTCTAGGTGTGGAAGAGTACAGGGGCACGGGGATGGGAAGACAAAAGGGAGCTAGAATAGTAAAAACAAATTATGAAAATGCATGTTGCTATGAAACCTATTGCTTTGTAACACAAATTGAAAAATAAAGAAAAACAGAAGAATAATCAGGGAAAAATACTGCATCATCCCATTCCTATGGATGGATGGAATGGAATCTGAAATATTGAACATGTAGAAATGGACAAGAAATGAGTGGTTCCCCAGGATGGGAGGAAGCAGGATTGGTAGGTCATAGGACTTGTGTCAGATGAGTAAGCTCAGAGAGCTAACATTCACCCAACAGCTACAGTTAACCTACTGCATGCTGAGATGCTGGCCCTTTTAGGAATTTGTTTAACTTAAGGAATTTTTTAGAATAAATTTTGTTAATGTTTTCTTAGCATATTTTTACATTTGTGCCTGGTTCTTTCCTGCATCACTATTATTTTGAAGACCAGCTCATGTATCATTAGGAAGTGACTTGGGACAGCCAGCCAGTACTGACGCCCAGGGAGAGAACTTGCTCTGAATCTTTGAGAGAGGTTCAGTCCACTGCCTGGGTTTCACTCCAGACAGAGCAGTAGAAAGAAGGCAGACTACTTGAGTACTTCAGCAAAAGGCCTCTGGTGTTTCAGGAATGGTTAAATTTTCTATGTTAAAACCCACAACTCCTATGATTGTTGGGTCATTCATTACAGGAATCAAAGAAAAGCAAACCCGAGATTCTGCTGTATTGTGAAGTTTGGCCCCTTCTTTTGGAAAAATCTTAATGATCAAGAAAGCATGTGTTTTTACTCAGATATGTTTTATGACACAGCCGTAAAATCTTGTCTCAAATAGACCTACCGCAGGCCCGCATTGTTCCGCAGACAGTAATGGGGCTTTGCGTCTAAAGCGCCTTTTTGTTCAGTCAAAACTACTGATGAAAACTGGAACACTTCACACGGGAATTATTTACGGCCCCTTTGTTACCAAACTGCCACAGAGCAGAAAATACTGTGTGCTCACCCGCGTGTTGGCCTTAAGCTGGGGGAGATTCTAACATGAGGTGTGACACAGTTCAAAGGCTGCCCGTCTGGGTCACCATCAGCGACTGAGTTGAAAGAGTTTTTACTTGGCACAGATGAAATTCCAGAAGGAAGAAAGTGTGACACATTGGCTGTCCTTGTGCAGATATTATTTTTCATAATAGTTAGAGGGGACAAAAGGAAAAAAATGTTTTCATGTAGACCCTCTGCTGTAGAGGAATATGAAGGATAAGGTGACAAATGTCTGTACGCTGTGACCAAGGGAGCATTTTCCTCTAACAGTGGCTTAATCTGTGGTCAAGACACACCAGACATTTTTAAACACAGAGCCACCCTTCCACTGTGCTCCCACTTCCCTATCTATTTAGCAAGAGTGCTCTTTCTTAAGGAATTTTCAAAACCTTTCTCCCAGGGAGACGGTAGACTGAACCAACACAGGTGGTCCTGAGCTGCTGACATTAAGTTTTTAACATCCAATTTATGTGAGATATGGTCTTGGCTTTAGTCTTTTCAAAAACTTATTTTGATTATACAAGTGTAGGGGGTAAAATATAATAAGTTGTAGTAAATGCAGAATATACAGAGATCAAGTCTGAGTAGTTAACATCTCTGTCTCCTAAACATTTTTTTTAGACAGTTTGATTTACCTGTAATAACTGAATGCATTAGGTTGTGCAGTGGTGTGTCCAAATTCGTGTATAAAACACTTACTGACCGACAAGGGTGACTGTGTGTCAGTTCTTCACCTTTGCTTGCTGTCTGGAAATGGAACTGTCTTCTAGTCATTCATAAACTATACAATTCACTGTGCACTACAACCTCTGCACTCTTATCTAGTCTCTCACTGCCCTATGCCCCCACTCCTATTGATTAGTCCTGTAGATTAATTCTCTTTTCCTTTAAAATGTTTACTTATGAGAAAGAATGTTCCAGATTATATTTAGTACTTGTCTCTCAATTAGCACAAAGCCCGGAAGTTCCATCTTACTTTTCTGTAAATGATGAGATACTTTTTCTGTGTGTGTGTGAGAGAGAGAGAGTGTATGTGTGAGTGTGTGTGTGTGTGAGTGTGTGTGTTTGTGAGTGTGTGTGAGTGTGTGTGTGTGTGAGTGTGTGTGTGTGTGTGTATGTGTGTGTGCTGTGGTCTACTGCATCTGTTCATTCGCTAGGTGAATTCCACATCTTAGGTGTTATGAGTGGTATCTGGGAAGCAGGGATGTTCAGATGTCTCCCTGACAGCCCAGTAGCATTCCCTCAGGAGAGCTGTAGCAGCCGTCCACAGAGCTGTGCTTTCACTACCCTGAGAACCGCATTTCTGTGCACAGTGGCTGTGCCCACGGACATTCCCACTCGCAGTTTAGGCTCCACATCCTTGCACTGCTCCTTTTGTTAAGATATTTATGTTGGCTCACGCTACATGCACAAGGCTCATCTTGAAATCCTGGCTCTCCTGCCTGACTCTCCCCACGCAGGAGATCTAAGCAGGTGCAGCTGTGCCCAATGTTTCTTCTTTTACAAATTGTCCACTCTAACTGGAGAGAGAGATGATATTTCATTGTGCCATTGATTTTGCATCTCTCTGATGGCTGATGAAGATGAGTGGGTTTTCTTTTTTAATTTGAATGCCTCCTCTGACTACTGTCTGTTCTACTGTCAGTCTTAAAGGCTCAGTTGTTACCAGATCTGTTTCTCAAAGACTCGTCTGAAGCACAGTATCACTTTATCCCTTGTCACACATGAGAGATAAATGTGGAAACATAATTCTGTGCATGTAGTCATGACTTGGGATGCAGAGTGAATCCCTGCCGCATGCTACCCGCGGTGGTGCTGGGGGATGCTTGTCTTTGTTCACCAGATGGCAACTGTACAGTCTCACTAGATGCCACTGCGTACTTGAAAGAAAGGGGGCTGGTGGCGAAGGGGCACAGTAGATAAGAGGATGTACTGCTCTTCTTAAAAATTCTTTCTTTCTTTCTTTCTTTCTTTCTTTCTTTCTTTCTTTCTTTCTTTCTTTCTTTCTTTCTTTCTTTCTTTCTTTCTTTCTGAGATCATAATGTAATTACACAATTTCCTCCCCGTTCTGTTCCTCCTTTCAAACTTCCCATTTACCCCTCCTTGTTTTCTTTCAAATTCACTGCCTCTTTTTTTTTTTTTCAAATTCATGGCCTCTTTTTCCTTGATTTTTGTTACATATATGTATATACAAATATATTCCTAAATACATAAATGGTCTGTATAATGCTGCTTCTATGTATTATGCTTCCAGGGCTGACCATCTGGTAGTGGACAGCCAATTGGTGTGCTCTTCTCTGCGAACATCCATTTCTCCCTCTCGGTATTCTTTAACTGCCTGCAATCCTTTGCGTAGGGTTGAGCATCTTTCCCCACTCATATTGGCCTGTCTATTGTTGTCCTTGTTCAGCTTAGTACACAGGAATCTTGTGGAGGACCCACATTTGGTTCCTAGCACCCAAGCTGAGCAGCTCACAACTTCCTGTTTCTCCAGCTCTATGAGATCTGACGCCCTCTTCTAGACTCTGAAGAGACCTGCACTCATATGTGCACATATACAAACACACACACAGACACACCGCAGATAACATAGGCACAAACATATACATAGATATAGAGCTAAAAATAATGAAACTTTTTAAAAAACAAAAGTAGTTGTAGACATTTTGGAATCCCTTACCAATCACAGCCCAGTAATAGTGTTTAGTGTCTAATGTTTAAATATCCAGTACAATGAAGGAACGCGAACAGGAATGGCTGCTTCTTCAAAAAAAAACTCTCATACAGATACAAATCAGAGTGTTGGAGTTCACCCTTGAGCTGTATCTACCACACACTGAATGGACCTCTAAACCATTGTCAGCAATTGCAGAGCAGAGAAACAATTTATAGGGTGAGCTGGTTGGTTTTTGACAACTTGAAACAACTAGAGTCACCTGGGAAGTGAGACTCAGAAGAGCAATTGCCTCCATCAGATGGTGTAATGGATATTCCTGGTTGTCGACTTGACTATGTCTGGAATGAACGACAGTCTAGAATTGAAGGGCTTACTTGTGAGCCAGATCTTGAGGCCGAAAGACACGAGTTTCTGACCTGGATCTTGGCATGGAGATCTTGAGGCATAGTGGTATGAAAAGCTTAGGCCCAGGCAAGATAGTATACTCCTTCAATCCCAGGAGACTAAGGCAAGGAGATCTCTGAATTCAAGGTCAGCCTGGGACAAAACAAGTCCCAGGTCCAGGCGTGGTGGTACAGATCTTTAATCTGGGCCACACGTTCTGCTGAAGATCTATGTAAGGACATTGGAAGAAGGAAGATTCATTCTTCATCTGCTTGCAATTACTTGCCAGCACATCTGTTGAAATCTACTTCTACAGAAGATTAGCTGAAACAACTAGCCTTGTGGGACTGAGCAACTACTAGATCCTTGGACTTCCCATTCACAGCTTACCATTGCTGGGGAGTTGGACTACAGACTGTAAGACATCCTAACAAATTCCCTGACTGTATAGAGACTATCCATAAGTTCAGTGACTGACTACTACATGTGGGCTGTAGACAAACTCTTAGTGGCATTTTCTTGATGTGGGAGGGCCTGGCCCACTTCTGGAGGTAACTATGGGCAGGTGGTTGGTCCTGGGTTGTGAAAGAGATAAAGCTGGTGTTGTAGAGGAGCAAGCCAGACAACAGATTCCTCTATGGTTCCCACCCCCGCTCTTGGTTAGAGATTGGCTTGAGATTCCTCAATGGTGGACTGTGTCATGGCATGCAAGTAAAATAACCCTTTCCTCTCCAAGTTGCTCTGGTATTTATCACTGCAGCATGAGGTGTGTTTTGGGCTGAGTGGTGTCCCTTAAAATTGACCTGTGAAGAGCTAACTACAGTCTTTCGAAATGTGACCAAAGTGGGAGAAAACATCTTGACAGAGGGAAAGAAGGTGAAAGGAGGCCATTGGAGTGGGACAACCTGCCTATGCCCTTATAAAAAGAACTCAGCTCAGACACTCAGGGAGGAAAGACCATGGGAGGACTGGGCATGAAGGCAACCTTGTACGATAGGAGAAGCTTCAGGAGAAACCAGCCTTGCTCGCTAAGGACCTTGACCTTATCCTTCCTGCTCTCAGAATTAGAAGAAATTAATTGTAATTCCTTACACCCTCTGATGTCCAGTATTTTTAATGGTAATCTTGGGAAACTTAGACATCAATATTAGACCTTTATTTTCTGAAACCCAAAACAAACAAACATATGCATTTCTTTCCTTCTCATGTCTACCCTTTCAACATATTATATCACATCATATATCGTATCGTATCGTATCGTATCGTATCATATCATATATGTACCTTCCTACCTGTGCATAGAGAGGGTAAGGTAAATTTTAAAGAGATCAAGGTCCAACTTTGTGTTTTGAGAGGGACATCTGGAGCTTTGTATACTACATCTGTCCTTTCTTGTGGAGATCTTACTGTCAACATTGTCTCTTAGATAGCTTTAGCTATTGATGTAAACCATCCCAAAGTTTTAAGAGGGATTATTACCATGCTTGTCTTCTGGATATGTCTGTGGAATATTTTCTTGAATAATTATTAATGTAGAAGAATCACGTTGGACGGTGCCATCCCCAGGCTGGTAGGCCTAAGTCACGTAAGGAATCTGGCTGAGCATGACACTAGGATCATAGTATTCTTCTCTGGCTTCTGCTTCAGGTCCTGCTTGAGCTCCTGCCTGGAGTCCCTCAGTGATGCTATGCAACCTGAAAATTTAAGCCAAATAGATTCTTTCCTCCTCAAATTGCTTTTGGGTTATGGTGTTAATCACAGCAATAGGAAAGCAAACTATCAAGCAGTATCTTTGTTCCACATTCTTGGGAGATTCGTAGAACCAGAACATACTGTCTAACTCTGAGGAGGGGCCCAGTGTGTGTGTGTGTGTGTGTGTGTGTGTGTGTGTGTGTATGTGTGTAGCAATAAGCATGCATGATGCACTTCAGGTTCTGTTCTGGAGTCAGCTTGTCTTCCCAGTACACACATACCTTTCCTGAACCTCAGTTGGAGGAGATGAAATGGGTACATTTGATCAGACAAAGTATGACTTCAAGTCCATTGGCAACAATCCAGGAAATTTAATTAGTGACACAATGAATCCCTCAAGTGCACAGGCCTGCCTGACTGGGGACAAAGAATCTGCAGCAAATGCCATACAAGAAAGATGCCTCTTCTCAGGCACAGTTGGGTTCTTATTGATATGAGATTATCCCTTTGAATGTACCTCAGTGAACCTGGGACAGAGATAGAGGCTGTGGGCCCCAGTCATTGTGATTAGGACCTTAGTACTACCAGAAAATGTCTGACATGTTATTTACACACACACACACACACACACACACACACACACACACGTGTGTGTGTGTGTGTGCAGAGAGAGAGAGAGAGAGTGTGTGTGTGTGTGTGTGTGTGTGAGAGAGAGAGAGAGAGAGAGAGTAAAATGTGAAGCCCTGACATAAACATTGTTGTATTTCCATTATATGAGAGTCTATGAATATTTTTCATGGCTTTCAAACACGTACTGTCTAGACATGTAATATCTACTTGAGGCAGGCTAGAGTCATTTGAAAAGAGGGAACCTCAGTTGAGAAAATGACCCCACCAATCTGGCCTGTGGGCAAATCTATTAGGCATTTTCTTGACTGGTGAGTGATATGGAAAGGCTCAGCTTACTGTGACTGGTATCATCTCTGAGCTTGTGGTCCCGGCTGGTATAAGAAAGCAGTCTGAGCAAGGCATGGAGAGAAAGCCAGTAAGTCACACTTCTCCATGGATTCTGTATCAGATCCTGGTTCCTGCCCCGAGATCTTGCCCTGACTTCCTTCAGTGATATACTTAGCTTTAAGCTCAAAGAAACCTTTCCTTCACAAGATGGTTATGGTATGTATCATAGAAATAGAAACCCTAAGACAATCCACCTCATTTGTCCTTCCCTGAGAGGGACTTGTTCTTTCTACTGATCATCCAGACTTGCTGACTCTCTCTACAGTAGATTCTAAGTCTATCTTTCATATTTTATTTTTTGTCGTAACTAGACTTCTAGAGTGATTTGCTACTATTCATACCATCTGGACCATGGGCTGTGGGCCATAGAGTCTGCTTTGATTCCCTAGAGAAAACTCTTGGGTCATGATTCTCCAGTGGCTTCCTGTAGTCTCTTATGATAAATCTAATTACTTTCCTTGCTTTTAATCCCTCAGCCTAGGAGTCCCCGTAGACAGCCATCTGTTTTCTCTTGTGTATTTTTCAGATCGCTTATAGGTATATCCTTGTCCCTTGCAATCAAGAATCCCAAGCATGCTAAGGATGTGTCTTAATTAGCATAAGCATTCACCCTGGCACAGCCCAGAACCACCTGAAATGAGTCTCAGTTGACAGTGATTGTCTAATCAGGTTGATCTGTTTGCTAATTGATGTAGGAGTGCCTGACCCACTGTGGGCAGCACCATCCCCTAGGCAGGTGATCCTAGGTTATTTGAGAAAGTCTGAACCAGACTTTGAGATTGAAGGTGAGTCAGAGGGCAAGCCAACAAAGAACATTCTTCCATGGTTTCTGTTTTTAAATTTCTGCTCAAGTTCGTGCTCTGACTTCCTTTAATATAACCTGGAAGTGGAAGTCTGATAAATCCTCCCCTTCCCTCAGTTGGTGTGGTTAGAGTGTTTTTATAACAGAAACAGAGGGAGAAGTAGAACAGAGTGTCTTTCCCCTCACCCTCCTCCATCAGGGTCTTGCTGTATCTGCACTTTCATGATCCTCCCCTGGACTCACATCCTTTGCTTTTGTCTTAGAAGAAGGTTGTGATTCCGTGCTTTGAATGGTGTCTTAGTGTCCTGCCATTCCTGTCTTACTATGCTTGTGTCTTTGACCATATGCCAGTGTCACAATGTCCATTGGGTGAGCCCAGGATACTCACTAGCTTTACTGCTAATGAGATGATCACCATCTGTTTAGGAGAGTCGTGGCTACTTCATGGGCTCTATCGGACTGCTGTACAAGAGTCTGTATTCAGAAAGTCCTATGCCCTTAGGACTTCAAGTTTTGTGGTCTCAATATTAAACATTTTTAGTTTTCCTTTTTAAAATGTATGTCATACAAATGAATCCTAGCCGGACAGTAGAGCATAGGGTGGAGGTGATTGGTTACCCTGTTCACCTGAGCATCCCTTTGCTGTTTCTTTCATTTCTCTGGGACTGGTTTTCACCTGCCCGCTCCTTATGATGGCCACATCTGCCTCCCTTCTCCTTTTTACTTGTGAGATTGCTGGTGCAGCTATCCTTACTTGTCGCCATCAGTACCCCAGAAGTGGGAACCAGGGTCCCTGCACACACTGGAATAGAAGCTATATCATCATCATCTTCAACCACTGCATCTTGAGATTGCAGGCCAGTGGGAATGGTGTGGGGTAAGGAGCATGGGCCTAGTGACCCATGAGAGGGACAATGGGCAGATGAAAGGCCTTATGTATGTAACAGTTATTACCATGGGATTTTAATATCAACTGTGATTGCCGAATTCCTTCTACATTCATTGACTGGAATTCTACGGTGAAAATCTATTGGTTGTTCCCTAGGAGTTGACTTTCTACTTATTTCCTTAAGCCAGGCTCATGGGTTTCCCATTCTTCTGGCAGCAGTGTAGCATGGTCACTCTGGAGTGAGCCATTCTTCAGGCTGGCTTCTGTCCCTCCCAGATAGGCCCTCCAGATAGCACCTTTTGGCTTTCGCCTACACTCTGCACTCAAGCCATTCTTTAAGGAGCCCTGCCACATTTACATTTCTTTTCTTCTTTTTTTTAAAAAATTTTTTAGGGGGAGGGGTGAGTGGTAGCACATTTCTTTGCTGTTGTTATTCTTTTTGTGTGTGTGTGTGTGTGTTTTTTTATTCGATATATTCTTTATTTATTTACATTTCAAATGATTTCCCCTTTCCAGGATTCCCCCATCCCTGAAAGTCCCATAAGCCCTCTTCCCTTCCCCTGTTCCCCAATCAACTGCTTCCCGCTTCCCTATCCTGGTATTCCCCTACACTGCTGCACTAAGCCTTTCTAGGACCAGGGTCCTCTCCTTTCTTCTTCTTGGGCATCATTTGATATGTTAATTGTTTCCTGGGTATTCCAAGCTTCTGGGCTAATATCTGCTTATCAGTGAGTACAGATATCCCTCAACAGAGGAATAGATACAGAAAATGTGGTATATTTATACTATGGAATACTACTCAGCTATTAAAAACAATGAATTCATGAAATTCTTAGGCACATTTACATTTCTAAGGTCCCTTTAGAAGCCACTGCTCCTGTGGCACTTGTTGCTAGTAGCTACTGGTGATTAACAATGCTCTGTGTGCTGTGTGACCAAAGACCTCATATCTTGGATGATTCAAAACACTGGGAGAATCCCTTCCAGTGTTGTATTGCTGCCATGTGGCTGAGTAGAAAGCACGCTAGAGAAAGTTAGGAAGCAGCTCTGAGACGAGAGCCCTTTTAGCTTCAAAGTTAGACTCATTCCACTTCTTTAGAACCTGAAACAAATATCTGTCTAAAGTGTTGACCAATTAATAGTCTCAGCTGCTAGAGTAAAATAGTTTTAAGGAGGCAGAGGTTGGTCTTTTGTCACAAAAATCTACAATCTCTGTGAAAACATGCTCTCTCTTATTCCTGGGTAAGAGGCCTTGAAGAGCAAGTCCAAGTTTATTTTATAAACCCATCAGAAGGACATATGCTGGTGTCACAGAGATGGGTTTCTGGCCACAGGGCGCATGGAAACAGATTGACATCAGAGAGAGAGAGAGAGAGAGAGAGAGAGAGAGAGAGAGAGAGAGAGAGAGAGATGAGATGCCAGGGAGAAACAAAGGTACCTGAGATGAATTCTCCCTGCACCCTTCACCACCATTTTTGAAAACTCCCAAATTTCATGAGTCTGACTACATTCTATTAAAATTGGTAAGTCTATGCCAAAAGGAATGTTCCTTGGACTATCCTAAGCATTATTAGCCATTTTCCTTTGATTGGGTGACATGACAGTTTATAATAGAATAGCAGACCATGGTTACATGGAAAAAACATAAAATTTAACATTTATGTATTTCCAACTCCTGGTCATATGTCAAAGGGATTTAAAATGGATTAAGTGAGAAATTTATGGCTTTGTATAATCACATTTACAGCAATAATATTAAAGCTTTCAAAAAGATGAACAATGGAAAACTATGATGTCAATCTCTTCAGGTACATAACCTGGCATGGGGTGGGGGGGATGGGCACTGTGCTCCGTGTGTGTGTGTGTGTGTGTGTGTGTGTGTGTATGTGACTATAATCAACGTGGCAAAAGGGGACAAAGTCAGCTTCTTACTGCCCTAGGATGGACAGAGCTCTCTTACCATGTAATGAGCCAAAACTACAAGGTCAGGCCCAAGTTACATTTCTGAGCTGAATACTGGCTTTTGATAGGTTCCAGTGTTTCTACCCTGCCTCTACATGATGTTTAAACTGACAGCTAGAATAGAAACATTAGGTAACAGACAGTTACTCAGGTAGGATATGTCTCTGCTTCACTGTGACACTTTTGAGGGTTGTGAATGAATCTATGAATGGCTAGGCATAGAAAACCTGTGGGGAAGTATAGATTAACTGTACATCATAGGCAGGTGACAGAATCATGTAGATATACAACTGTGCATTTATAGATACTTTGTTTATAAAATTGAAAGCAGGATAAATATATTTGTATGTGTATATGTGAGTTTGATATGTGAGTATTTATGTTTTATATTTTGTATACTGTTATGAAGTAGCTTTCATAGATAATCACACAATTATGTGTGTCATTTATATGTAAAATACAACAGTGGTAACACAATATAATAATATAGTTATATCACCTATAAAATCTGTATTGAGCTACTATCTATGGGAGGTGAATGCCGATGTGGGCAAGTCCGTTGCCATGTTCCTCCTTCATTACAGCATTCATTGTCGTGAATATACCTGTAGAAGCATAGCTTTGTATAAAGACTATTTTTATCTAAAAATACCAACAATACATTTCTGTGTTTCTAACAAAATGGAAAAAGAAATATCTCTGGTCATTGAAGAACTCTTACTGGGTAGTTCAGGCCCTCCTAAGACCAGGTTACTTAAATTCTCACCCACGTGCAGAGCTGGGGTCTGAAGGAAGGAAGTAGCAGCCATGCCTACCCAAGGGCCGACAGGGATGAGCAGTCAGACAGGTGAGGATGAGGCCTGGCGAATAGAGAGGATTTTAGCAACTGAGAGCCACTTCTGGCTTAGGAAACTCTTGAGGCATCGTTTTTCATGTGTGAAAGGAAGGAGAGTACAGAGAGATGCCAAGGGCTCCAGGACCACCATTAAGTGATAAAGATGCTATTGGAAATGGGAATAAGTCTAGAAGAAAGTGTAGATTGGATGAGGTAAGAGAGTGGATGAGCTATCAAAGGACCCTGCATCTCCAATCAAGGGACTTAATCTACATTTGAGGGATTTTTTTCTTTCTCTTTTGAGATGATTTCATTATGTTGGCCTCGAACCAACTATGTAGTCCACACTGGCCTCAAACTCATGACCCCTAACCTCGGCACACCCCCTCCATTCCCCAAGGACTTGTAGAACAGATATCAGAGGATTTACTAATAGTAACACGAGGCACTGAATGGCACAGCAATGTAATTCCTCACTTGTCTTCATCAGGGTCATCTATGGAGCACAATCTGCCTCTTACCAGTAGCAATAGAAGTGTAAGTTAGAAACTAGAGGGTCTTGGATAGTAGTCATAGTTGGAGTTCACCCAGCACTATACTCTGAGAGCCTATCAGAAATAAACAAATTAACCAGGTGTTCTCCACAAACCTGGAGAGATTGAGGACACCGACAGGGTTTGGAGCCAATCTTAGCAAGTTTTAATGCTTGAGATGAGTCCAACTAATAAGTACATTGTGACAATGACATTTTAAATGAAATATTTCCTCCCTTTTAGATCCACAAATAAGCCATCTTGTAAGTGCCTCACACTTCCTTCACATTCCTGGCTTCAGATCTCTAGCTCCTTAGATTTAAGAAGAGTTGTCAAGTCTATTATAGCTAATGTGAACATGTCAGCTTCAAAATGATGTCACAGATATCAGGGCCTGGCATGTATATGTACCTGTGTTGGGGGCAGGGTGTTGTGTGGAGAGACACTTTGGGGGGAATCTGCATGTCACAGGTGTCCAGCAATGGTGGTGGGTTGGGGAGAGAGGAAGAAGGCTGTGATGTGTGATTGGCTCAGTCCCAGGATCTGAGACAAGTCCTTTTCAAATCACATGACACCTAGTACATCATTCAAGGACAGCTCAGCCACCCAAAGACAGTGAGTCACGTATAAAAGGACACTTGCCTGACATACCATCTCACAAATACAACATGATGAAAAGGTCTTCAGTAACTCTAAGTAGTTCATTTCCTAAGTGCCACTGTGTACCCACCCATCAATCAGAGCTCAATGCCAACTCTCAAGTAAGTGCTACATGTCAGTGAGCGGTATTTCAAACATCTTCTGTAGCATTTCTTACTAAAATAGAACAACCCCAGCCTTCTAGCCTTCCCTCTGTGCCCCAGAAAGGCCAGAGGCTGTCCTGGCCAGATTAAGTGTGTCCTTCATTGCAACCCTACTTTGCCTTATCCAATAAAATCAAAACAACTGTCCAAATGAAGATTTCTCTCTACATTTTTCCTTTGGTGACTTTGGCAGCGGGTAAAGCTGGGAGATGGACTGACAAAGAAACCTGACATCATAACCTGTAGCCAAAGGCTTGGAGCTTCTTGGTCTGGTAGTTCCCATGGAAGCTGCGGGCTATCAGGAGTATCAAGGCAACCAAAAAACGTAAGAACAGCACTCAGAACATGGTTAAGTTAGTTAAGATTGTAATAACATAATTAAAATTGTGATTAGAGATGAAGGTTAAATTTATGAAAATGGAGTTGATTAAGCACCATTTCTTAGACTTCAGGCTATCTTCATTCATGATGTTCAGTAGAAGTAAGTTTTGCTTACTTAGAAGAATCTGAGTACAATGGGCGAGGCTTCCACCTATTGGGTATTATAGAAGTTGTTTCATGTGCACCTGCAAAGATGGCCCAGTAGGTCACTTATGGCTGAGAATGGAATGTTAACACAGTCAGCTAGAGGGCAGAGACTATCGTGGCCAGCCGAGAAGGTATTCTGGAGGCTTCTGACCTGTCACCTCTTCCTTTGTGAGCTTGACTAAGTAGTTGTTTATTCTAAGACTCAGTTTCTATAAAAAAAAAAAGAATATATTACCCAGGTCATTTATTTGATAAAATGAAATGGAAATGACCAAAGCTAAATAGCTTATTTATTTGACCTTATGCATACATAAGGAACTGTGGTACTTGTAATAGAAAATTTGTGTGTGTGTGTGTGTGTGATTAAACATGGTAGACCTGTATAATTAGTCAATGTTTTGTAGCTGAGAAGAGATACCATGACCATGGCAACTCTTATAAGAGAAAGCATTTCATTGGAGCGTGCTTATTGTTTTGGAGATTTAGTCCATCATTATCATGGTAGGAAGTGTGGTGGCACACAGACAGACATATGCTGGAAAAGTAGTGAGAATGCTACATCTAGATCTGTAGGCAGAAAGAAGAAAGAAACTCTAGGTTTGGCATGGGCTTTAGTAGCCTCAGTGACATGCTTTCCCTAGCAATGTCACACCTCCCAATCTTTGCAATAATGCCATTCCCTGGTGACTAAGCATTCAATCTATGAACCTACAAAGACCAATCTCCTCAAAACACCATGAACGGCAAAGTATTTATTGTAATAACATAACATTCTCATAAGTATCAGCATTTTTAGCTTATGATAATGACAGCAGTGATAAATGCAGTGGCACTAAGTCATGCTCAGGTAACCAGAGTAAGCATAGCAATATGAAGGAGGAAAAGAAAGTAATGAGGAGGAAGACTGAAGCGGGACGAGGAATGGAGGAAAGATAATTAACACTAAGAATTCGTTGAAAAAGCCACATAGAAACCAGTTTTATAAGTTTCATATGTACACAAACATATGCATACAAATATTCATATAAAAGACTTAAGTGGAGTTACCCTACACAGGCAGTAATGTTTCTCTCAGAAGCCATAAAGTGCCAAACAGAAAGCATAGTCCCAAGTGTGGGCTACTGTGATGGTCAGTTTTTGTCAACTCAATACAAACTAGAGTCACTTGGAAACAGCAAATATCAATTGAAGAATTGCCTTTGTCTGATTAGCCTATGGGCATGGCTGTAGAATAGGAGGACCCAGCCCATTGTGGATGGTGCCACCCTGGACAGTTAACTAATGCAGAAACTCACAATTGATCATAGTGAAGAGATAAGTGTCAGTGGAGTGCGTAGACACAGACTGGAGATCTATATTGCCCTGTCCTCAAGGCTTAGGGCTGTTAAAGAAGAGAGGGCATACAGAATGTAAGAGCCAGAGTTCAGGGATGGCCATGATGAAATAGTGCCTTCTGGACCTTACAACAAATATGACTGCTTGTAAAGCAAATGCTGGTCATCATTTGCTTTAGTTATATTTCCATTACTCTGATAAAACACCATGACCTAGACAAGCTATAAAATATTCCATTAGGCTTATGGTTTCAGAGGGTTAGAGTCCATAATGGTAGAGTAAAGACATGGTGGCGAGCAGTGGCTGCTCCAGCTGAAGGGCCATCAGCAGTGGAACCAAGGCGTCACAGGGACCAGTTAGGCCCTGCGCCCACGACCACTGACCTTCGCTGACCAGCCAGACAGCAAGCAGCTGCAGTTGTGCGGCGCCTTTCCTACACGGAGGCCACTTCAGAACTCGGCCTCCCACCAGTCAGGAGAGGAGCATCCATCTTGGTTCCGTACTCCAGGAATCGGACAGACTGAGGTACACAAACATAATCCGAGGCCAACACCGCGGTGGTCTGAGCCCGACGGGCGTTGGCCTGCACCCAGGCCCTGGGCGGGTCGGGGGGCCATCGGGGTGCCAACCCAACCAGGAGGTTTTTTGCCCAGGCCTGCGAGCGCGCCGCCGCCATTTTGCCTGCAGGACGACAGAGAGCTCAGGCGGGCAGACCTGTAACAGGAATAGCCTAAGGCTAACAAAGCGGGGGTCCAGGCCCCAAAAGGCACAGGACTGACCCCAAGAACTGGGCGGCTTGGTGGGCCATCTGTGAGTCAACCCGCCCAGGTGATTGTTAGCAAAGCAGACTCTCCCGGCGCTTTCAGGGAGCGCGGGCGCGCACGCCCGCCATCCTAGTCACCTGGCAAACCCAATTAACAGTCAAAGCCCTAGGGGAACTTTGCTCGGACCTTGGCCTCCCAGGCTTTTGCCTGGACTCAGGGACTGGGCGGCCAGGCTAACCTTGTGTGCGACAGCCCGGTTGGCAGATCGGCTGCCCAGCGGAGTGAGCAGAACACAGGGGAGGTCACAGTAGCATACACCTTCGGCGCTCCCTGGGAGTGCACACGGGCTCCATCTGCTCCACAGACACAATCTGGGGCAAGGCCTCAGGCAGAAGCCCTTAGCTCTACTCTCTCCGCTTCCGGGTCCAGATCAGTCTGGGCGGCAGCATTACATCTCCAAGTCCTGCAAGCGGCTAGCTGGGCTTCCGGGCGGCCAGCTGGGAGAAGTCAGTGTGCTCCAGTGAATCCAGCGGGCCCCAGCGGGAGCCTTCGGGTGCCTGCTTTGGGATCTGAACAGCCTGGGCAGCAGCACACTGTCTACAAGCAGTGCAGGAGGTAAGCTGTGCACCAGAGGCCAACTGGGAAGGGGCAGCTTGCACTGGTGAGTCCAGCACTGACAAGATAAACTAACACCAGTGAGATCTAGATGGCAAAAGGCAAACGCAGGAACGTCACTAACAGAAATCAAGGCAATATGGCAACATCTGAACCCAATTCTCCTCTACCAACATGTCCTGGATACCCCATCACACCAGTAAAACAAGATTTGGATTTAAAATCACTGGTCATGATGCTGGTACAGGAACACATGAAGGTCATACATAAAGAAATTCAGGAGACAATGGATCAAAAGTTAGAAGCCCTTGCAAGGGAAACACAAAAATCATTGAAAGAAATCCAGGAGAATACAAAAGCCAACAAGGAGGAAATGCAAAAAACACTTAAAGAAATACAGGAGAACTTTGCTCAACAGGCTGAGGTCATGAAAGACGAAACACAAAAATCTCTTAAAGAAATACAGGAGAACTTTGGTCAACAGGCTGAGCTCATGAAAGAGAAAACACAAAAATCTCTTAAAGAATTACAGGAAAACACAAACATGCAAGTGAAGGAGCTAAGCAAAACCATCCAGGATCTAAAATCAGAAGTAGAAACAACTAAGAAAACTCAAAGGGAGACAACTTTGGAGATAGAAAGCCTTGGGAAGAAATCAGGGGACAGAGATACAAATATCAACAACAGAATACAAGAGATAGAAGAAAGAATCTTAGATGCTGAAGATTCCATAGAAACCATGGACTCAACAGTTAAAGAAAATGCAAAATGCAAAAAGCTTGTAACCCAAAATATCCAGGAAATCCAGGACACAATGAGAAGACCAAACCTAAGGATTATAGGCATAGAGGAGAGTGAAGATTTACAACTTAAAGGGCCAGCAAATATCTTCAATAAAATTATGGAAGAAAACTTCCCTAACCTAAAGAGAGAGATGCCCATGAATATACAAGAAGCCTACAGAACTCCAAACAGACTGGACCAGAACAGAAATACTTCCCGTCACATAATAATCAAAACACCAAATGTTCTAAACAAAGAAAGAATACTAAAGGCAGTAAGAGAAAAAGGCCAAGTAACATATAAAGGAAGACCTATCAGAATCACAGCAGACTTTTCACCTGAGACTATGAAGGCTAGAAGGTCCTGGGCAGATCTCATGCAGACTCTAAGAGAACACAAATGCCAACCAAAACTACTATATCCAGCAAAACTCTCAATCACCATAGATGGAGAAACTAAGATATTTCATGACAAAACCAAGTTTACCCAATATCTATCCACAAACCCGACCCTAAAAAGGATAATAGGAGGACAACACCAATACAAGGAGGGAAACTTCACCCTGGAAAAAGCAAGATAGTAACCTTTCATCAAACCCAAAAGAAGTTAAGCATTCAAATTTAAAAAATAACGTCAAAAATGATAGGAAGTAACAATCACTATTCCTTAATATCTCTTAACATCAATGGACTTAATGCCCCAATAAAAAGACACAGACTAACTGAATGGATACGTAAACAGGACCCTACATTTTGCTGCTTACAGGAAACACACCTCAGGGTCAAAGACAAACACTACCTTAGAGTAAAAGGCTGGAAGACAATTTTACAAGCAAATGGTCTCAGGAAACAAGCTGGAGTAGCCATTTTAATATCAGATAAAATTGACTTTCAACCCAAAATCATCAAAAGAGACCCTGAGGGACACTTCTTGCTGGTCAAAGGAAAAATACAAAAAGAAGAACTGTCAATCCTGAACATCTATGCCCCAAATGCAAGGGCACCCTCTTTTGTAAAAGAAACTTTATTAAAACTAAAAGCACACATTGCACCTAACACAATAATTGTGGGTGACTTCAACACTGCACTTTCCTCAATGGACCGATCAGGAAAACAGAAACTAAACAGGGACACAATGAAACTAATTGAAGCTTTGGACCAATTAGATTTAACAGATATATATAGAACATTCTATCCTAAAACAAAAGAATATACCTTTTTCTCAGCACCTCATGGTACCTTCTCCAAAATCGACCATATAATTGGTCACAAGACAGACCTCAACAAATATAAGAAGATCGAACTAATCCCATGCCTCCTATCTGATCACTATGGAGTAAAAGTGGTCTTCAATAGCAACAGAAACAACAGAAAGCCCACATACACGTGGAAACTGAACAATACTCTACTCAATGATACCTTGGTCAAGGAAGAAATAAAGAAAGAAATTAAAGACTTTTTAGAACACAATGAAAATGAAAACACAACATACCCAAATCTATGGGACACAATGAAAGCAGTGCTAAGAGGAAAACTCATAGCCCTGAGTGCCTCCAAAAAGAAAATGGAGAGGGCATACATTACCAGCTTAATGACACACCTGAAAGCCCTGGAACAAAAAGAAGCTATTTCGCCCAGGAGGAGTAGAAGGCAGGAAATCATCAAACTCAGGGCCGAAATCAATCAAGTAGAAACAAAGAGAACCATACAAAAAATCAACAATACCAGGAGCTGGTTCTTTGAGAAAATCAACAAGATAGATAAACCCTTAGCCAGAATGACCAAAGGGCACAGAGAAAGTATCCAAATTAACAAACTTAGAAATGAAAAGGGAGATATAACAACGGAAACTGAGGAAATCCAAAAAATCATCAGATCCTACTACAAGAGCCTATACTCAACAGAACTGGAGAATCTGGAGGAAATGGACAATTTCCTGGACAGATACCAAATACCAAAATTAAATCAGGACCAACTAGACCATCTAAACAGTCCCATAATGCCTAAAGAAATAGAAGGAGTCATAGAAAGTCTTCCAACCAAAAAAAGCACAGGACCAGATGGCTTCAGTGCAGAATTCTACCAGACCTTCAAAGAAGAGTTAACACCAATACTCTTCAAACTATTCCACAAAATAGAAACAGAAGGAACACTACCCAATTCCTTCTACGAAGCCACAATTACGCTGATACCAAAGCCACACAAAGATCCAACAAAGAAAGAGAACTTCAGACCAATTTCCCTTAGGAACATCGATGCAAAAATACTCAATAAAATTCTTGCCAACCGAATCCAAGAACACATCAAAACGATCATCCACCATGATCAAGTAGGCTTTATCCCGGGAATGCAGGGTTGGTTCAATATACGGAAATCCATCAATACAATCCACTACATAAACAAACTCAAAGAACAAAACCACATGGTCATTTCATTGGATGCTGAAAAAGCATTTGACAAAATTCAGCATCCCTTCATGCTTAAAATCTTGGAGAGAACAGGAATTCAAGGCCCATACCTAAACATAGTAAAAGCAATATACAGCAAACCGGTAGCCAGCATCAAACTAAATGGAGAGAAACTTCAAGCAATCCCACTGAAATCAGGGACCAGACAAGGCTGCCCCCTTTCTCCTTATCTTTTCAATATTGTACTTGAGGTACTAGCTCGGGCAATTCGACAACATAAGGAGGTCAAAGGGATACAAATTGGAAAGGAAGAAGTCAAACTATCATTATTTGCAGACGACATGATCGTCTACCTAAGTGACCCAAAGAACTCCACTAGAGAGCTCCTACAGCTGATAAACAACTTCAGCAAAGTGGCAGGTTATAAAGTCAACTCAAGCAAATCAGTGGCCTTCCTATACTCAAAGGATAAGCAGGCTGAGAAAGAAATTAGGGAAATGACCCCCTTCACAATAGCCACAAACAGTATAAAGTATCTTGGGGTGACTCTTACCAAACATGTGAAAGATCTGTATGACAAGAACTTCAAGACTCTGAAGAAGGAAATGGAAGAAGACCTCAAAAAATGGGAAAACCTCCCATGCTCATGGATCGGCAGAATCAATATAGTTAAAATGGCCATTTTGCCTAAAGCACTATACAGATTCAATGCAATACCCATCAAAATCCCAACTCAATTCTTCACAGAGTTAGAAAGAGCAATTATCAAATTCATCTGGAACAACAAAAAACCCAGGATAGCTAAAACTATTCTCAGCAACAAAAGGAAATCTGGGGGAATCAGTATCCCTGACCTCAAGCAATACTACAGAGCAATAGTGTTAAAAACTGCATGGTATTGGTACAGTGACAGGCAGGAGGATCAATGGAACAGGATTGAAGATCCAGAAATGAACCCACACACCTATGGCCACTTGATCCTCGACAAAGAGGCTGAAAACATCCAATGGAAAAAAGATAGCCTTTTCAACAAATGGTGCTGGTTCAACTGGAGGTCAGCATGCAGAAGAATGCGAATTGATCCATCCTTGTCTCCTTGTACTAAGCTCAAATCCAAATGGATCAAGGACCTCCACATAAAGCCAGACACTCTGAAGCTAATAGAAAAAAAACTGGGGAAGACCCTTGAGGACATCGGTACAGGGAGAAAGTTTCTGAACAGAACACCAATAGCGTATGCTCTAAGAGCAAGAATTGACAAATGGGACCTCATAAAATTACAAAGTTTCTGTAAGGCAAAGGACACCATCAAGAGGACAAATCGGCAACCAACAAATTGGGAAAAGATCTTCACCAATCCTACATCAGATAGAGGGCTAATATCCAATATATATAAAGAACTCAAGAAGTTAGACTCCAGAAAACCAAACAACCCTATTAAAAAATGGGGTACAGAGTTAAACAAAGAATTCTCACCTGAAGAACTTCGGATGGCGGAGAAGCATCTTAAAAAATGCTCAACTTCATTAGTCATTAGGGAAATGCAAATCAAAACAACCCTAAGATTTCATCTTACACCAGTCAGAATGGCTAAGATTAAAAATTCAGGAGACAACAGGTGTTGGAGAGGGTGTGGAGAAAGAGGAACACTCCTCCACTGCTGGTGGGGTTGCAAATTGGTACAACCACTCTGGAAATCAGTCTGGCGGTTCCTCCGAAAACTGGGCACCTTACTTCCAGAAGATCCTGCTATACCACTCCTGGGCATATACCCAGAAGACTCCCCACCATGTAATAAGGATACATGTTCTACTATGTTCATAGCAGCCCTATTTCTAATTGCCAGATGCTGGAAAGAACCCAGGTATCCCTCAACAGAAGAGTGGATGCAAAAAATGTGGTATATCTACACAATGGAGTACTATTCAGCCATTAGAAACAATGAATTCATGAAATTCTTAGGCAAATGGATGGAGCTAGAGAATATCATACTAAGTGAGGTAACCCAGACTCAAAAGGTGAATCATGGTATGCTCTCACTAATAAGTGGATATTAACCTAGAAAACTGGAATACCCAAAACATAATCCACACATCAAATGAGGTACAAGAAGAAAGGAGGAGTGGCCCCTGGTTCTGGAAAGACTCAGTGAAACAGTATTCAGCAAAACCAGAACGGGGAAGTGGGAAGGGGTGGGTGGGAGGACAGGGGAAGAGAAGGCGGCTTGCGGGACTTTCGGGGAGTGGGGGGGGGCTAGAAAAGGGGAAATCATTTGAAATGTAAATAAAGTATATCGAATAATAAAAAAAAAGTTGATAGAAAAAAAAAAGACATGGTGGCAAACAGCTGAGAATTCATATCTTGATCCAAAAGGAGAGAGAGAGAGAGAGAGAGAGAGAGAGAGAGAGAGAGAGAGAGAGAGAGAGAGAGAGAGATATTTTAATTAGGACTGGCATAAATCTTTTGAAACATCAAAGCCTACCCCCAGGGACACACCTCCTCCTACAAGGCCACACCTCCTAAACCTTCCCAAACTGTTCCACAAACTGGGTATCAATCATTCAAACACATGGGGGAACAATCTCATTTCAGATCACCACAGTATTCTAGCTTGAAAGGGAAGGAGTTCCACTAACTGAGGAGCCATGGTTTCCAGGGAGAGTCTGTTCTTTAAGGACATGGCTCTCCATAGGTCAACCATGCCTCAGTGGGTGGCGCCACATCAATGAGTACGTGGGCAGTACAAACTGGAGTCTATGGATCATTTAAACAAAAAAAGTCATGAAGTCGAGGGAATAGTTATAGGGTGGGATGGGGAAGACTTTGGTATGAAAGTAAACAAAATATATTGTATAAAATTCACAAAGAATTATTAAAATAGTAAGAAATAAAAGAAGATACTCACATGAGAGTTTATAATATTTCCAGTAAGTCACTTTCTGATAAGAAATTATTGAAGGGACCAGTATTTGACACACGATACCCAATTTCAAGTTCTCAGAATGAAGGAGCTTTATTTGCCCCAGAGAGACAAAGGGCATGGAATATGAGACAAAGACAAGAGATAGAGGGTGAGGGATAAGGGGAATGGAACAGGGGAAGGAGGAAGGGGTATTTGTCCCAGAGGGAGAAAGGCTTGTCTAAGAATTGAGAATAAACAGACATGGCCAATAGGCAATAGTTTATAAAGGTAAAGGGGAAACCCTGTGTTATGAAGAGGTGTTTAATTTTGATTTGGCATGTTAACTAGGTGAGTTGAAAGGAGGCTTTTGATTGGTAGACTATAATACTTTGATAGCTGGACCTCCAGAGTCAGCCTCAGGAGGAGGAAGTGGCAAAATAAGGGAACAGAGGCTGGTGGCCAGCTTTAGGAATGTGATCTAACAGTTTTTAGTAAGGTAGAGGGAATGGAGCAATGTTTGCCATGCCCAGCCTTATAAAAGTCCCTTCAATTCTCAAACCATAAGAAGGGAGCATGTGCATGATCTAAAGAAATTTTCAGTAAAAAACTCAAAGGAAAATAGCTAGCATGTCCCATGTAGTACCTACTGGGAACTGTGTGATGTTATCAATTCAAAGATGAGGCTATCCTCATGCAAACCATCCAACCATCAGGGAGAGGATTGAGAGAAATGACACAAGATCCAGTAAGATGCTAAGGGATTGACAGCACTTGCCACCAAGCCTGGTGATCTGAATTCCATCCTGTGAGACACAGTGGAAGGAGAGATCTATCTCCTGCAAGTTGTCTTCTGACCTCTCATGTACACTGTGCCATGTGAATATGTGTGCTCATGAACCTAGATACATAAGGTGCTCAGTCATCTAGTGCAAAGTTGTCCAGCCCTGATGACCATCTTTAAACCTTCTTCTGAACCAGCCAAATACCCCGCTCAGAGCTAAGAAGCCATGAAGATCAAGTTTCATGCAGATTGAATTTTGATCAGCCTAATCTCTATTTGACAAATGTACTTCTATGAAAATGTTTTAACTAAGTTGAAACTCATGTTTAGTAAATGTGCCTATTGATTCATTGTTTTATTTTATAATCTGAAACCACTGGGAAAATTCCTTGTGTGAAATAAGTGACAGCAAGTTGAGACAAGAATATGGATGTATCCAAGTGAGGCCATAAAGCCAAGAGGCATGTTGGATAGCCTGCTGGGGCTGGGGGAGCGCTGAGGGTAGGTGGACAGACAGAAGAGGCTGTAGGAGTTTTTGTGAAGCAACATCTACCTCTAGTCACATAAAAGACAAAATGACAGGGACATTTGGTGATGGGATTGTTTCTCTGCTAATGTTTTACTTAGAACGTCTTTCCAGGATCCCCACTCAGAAATAAAGGCAGCACAAAGCCTCTTCCATCTATGGGAAGCAGCCCCAGGTGCACAGGTATGTGAAGAACACACTTAAGTATCTGCCTGAAATCTGCACCCATGATCAAGTCATTCAGAGCTACCGACACGGCTGCTTGCTCTTCTCCTCCAACCTCTTCAGCCCACAGACATTCTTTGCATTGCTTGTGCATCAGAGGCCTGGAATTGAATGAAAAGCAAGATGGCAATTTCTGGACTGAGCAAGCCTTTGCCAGTGGACATGGTACCTTCTTGTATTTATGCACTTTGTCCTGTGACCTCAGGCCACGCCCCCACTTACTTATCTCTGTCCCCTTCACTTTGTCCTTTGGACAGTTTAAAATATCTTACAGCAAATCCTAAAAGTAGCAGGTTTAAAGGTTTTGACTAAGAAGTAATTAAAAATGGAATATTGGAGATGGGTCTTTCTTCCCTAACTCTATCCATGATATCATAAATGTATATTACACACCTAGTTCAGATACCTAAGCAATATAACATGTGATGGGCTAATTTCCCTCTTCTTTTTTTTTATCATAATGACAATATTGGACAATGATGAACATTTTTGGAAGTTGAAAACTAATATCCTGTTATAACATGGCAAATTGTGATAGAAAGAGATTAAAGAATATTTGACTCAGGACACAAAATCAATGGCTAGTATTGACAACAGCCTGAATCTTTCTGATTTTGCATGGAGCCTTAATCATTCAATTAGAAAAAAATCACAGCTTAAATTTAGCATATACTTTTAGCTTGCTATCTGTGACTCAATATATGTATGATCTTGAAGTACTCAATACATGGTTTATATTTAAAGAACTCAGTTTTCACCCTTCTCCTTATTATTCTTGAAAAGTTTATGGGCATTAATGTTCTGAAATATAAAATACCAAATCGCCCTGATTATCATCTGGTCTTACAGAGAACATGCCTTTTTGTGGCTGGTTGCTTACATGTGCTTCGGCCCACCAGCCAGCACAGAGGGAAACAGCTGTTCCCCTCCGTGACCACCACCCAGTAAGTCCCAACCCTCACGTTTGAGTGTATTTTGATCGTGTCTAATGAGATCAAAAGAAATGTTGGAATGCATCAGTGATAAGACAGATTCCTTCTGCTCCAACACATTTTAAAATTGAACAGTGTGTAGTGGAATGTCTTAATCTGTATATACAATTGAAGAATATGTATTTATACAAGTGATAAAAACATACCTAAATAATATAGTTAAACACATCTCTGTATTTACTTAAAAGACTGTGGTACTTAAAAGACATCTTTATTTTTATTAGAAAAATGGAATTTAAATATAAATGCAAGCTGCTTTAGCTATAAAGAGAGAAACAGAGATAGACATGGTAAGGGAAGAAATTTCAGGTGCATTTACTGTGTCAAGGAGGGAGTCTTTGAGGAGATTCCTGATGGGAGGAACCATAGCATTATGTGTATCAAGATACTATGGTGCAGATCTTAGCTGTTTACAGTTTAAAAAAGTGAAGATGAATATGTATACATATACATCATATACATACATATACATATACACATAATCTTTACTCTTTAAAGTATATATATATATGACAAGTGGCAGGTATTTAAGGGTAGGAACAGCTTGAGAAAGCAGTGAGTAACCTCAGAGTTCAAAGTCACGGGAAGATCAGGTACCTAATTGTAAACAGTCACAGAGAGATGCTTATGTTCAATGGAAATGCTAATTTTTCTTATCTTCTAGGGAATCATCCCCCCTCTCTTGCTCTCGATCTCTCTCTCCCCTCTCTGTGTGTGTGTGTCTGTGTGTGTCTGTGTGTGTGTATGTGTGTGTGTATGTGTGTGTGTGTGTCTGTGCTTGCACATGTGTGACAACATCATGGTTCCAGGGATGGCTCTGACTTGCAGCAAAGGAATGAAGAAAGACAGACACATGGACACACAGACACACAGGAAAGCTGGGATTGGGTGCACCAGGATCTCTGGTGGAGAAACCTCAGCATGGAAGGCTAGCTCTGACAGTGAATTCAGTGATCCAAGGAGGAGATGTGGGGTCAGCGACTTAGTAAAGCAGGCACCCACTCACACACACACTTGGTGGATGAAGCAACAACTTTATTCCCCGCCCCCCATCCTGGCAAGATCTTTGAAGCAATAAAATATTACCATGCAGTTATATTCTATGTTTCTTTAAGTAAATAATTACAAGTGTTAAGTAAAAAAATAGCCTGTTTCCTAATACCCTTACATGAGTAAACATTTTACATATTACAGGTAAAAAACAAGTTCTTCCCGAGGACCCGTGTCTATTCACGTGGAAGCAACTTGTAATAGATGATCAAGGAGTAATCAAGTGATACAGTCATCTCAGCCAGTTCTTTTACTTGCACAATGTATTTTTGTGGTTATAAAGAATCATTTTATTATTCATCTAAAAAGTAATCTTACAAAAATCTTAATCACAAATGTAAACTTTAATATATAAAAATAATCAATCTTTCATTCTGAAGTCCTCAGGGTACATACCTACTCCTTCACAATTTTTTATTAGGAAGCTAAGGACATAAATGGGTACAAGAAATTAATCATTGCCGTTGGTCACCAACCCGTCTTTAGCAAGGAAGGCATGTCAACTAGTAATAACTAGGCTGCCTTTCTTGTCCCCTGACTTCAAGGAGTCCTTTGATAAACTATCAGAAGTGTGCTTTCTAAACTTTAAATTGTTCCCAAGATTTTCTAATTGAAGCCATTAACAAAAACATCTTAACCTAACTTTATTAACAGTCTACATTGCTAAATTCCTTCTAAAGTTGTTGGATGAGTCATTAATCTGCTCTAGCTCTGATGTTTGGAAAAAGTCAATCACTATTATTAAGTCCCAGTGGCACTGCCCAGTGAGGGGCTGGCAACCCGCCCCCAGGGTTTCCACACAACTCACAAATTACAGGGCATGACCAGGATGGCAATAAGCAGAACTTCGCTCAACAACAGCTCGAGGCTCCCAGGAAGCGAAATGTAGTCCTCCAAGCTCAGCAACTCATCGTGACTATGCTAACCAATGAGCTGTTCTCCTATGCTAACCAATGAACTGTTCTCCTATGCTAACCAATGAGCTCTTCTCCAATGCTAACCAATGAGCTGTTCTCCTATGCTAACCAATGAGCTATTCTCCTATGCTAACCAATGAGCTGTTCTCCTATGCTAACCAATGAGCTGTTCTCCAATGCTAACCAATGAGCTGTTCTCCTATGCTAACCAATGAGCTGTTCTCCTATGCTAACCAATGAGCTGTTCTCCAATGCTAACCAATGAGCTGTTCTCCTATGCTAACCAATGAGCTGTTCTCCTATGCTAACCAATGAACTGTTCTCCTATGCTAACCAATGAGCTGTTCTCCAATGCTAACCAATGAGCTGTTCTCCTATGCTAACCAATGAGCTGTTCTCCGTGAGTTCCAATGCTGCTGGCTTTGCTGTTCCTCTCACATGGCCCCTGACAAATCTGTAACTCAGAAGTTCAGCATGTTCAGTAAATAGAGTAGAACAAGGTTATTGCATCCAGCTGGATAAGGAGGCAGGTTATTATGTACAGGTAAAGAATTTTATGGATTTATGGTAGACATGTGGACTTAGGAAGCAGGTTTAGCTCATCTCAGTAGTAGTTTCGGTAGGGAGCAGTCTCCAAGCTGTAAACATCAAGAGGGGAGAAAACTATGCTGGACATTTTCTGCAGATAACTCCAACATCCACACATGGGCCAGACAAAAGCATTTCATATCACTTCAACCCTGTCCTACAAATTCAACAACAACAACAACAACAAACAACAACAACTGAAGAGAAGGGTATAGATGACACTTTTCAAGTAGCAGTGCGGAGGTCTTTCTGTATGAGCATCCCTTAATTGTCTCATTTGTCACACATGTCTCCAAGAACTTTTCAGTGTCTTGTGGACTTGACCTTTCCTTCTCAGGGCTGGGCTGAAGTTGACACACTGCTGTGGATACGCAATTTAAAGAAGAATGGAAAAAATCCAGGATGGAGCTCTCCTCTCCCGCCTTCATTTCCATATGGCTCTGCAAGGGCCTGTGTCTTTTCTGTCTTTGTTAAATGTGTCTTGATATTTTGTTCTTAGTGATTTTTTCTTCTTCACTCATTTATCGTTTTTTTTTAATTGCTGCCCTGAGTATTATTTGTCTTCATTACTAAGATATTTTTCTTTGGTCTCTCTTACATTTTGAACTTCAGGTAAGTGTCTTGACTGCTTAGCATAAACTTCAGTCCATTCCTCAGAAGACAAATGTCTTCCTAAGAAAACCTAGCCACACCTCAGTTAACTCAATAACTGGGAAAATAGTTTGCTCAGATGATAGATTTCATTTTAACTGTGCATTCATCTGCTGAAATGGTAAAATTGCCTGCAAGAGAAAGGGATTTATGGCTACTACCCTCCCAGTGGCTAAAGGGATTTTTATCCGTGGAACACTCGTTCATTTGAGCAAAGTTTTATGGGTTGATCGCTTAGCCTTGTACTTTCAAAAATATTTTCCTAACCACAAAATTTTAATCTAGCAACCAGATGTTAACCATGGTGTCACTCCTTTTAAATATGTTGCATTAAAAAAAAGATGCAAATACTTTCCGGTGTCAGTGCCCACTTCTAAAGTACCAGGAAACTGTCCCTCTCATTGTCATGACACAAAAAAACAAAAGCTGGAAAAACAGAAAACCAGTGGCTTTTCTTAGATGTCTAAGTGCATTGAATCATCAGGAAAGACTATCGACATCTGAATGACAACTCTAACAGAGAGCTGTCACTTGCTAACCTGTGGCAGAGCACACTGGAGATGCCCAAAGGATCTCCAAGGCTGGGCTGTCATTTGAAGGACTTCAGGATGCTAAGTTTATAGAAGGTCAATAAAGAGTGAAGAAGCTCTGCCTCATTGAGTTTAACAGAAAGGATGCCAGCAGGTTCGCATGGTAGGATCCAAGAAAAATCACCTTGTGTCCTTGGCACCAGGGAAAAATGACCGAACACGGTTGAAACATGCCCAGTGTGTTTTCCACGCATGAGGCTCACTCTAGTGATAGTTCATAGGAAGCTAGTTCACAGAGAGGGAAAGGCAAATGCCCAGGTCCAACCTGTGCTGACCTTGATGTTTCTGCTAAAGTGGAGAGGGGAAAATAGTAAGAAATATTTGTAATAACCATAGCTCAGGGACACAAAGAGCTTGAGATTGTAAAATTGTAAAAATGTAGACTATGCCCCACCAGCCTCCTAACCACTGAATGAACTCGCTGCAAACAGACTGAAGCTGAAGCTGATACAGGAGGGAGATCTACTTCAGAAGGAGTCTGCAGGGACACCCCAAGACCAGTGGGGAGAGAAAAACACTGATGTCAAACGATAAGCCCGCTTCTGATGCCAGACACTGAAACCAGGAAGTGAAGACTGTCCTCAATCCAGCATAAAACATCCACTGTTGTTCAGTCAGCCTGGCCATTTCAGTTCTTACTCAATGCACGAGTCTGAGTTCACCTTTTAATGAAAGCTACAAGATATTTGGAACAGGCAAACAAACAAACTAACAAACAAACAAATAAAAACAGTCTAAATGACAAAATATTAGAACAAATCCCAGGAGCGGAAAAAAGAGACAATAATTCATATACTAATGGTTTTAATACAGAATGTCATAAAAAGATAGAAAAGAGAGAGAGAAAGTGAGATGGACTGGGAAGAAGGAGAGAGGAATTTTGGAAACCTAAACTCATTGTGACAGAAATAAAGAATCTTCTTCCTTGGTTGGACACAGTTGAGGAAGAGTCAATAGTTCTCAAACTAGCAATATTCTAATTAAAATATAACTAGGGAAAGAGTAAAAATACAGAGCTAAGGCTCAGGAACCATGGGAAGATTTTATTTTATTTTTTATTTTTAACTTTTCTAAGCAGGTACAATTTATTTATTTCTATTGGAAAACCATTTTTCATACAATATATTCTGATAAATATAATATATGCACATTTAGAATACTTAGAGGAGACCATCAAAAGCTGCAGAACAAATACTCAAAGCAACAATGGTAGAGAAGTTTTCAAAATAAAGGGCATAACAAACAGTAGATCCAGGATAATACAAGAATCACAAGTGATATAAATGCATACATACACATACATACAAACACATATATACATACATACACACATATACATACACAATACATTATTTATCCCTTTGAATCTGTTTTATCCATGTACTATAATTTTCAGATCTATCCATTTTCCTCATATTTCATATTTAATTTTTCTTCCTGGCTAAGTACTATCTACTATGTGTATGCAGCATATTTTTCTTACCTATCTATTTGCTGGTGGACAGCTGATACTACTTACTTGCTACTGGGACTAGAGCAGCAGTCAACATTCATAAGCCAGTGTCTCAATGGTAGGATGAGGGGGAGTCCTTTGCTATATCACATTTTTGATTGGTCAATATTTCAAGAAGGAAAAATAAACAAGCAGTGATACATAGCTGACCTGAGTAGCATTATGATCATCCTGATAGAGTGGATTTCTGTAGCATTCTTCATCTAACAACCACACAGCACACATGCTTCTCAAGATGATACAGGAAGCCAAATCTTCTTCTTACTTCTCTAGAACCAACAGGGTCCTTGTGCTGGCTAGTTTTATGACAACTTAACACAAGCTGGAGTTATCTACAAGGAGAGGGCTTCAATTGAACCTCTAAAGGATCAGAGTGTAAGCCATTTTCTTAATTAGCAATGAATGTGGAGGGCCCAGGCCATTGTGCGCGCGTGGCGTGTGTGTGTGTGTGTGTGTGTGTGTGTGTGTGTGTGTGTGTGTGTGTGTTTGTGTTGGGGTGGGAGTATCCCTGGGATGGTGATCCTGGATTCTCTGAGAAAGCAGCAGAGGAAGCCACAGGAGGCAAGCCACATGCAGCACACATCTGTAGCTTCCTCAGCTCCTGCCTCTAGGTTCCTGCACAGCTGGATTGAGTTCCTGCTCTCACTGCTTTTGATGATGAACTGTTATATGGAACTGCAAATTAAATAAACCCCTTTCTCTTCAAACTGCCTTTGGTCATGGTGTTCCACCGTAGCAATAGAAACCCTAACTAGGACAGAATCCATGATGTGTTCTCTGGCCAACACAGGCTTAAACTACAAATCAACAACAATAATAGTTGAAAATATCTTAATATTTAGATATTAAACAAGATACTTCCTTTTATTTTTTATTTATTTAGTTTTTTAAAATTTTCTACATTCTTTGTTTACATTCCAAATGATTTCCCCTTTTCTGGTTCCCCTCTCCCTGTAAGTCCCATAAGCCCTCTGCCCTCTGCCCATTCCCCAATCAAACCCCTCCCACTTCTCTGTCTTGGTAATCCCCTGCTTTGCTGCATCAAGTCTTTCCAGGACCAGGGCCCTCTCCTTCCTTCTTCTTGGGAATCATTTGAAATGTGAATTGTGTCTTGGGTATTCAGAGCTTCTGGGCTAATATCCACTTATCAGTGATTGCATTCCATGTGTGTTCATTGGTGATTGGGTTACCTCACTTAGGATGATATTTTCCAGTTCCAACCATTTGCCTAAGAAATTCATGAATTCATTGTTTTTAATTTCTGAGTAGTATTCCATTGTGTAAATATACCACATTTTCTGTATCCATTCCTCCAAACAAGATACTTCGAAAGATCATATTAATAGATTTCAAGAGAAATCAGAAGTTAACTGTATTTACTGAGAATTACAATACAGCATACCTCCATGTATGTGTGAGATGCAGAGAGAGACTTTCCTGCCTAGAAGGAGAGAAAATTTTAGTTTTAGAGGCATTAGAGAAAAAGGCTGAGGAGATGGCTATGCTAATTAATCTTATGGATATTTCACATGTATATGTGTATAAATGTTAAACACTATATATTTTTAAAAATGATGTTTCAGTATTTTAATGTGATAGCTTCTCTGAAGTTTAGTTATAACATTTATAAACCACATTTTCATTAAAGAAATGTTATAAATCTATAAGAAACTTGAATTCTGAAATGTCAGAATTTTTAAATTAACTAAATTTATTTACTTTATGTCTGTAACACAGTTTCCCCTCCCTTCTCTGCCCAGTCCTTTCCTTGCTTTCCCTCCCACCCTCTCTTCCTCCATTTCTCTCCGTTAATTGGCAGGCCTCCCATGGATATCAACCCACCCTAACATATCAAGTTGCAGTAAGACTAGGTGTATCTTCTCCTATTGAGCCTAGACTAGTCAGTCCAGTATTGGGAAAGTGTCCCAAAGGCAGGGAAAAGAATCAGAGAGAGACCCCATTCTCACTGTGATGAGTCTCATGTGAAGACCATACTGTACAACTCTTACATATGTCCGGGGCCTAGGTCCATCCCATGCATGTTTTCTGGTTGGTGGTTCAGTTTCTGTGAGCCCCGAGGAGCCCAGGTTAGTTGACTCTGTAGGTCTTCTTGTGTCCTTGATCCTTCTGGCTCCTGTAATCCTTCCCCAAACTATATCACAAGACTCCTGAGCTCTACCTAATCTTTGGCTGTGGGTCTCTGTATCTGTTTCCATCAGCTACTGGGTGAAGCCTCTCAGGAGACAATTATTCTAGGTTCTTGTCTACAATCAGAGTACCATTGATAGTTTCTGGGGTTGGCTCTCTCCCATAGGATGGGTCTCACGTTGAGCCAGTAATTGGTTGGCTGTTCCCTCAATTTCTGCTCCATCTTTATCTCTGAACATCTTGTAGGCAGGACAAATTTTAGGTTGAAGGATTTGTGGGTGGGTTAGTGCCTCCCACCCTCCACTGGAAGTGCTGACTAGCTAAAGGAGGTAGTTACTTCAGTCTCTGTATCTCTGGCTGCTAGGAATCTCAACTAGAATCATCCCCATGAACTTATGGAAGCCTCCCCATCCCAGTTCTCTGCTTGGTTCAGAGGTGCCTGCTACTGCATTTTGTTGTCTTCCAGCCCTCTTTCCTCAAACCTGTTTTCCCCCACACCTTATCTCTACCTCCTGTTCCCCTCCCCACCCACTTTCCCACCCAGGTCCCCCTCTCCCTTCACCTATAATGTCTATTTTATTTCCCCTTCTGAATGAGATTCAAGCCTGCCCCCTTGGATCCTCCTTACTTAGCTTCCTTGGGTCTGTGGATTGTAGCATGGTTATTCTGTACTTTATGGATAACACCTACTTATAAGTGAGGACATCCCATGCATGTCTTCCCTGGTATGGATTATATCAATCAGGACGATATTTTCTAGTTCCATCCCGTTGCCTGGAAATTTCATGATTCCCAACAGAGGAATTTCTAAAGGCCAAGAAGCACTTTAAGAAATGTTCCACATCCTTAGTCATCTAAAAAATGAGAACAGAAGAATGAAAACCAAAATGACCCTGAGATTCCATCTTACACACCTCAAAATGGTTAAGATCAAAAACGTAAGCAATGGGAACACTCCTTCATTGCTGGTGAAAGTACAGACTTGTAAAACCACTTTGGAAACCAATTTGGTATTTTCTCAGAAAATTAGGAATCTCTGTATCTCAAGGCCAAGCTATGCTACTCCTGTACATATACCCCAAAGATGTCCCACCATCCTACAAGGACACTTGTTACAACAACTATGTTCATAGCACTTTTCTTCGTAATAGCCAGAAACTGGAAATGACCTAGATGTTCTGCAACTGAAGAATAGATAAATGTGGTACATTTAGACAATGGAATACTACTCAGCTATTGAAAACAAGGACATCATAAAAATGTATGCTTTTTAACACAACAATAAAATTTATAAAAATAAATAATAATATAAAAAGAAGAAAGATCTAAAAATCAATAGACTATAGGTTAAAGTGTTAGCTAAAAGAACTTTAGGAAATTAAAGAAAACAGAATATTTTATGTCCTGTAAAACTGTAACACAGACATACAAGATAAAAGAGAAAATTGTACCATAGGTCTAAAAATGTTTTCAAAGAACTTGGGGAAAAAGACCTCCTTGCAACTAATCTGCATCTTCAGTGAGAGCGCAGAGCTCAGGGTTTGGGGGGGCCAGGCTTGGAGATCACACAGGAACTCCAGCTGCTCTCCTCCATCCCAGCAATGGACCGCCAAAACCTGTAGCTGAAAACCAGAGAATGTTTAGCTATGATTCTAACCAAATTTATTTAAAACCCATAGATGAAAAGATATAAAAAGTCTAATAAAAGAAATTGAAAGAAATCTAAACAGATGGTGAGAAACTCCATGTTAAAAGATGGCAAGGCAGACTGTTAGGAGGACATCTGTCCGTCTCACCTTGACCTATGCATGAAACAATGCCCACCCCTTCCCTACATGCACATCTTTCTCTTCTTTCAACATAGATAGTACCTTAGTATGTAGCTCACGGTGGCCCAGTACTACCCAGGACCTCTGGTGATCCAGGAACTGTGGCAATCCACTTTCCTCAGACTGAGGGCTGGATTATAGGCTTGTGTCCTTATGCCTGGTTTATATTCAACATTTTAAATATATTAGCAGACTGTTTTGTAGGAATTAACCAACTGAAACTTTGTATAGAAAGAAAGACAAGAAGTAGCCAACGTAATAACAGTGAGTAACAAAGCTACTATAACCTGACTGGTGAGAGAGCAGCACAACCCCTACACAGCTGACCACGCTTGATGGAGGAACAAAGCCATGCAATAGAGGAAGGATGCTTTAGCTCAGCAAATGAAGCAGAATCATTCGCACATGCGTTTGCTGTTGGTGGAATGCCCATGTTCTCCTGGATGGCTCCACATCCATGCACACATGGACAGCACTAACTGGGTATGGTGGGTCATGAAACAAACCACTTGATAGAAAGTTGAGGAGGAATTCTGTGAAAGTTACGAGGGGAGGAGGGGCAGGTGGAGGAGGAAGTGATCATAGTTCACTGTGCATATGTATTAATGTCTCAGAAACAAGAACCATTAAGAAGAAATACAGACAGATTTGACACTTTTCACAAAACAACATAAAATGAATCACAGACCCAAATGTAAAACCGAAAACTACAGAGATGGAGGGTAATAGAGAGATGATCTAAGTGATTCTGGGTGAGGTGATGAATGTTTAGTACAATATATTAAAAAAAACAGGATTAAGAGAAAAATTGACGAACTCTATTAAAACCAAAATCTTTAGGTTGGACAGCACAAACATGAAGATCTGAGCATGAGGCCTGGATCTGAACCCACAAGGTTGTCTTCTGAACTCCACATAAGTACTGAGGCATGTGGATTCCCTCCCCACACATCATGAATATACACACATCTATATACGAATAATAATTAAACAGTAAATCACCATTAAAAGAAAGCACCAGCCCCCAGACTAAAGGAAAATATCTGTGGAAGTCATAACTGATAGAGCATGTATCCCAAACACCCAAAGAACTTTTAGAATTCAACAATAAGAACAAAAACAACCCAATAAAAAGAAAGTGGGCAAAGTATCTGAAAGGACATTTCACACAAGAAGACGTGAACCTGGAAGTCAACCACAGGAATGGATGCTGAGATCCTTTGCAAACTCAAATCATGCACGAGCTGCTGCTACACAGCTCAGAATGTCTAAAATGTAGGGTGGCAGCACTGTATGACACTGACCACTGGACTACCAGGAGCACTGGGGCACTGATGGTTGGTGTAATGCCAAAGTGGCCCAGCTACTCTAGAAGAGTTTTATAGCTGCTCATGAAGCACAACATGTCCATGCCATGATGCTTTTTACCTATTTATTCAACAGGTTTAAAAACTACATATGCATAAAACCAAGTTGTCCATATGTACTTTTAAATTTTATTTTTAAAGTTGTGCATAGCCAACAAGAATAAAGTTGGCTATAAACATCTGTTTTCTAGCCAGAATCCAACTTGATTCTGTGTCAAGAACTAAAACAAACCAAGATTCCCTTCAGTAGTGAATGATTAAGTAATGTATGTTATTATAGAATAATTATTTATCACTAAAAATAAATGAGCTGGAAAGACATTTATGGGAATATTTCTAAGTGAAAGAAGTATTCTTAAAGGTTTCCTGCAGTGTGATTTTAGGTACAGGATATTCTGGTAAGGGTGAAATTAGATCGTTAAAAACATTGGTTGAGACCTGGGGACACAAATCAGTGGCTAAAAATGTGTATGCTCTTGCAGAGGACACAGATTCGATCCCAGTACCCATACTGGGCAGCTCACAACCTCCTGAAATGACACCTGCTTCTGGCCTCTGTGGATACCTGACCATGTATTTGCATTACCCAACCCCAATACATTAAAAGGGGAAATTGCGTGTGTAGGTTCAGAGAAAGAAAGGGTGGCAAAGCACAGGAAAATATTGATGGGGACAAATAGTTCTGCATAATACTGTCAAGTTGACACATGACTTCGCACATTGGTCAATACCAACAAAACGTAACTGCCGAGTGTACCGTAATGTCTTAAAAATGAAAATCCCCATCAAAATCCCAACTCAGTTCTTCACAGAGTTAGAAAAAGCAATTCTCAAATTCATCTGGAATAACAAAAAACCCAGGATAGCTAAAACTATTCTCACCAACAAAAGAAATTCTGGGGGAATCAGTATCCCCGACTTCAAGCAATACTACAGAGCAATAGTGTTAAAAACTGCATGGTATTGGCACAGTGACAGACAAGTGGACCAATGGAATAGAATTGAAGATCCAGAAATGAACCCACACACCTATGGTCACTTGATCTTCAACAAAGGGGTCAAAAACATTCAGTGGAAAAAAGATAGCCTTTTCAGCAAATGGTGCTGGTTCAATTGGAGGTCAGCATGCAGAAGAATGCGAATTGATCCATTCTTATCTCCATGTATTAAACTTCACTCCAAGTGGATCAAGGACCTCCATGTAAAACCAGACACACTGAAACTAATAGAAAAGAAACTGGGGAAGACCCTAGAGGACATGGGCACAGGGGAAAAGTTCCTGAAAAGATCACCAATATCTTATGCTCTAAGATCAAGAATTGACAAATGGGACCTCATAAAATTACAAAGTTTCTGTAAGGCAAAGGACACTGTTAAAAGGACAAAACGGCAACCATCAAATTGGGAAAGGATATTCACCAACCCTACATCTGATAGAGGGCTAATATCCAATATATACAAAGAACTCAAGAAGTTAGACCCCAGGGAACCAAATAACTCTATAAAAATGGGGTACAGATCTTAACAAAGAATTTTCACCTGAAGAAATTCGGATGGCCGAGAGGCACCTTAAGAAGTGCTCAACATCATCAGTCATTAGGGAAATGAAAATCAAAACAACCCTGAGATTTCACCTTACACCAGTCAGAATGGCTAAGATCAAAAACTCAGGAGACAGCAGGTGTTGGCAAGGATGTGGAGAAAGAGGAACACTCCTCCACTGCTGGTGGGGCTGTAAGATGGTACAACCACTTTGGAAATCAGTCTGGCGGTTCCTCAGAAAACTGGACATGAGACTTCCAGAGGACCCTGCTATACCTCTCCTGGGCATATACCCAAAGGATTCCCCGGCATGCAATAAAGACACATGCTCCATTATGTTCATAGCAGCCTTATTTATAATAGTCAGAAGCTGGAAAGAACCCAGATGCCCCTCAAAGGAGGAATGGATACAGAAAATGTGGTATATTTACACAATGGAATACTACTCAGCAATTAGAAACAATAAATTCACAAAATTTTTAGGCAAATGGTTTGATCTGGAAAATATCATCCTAAGTGAGGTAACCCAGTCACAAAAGAATACATGTGGAATGCAATCTCTGATAAGTGGATATTAATTAGCCCAGAAGCTCTGAATACCCAAGGCACAAATCACATAACAAATCACTCCCACGAAGAAGTATGGAGAAGGTCCTGATCCTGGAAAGGATTGATCTAGCATTGGAGGGGAATATAAGGACAGAGAAAAAAAGGAGGGAGGTGATTGGAGAATGGATGGAGAGAAGAAGGTTTATGGGACATATGGGGAGGGGCAATCCGGGAAATGGGGAATCACTTGAAATGTAAACAAAGAATTTAGAAAATAAAAATATTAAAAAATGAAAATCTGAATACCCAAGATACAATTCACAGACCACATGAAGCTAAAGAAGAAGGAGACCAAAATGTGGGTGCTTCGATCCTTCTTAGAAAGAGGAACAAAATACTCATGAGAGCAAATATTGGGATAGAGTGCAGAGCAGGAAAGGCTATCCAGAGACTCGCCTTCATGGGGATTCATCCTAGCTACAGTCACCAAATTCTGACACTATTGTGGATGCTAAAAAAAGCTTGCTGAAAGGAGCCTGATATGGCTGTCTCCTGAGAGGCCCTGCCAGAGCCTTATAAATACAGAGTCAGATGCTTGCAACCAACCATTGCACTGAGTGCAGAATCCCCAATGGAGGAATTAGAGAAAGAACTTAAGGAGCTGATTTGCAACCCCATAGGAAGAACAGCAATATCAACCAACCAGACCCCCCAGAGCTCCCAGGGTCTAAGCCACCAACCAAGGAGTACTCATGGCTCCATCTACATGTAGGAGAGGACAGCCTTGTCAAGCATCAATGGGAGGAGAGGTCCTTTTTCCTATGAAGGACTGATTGATAGATACCCCAGTGTAGGGGAATCGAGGGAGGGGAAGCAGGAGTAGGTGGATGGGTGGAGGTACACCCTCATAGAAGCAAGGGGATGGGATAGGGGTTTCTGGAGGGGGATACCAGGGTAAGGGGATAACACTTGAAATGTAAATAAGTTTAAAAAATAAATTAATATAAAATAAAGAAAATAGGTATGTTAGGTATCTGGGGAACATCAGAGATGAGTGAAGACTAAAAAGGGTCTAATTTTATTACAACACATAGGGAAACACTAAATAAGGTATAGAAAGTGTGCAAAGTGTGCAAGGTGATGGCCAATCAATCATGGAAACAAATCATACATGTAAAACTAAAGGCAAGGCTGCTCTAAAAGGCACCCCATCCCACCTTGGGAAGGCACAGGCCAATGATTCTGATGCTATTGTCTGTATACTGAAATATATAAATACTGATATATATATATATATATATATATATATATATATATATATATGCATATATAATACACATGTATATTGATCTGAAAGACTGGGTAAATGGATGGGACATGGTAGTAGCCAGGAGTTTTGCTATAAAATTAGGGCTCACAGGCACACTGTGGAGGAAGCTGCAGTGACCCTTATGTTAGGGTAGACTATGTTAATGTGTGAGCTATACTCAGCTATAGTAGCACTTGCAAATACATACACACCAGGTTAGTGTGTGTGTGTGTGTGTGTGTGTGTATACGTGTATATATGTGTATACATGTATGTATATATGTGTATACATGCATGTATATATGTGTATACATGTATGTATATACATATATATATTACACTAACCTGGTGTGTATGTATATACATATACATATGCATATACATATATACATACACATACATATACATATATTCTTCTGCCAAGTGACAGGTTGTAGAAGTGACAATACTTCTGGAGCAATGAGCTCATCTGAATCCCAAAGTTTGACTTTGGATCCAAATCTCTGATTGAAGGAATCTGAGATCCTAGAGAAAAGGCTGGATCTAGAATTGTGGCGTGGAGCTTCTGGTAACATCAAAATGAAGCAAAACAAAACAGAACAAAACAAAACAAAACTAAACCAAACCTCCCAGGAGCAAGAAGAAAAGAAACTTTGCATTGCTGGGAGCATTTCAAAAGAATCCAGGACCCCTCATAAAGAGCCTCTCAAGGCTTGGCCAGGAGTATGAAGTACCAAAATTAAACAAGGTAATAGGATCATAACTCAAGCTGTAAATACCCAGTGTCTACATTCCTATAGGCAAAGATTTGAACAAGTAAGTTAAAGGGGGTGGTAGAAGGAGACTTGCCTTTGCCAAATAAATCCAAATAACTTACGTGAATGCTCTCTGCCCTTAAAGTGGAGAGCTATAATGCCTCACCCTTGAGGCTGGTACATGCAGAGTGACTTCTGTGTAAAGGGGATACTGGCAACTTCCAGGGAAGAACTGAATAGATCTTGCCTAAGCTAGGGCACTAACCTCAATGTCAATAGCAGTACCTTGTTGATGTAATAGTATATCCCCTTTAAATGGCCATCCTCTGTGCTCTTCTACAAATAAGACAACTCCCAAATGTAGGCGAATGGAGGAACACTCTGACCAGGACTCTTCCAAAGCATGGAAAGCCATGCTCACATCCAAGGCCACATAAGGAGAAGAGATGAGGGAGAGAATGTGGTTTCCTGAGTGCCACATGGATTGAGACAGACATTAATAAGAACCAGGGGATGTGACCAACAGTGTACCCGAGTTAATTAGAAGACACTAACTTCATTACCCACAGCCACAGCTGCACCACATCAGGCTGGGTTATTAATAAGTGGAGCTAGGGAGAGTTCATGGGATGCACCCATGAATTTCTTTTTTGACCAAATGTAAACTGTTTTAGAAATTAAGTTTAAAACACACACACACACACACACACACACACACACACACACACACACACACAAAATGCCAGAAGCCAAGATTTGTTAAAAGTATGTTTTTTAGCCAAAAAAAGAGGGAGGGAGAACATCAATACTTTATCATAATGAGGTGGTTAGACATAAGGTTTAAGTAAAATTTTCCAAAACTAAAATTAGAAAGTATCATAACTTTCTTGTTTTTAGAAATTCCAGATATTAGTAAAAAAAAAAAAAATAGTTTCACTATAAAAGAAGCAAAAGGACTCTGAGCTGCGATCCAGAGTGATGATGGGAAAAACCACCCTACAACAATAAATGTTGTTTCCTTCAAGCACGGCTATAGCCTTCCTAAACATACCAGTTTTTAGTGATGTTTGTTTATCTCTTCAACTCTGAAAGCACCAGAGAGAGCTGGAACATCAGTAGCAGCCCTGGGACTTGGAGGTAGCCCGGGACTGCAGCCCCACGGCCGGCAGGTAGCCACAGCTGATGTGGGGCCACTCAGGCTGCTGCGAGCTTTGAGCCTCCAGTTCTTCCTTACATAGCCACAGGTCCAAATTTCAAAGCAAGCCTTTTGCACTAAACCTTCTGCAGAATGCCATTATTCCAGTCCAGGGGATCTGGAGGCTACCCACACAACTTGAGTTTAGGCAGAAGTTCTATTTGAAGGAGGAAACAAAACAAAACAAAAAACAAACAAGAAAAAACACCCGATGCAGTATGTTGGATTTGCGCCCACAACAGAGCCTGAATATTCTGAGAGGACGCCGTGCATATTCAAACAACCAGGTAGCCACTGGTATTCTGATAACTGGGAGCCAGAAGGTAATGGGGAAAGAAACTGGCATATTGGTTAAGGACTTCAAAAGAAAAAGTAAGCTACAATTTACAAATAATATTAAATAGTTTAAAAATATTTTTATAGCTGGGCGGTGGTGGTACATGCTTGTAATCCCAGCACTCTGGGAGGCAGAGGCAGGCAGATTTCTGAGTTCAAGGCCAGCCTGGTATACAGAGTGAGTTCCAGGACAGTCAGGGCTATACAGAGAAACCCTGTCTTGAAAAAACCAAATCCAAAAATATTTTTATATCTTTAAATCTTTTAAAGGAACATTTTAATATATTTTATAACTTCTTACATGTACATAGGTTTGCAGATTATATCCAACTCAAATCTCTGTTCCCCCAACTCTCAAGCATATTCTGTTCCCACCTTTTAAATTCTCTTTTAAGCCGGGCAGTGGTGGCACACACTTGTAATCCCAGCCCTCTGGGAGGCAGAGGTAGGCAGATTTCTGAGTTGGAGGCTAGCCTGGTCTATAGAGTGAGTTCCAGGACAGCCATGGCTACACAGAGAAACCCTGTCTTGAAAAAAACCAAATCAAAAAAACCAAAACCAAAATTTTATTTTAAAAGATTTATTTTAGTACAGATAGATAAACCCTTAGCCAGACTAACCAAAGGGCACAGAGACAGTATCCAGATTAACAAAGTTAGAAATGAAAAGGGAGATATAACAACAGAAACTGAGGAAATTCAAAAAATCATTAGATCCTACTACAAAAGCCTATACTCAACACAACTGGAGAATCTGGTGGAAATGGACAGTTTCCTAGACATATATCTGACACCAAAACTAAATCAGGATCAAATAATTATTTATCTTAAAATATAATTATATATATATATATATATATATATATATATATATAATATAATATAAAAGATAAATAAATTCTTATCTCCATGTACTAAACTTCACTCCAAGTGGATCAAGGACCTCCATGTAAAACCATACACACTGAAACTAATAGAAAAGAAACTGGGGAAGACCTGAGAGGACATGGGCACGGGGGAAAAGTTCCTGAACAGGAGATAAGAATGGATCAATTTGCATTCTCCTGCATGCTGACCTCCAGCTGAACCAGCACCATTTGTTGAAAAGGCTATCTTTTTTCCACTGGATGTTTTCCACTCCTTTGCCGAAGATCAAGTGACCATAGGTGTGTGGATTCATTTCTGGGTTTTCAATTCTATTCTATTGGTCCACTTGCCTGTCCCTGTGCCAATACCATGCAGTTTTTAACACTATTGCTCTGTAGTATTGCTTGAGGTCTGGGATACTAATTCCCCAAGAAGTTCTTTTACTGTGGAGAATAGTTTTAGCTATCCTGGGTTTTTTGTTATTCCAGATAAAATTGAGAATTGCTTTTTCTAACTCTGTGAAGAACTGAGTTGGGATTTTGATGGGGATTGCGATGAATCTGTATATTGCTTTTGGCAAGATGGCCATTTTAACTATATTAATCCTGCCAATCCATGAGCGTGGAAGATTTTTCCATCTTCTGAGGTCTTCTTTAGTGACCTGAAGTTCTTGTCGTATAGATCTTTCACTTGTTTGGTTAGAGTCACACCAAGATACTTCATATTGTTTGTGGCTATTGTGAAGGGTGTCATTTCCCTAACTTCTTTCTCAGCCTGCTTATCCTTTGAGTATAGGAAGGCAACTGATTTGCTTGAGTTGATTTTATAACCAGCCACTTTGCTGAAGTTGTTTATCAGCTGTAGGAGTTCTCTGGTGGAGTTTTTTGGGTAACTTAAGTATACTATCATGTCATCTGCAAATAGTGATAATTTTACTTCTTCCTTTCCAATTTGTATCCCTTTGACCTCCTTATGTTGTCTAATTGCTCTAGCTAGAATTTCAAGTACTATATTGAAAAAATATGGAGAGAGAGGGCAGCCTTGTTTAGTCCCTGATTTTAGTGGGATTGCCTCAAGTTTCTCTCCATTTAGTTTGATGTTTGCTGTATATTGCTTTAACGATGTTTAGGTATGGGCCTTGAATTCCTGTTCTTTCCAAGACTTTTAGCATGAAAGGATGCTGAATTTTGTCAAATGCTTTTTCTGCATCTAATGAAATTATCATATGGTTTTTTTTTCTTTGAGTTTGTTTATGTAGTGGATTGCATTGATGGATTTCCTTATATTGAACCATCCCTACATCCCTGGGATGAAGCCTACTTGATCATGGTGGATGATCGTTTTGATGTGTTCTTGGATTCGGTTGGCAAGTATTTTATTGAGGATTTTTGCATTGATATTCATAAGGGAAATTGGCCTGAAGTTCTCTTTCTTTGTTGGATCTTTGTGTGGTTTTGGTATCAGTGTAATTGTGGCTTTGTAGAACGAGTTGGGTAGTGTTCCTTCTGTTTCTATTTTGTGGAACAGTTTGAAGAGTATTGCTGTTAGGTCTTCTTTGAAGTGGATCAAGGACCTCCACATAAAACCAGTCACACTGAAACTAATAGAAAAGAAACTGGGGAAAACCCTTGAGGATATAGGCACAGGGAAAAAGTTCCTGAACAAAACACCAATAGCTTATGCTGTAAGATCAAGAATTGACAAATGGGATCTCATAAAATTACAAAGTTTCTGTAAGGCAAAGGACACTGTCAAAAGGACAAACGGCAACCAAGAAATTGGGAAAAGATTTTCACCAATCCTACATCCAATAGTGGGCTAATATCCAATATATACAAAAACTCAAGAACTTAGACCCCAGGGAACCAAATAACCTTATTAAAAATGGGGTACAGATCTAAACAAAGAATTTTCACCTGAAGAAATTTGGATGACCGAGAAGCACCTTAAGATATGCTCAACATCATTAGCCATTAGGGAAATTCAAATCAAAACAACCCTGAGATTTCCCCTCACACCAGTCACAATGACTAAGGTTAAAAACTCAGGAGACAGCAGGTGTTGGCGAGGATGTGGAGACAGAGGAACACTCCTTCACTGCTGGTGGGATTGTAAGATGGTACAACCACTATGGAAATCAGTCTGGCGGTTCCTAAGAAAACTGAACACAACACTTCCGGAGGACTCTGCTATACCTCTCCTGGGCATATACCCAGAGGATTCTCCAGCATGCAATAAGGACACATGCTCCACTATGTTCATAGCAGCCTTATTTATAATAGCCAGAATCTGGAAAGAACCCAGATATCCCTCAATGGAGGAATGGATACAGAAAATGTGGTATATTTACACAATGTAGTACTATTCAGCAATTAAAAACAATAAATTCATAAATTTTTTATGCAAATTGATGGAACTGGAAAATATCCTAACCAAGGTAACACAATCACAAAAGAATACACATGGAATGCAATCATTGATAAGTGGATATTAATTAGCCCTGAAGCTCTGAATACTGAAGATACAATTAGCATATTAAATGATTCCCATGAAGAAGGAAGAAGAGGGCCCTAATCCTGGAAAGGCTTGATCCAGCATTGTAGGGGAGTACTAGGACAGAGAAAAGGGAGGGGGAAAGATAGGAGAATGGATGCAGAGAAGAGTACTTATGGGATATATGGGGAGGGGGGAACTGGGAAAGGTGAAAGCTTTTGGATTGTAAACAAAGAATATAGAAAATTATATATATATGTATATGTATATATATATACATAAAAGCAAGATGCTTCAATCAGATGGACTTTAAAAAAGATTTATTTTATTTCTAATAGTGTGTGTGTGTGTGTGTGTGTGTGTATGTGTGTGTTTGTGTGTACCTAGAGGCATTGGGTCCCTTGGAACTGGAGAAGCAGGTAGTTGTGAGCTGCCTGACTTGAGTGCTAGGAAACAAAGTTGGGTTCCCTGCAAAAGCAGTGCTTCTTATGATGTATCTCAGAAGTAAGACTTAGTAGAAGGAATTGGGTAGTGTTCCTTCTGTTTCTATTTTGTGGAATATTTTGAAGAGTATTGGTGTTAGGTCTTCTTTGAAGGTCTTATAGAATTCTGCACTGAAACCATCTGGTCCTGTGATTTTTTTCTTTGGTTGGAAGACTTCCTATGACCCCTTCTATTTCTTTAGGGGTTATGGGACTGTTTAGATGATCTATTTGGTCCTGATTTAATTTTGGTATTTGGTATCTGTCTAGGAAAGTGTCCATTTCCTCCAGGACCTCCAGTTGTGTTGAGTATGGGCTTTTGTAATAGGATCTGATTATTTTTTGAATTTCCTCAGTTTCTGTTGCTATATCCCCCTTTTCATTTCTAATTTTATTAATTTGGATTCTTTCTCTGTGCCCTTTGGTCAGTCTGGTTAAGGGTTTATCTATCTTGTTGATTTTCTCAAAGAACCAGCTCGTTGATTCTTTATATGGTTCTCTTTGTTTCCACTTGATTGATTTCAGCCCTGCCTTTGACGATTTCCTCTCTTCTACTCTTCTTGGATGAATTGGCTTCTTTTTGTTCCAGGGCTTTAAGGTGTGCCATTAAGCTGCTAGTGTATGCTCTCTCCATTTTCTTTTTGGAGGCACTCAGGGCTATGAGTTTTCCTCTTAGCACTGCTTTCATAGTGCCCCAAAGATTTGGGTATGCTGTGCCTTCATATTCATTAAATTCTAAAAAGTCTCTGATTTCTTTCTTTATTTCTTCTTTGGCCAAGGTGTCATTGAGTAGAGTATTGTTCAGCCTCCATGTGTATGTGGGCTTTCTGTTGTTTTTGTTGCTATTGAAAACCACTCTTACTCCATAGTGATCTGATAGGAGGCATGGGATTAGTTCGATCTTCTTATATCTGTTGAGGTCTGTCTTGTGACCAATTATATGGTCGATTTTGGAGAAGATACCATGAGGTGCTGAGAAAACAGTATATTCTTTTGTTTTAGGGTGAAATGTTCTATAAATATCAGTCAAATCCAATTGGTTCAAAGCTTCAATTAGTTTTACTGTGTCTCTGTTTAGTTTCTGATATCCTGATTGGTCCATTGAGGAGAGTGGAGTGTTGAAGTCTCCCACAATTATTGTGTTAGGTGCAATGTGTGCTTTGAGGTTTAGTAAAATTTCTTTTACGAATGAGGGTGCCCTTGAATTTGGCTCACAGATGTTCAGAATTGAAAGTTAGTCTTGGTGGATTTTTCCTTTGACCAGCAAGAAGTGTCCTACTGTGTCTCTTTTGATGACTTTAGGTTGAAAGTCAATTTTATCTGATATTAGAATGGCTACTCCGGCTCCTTTCCGGAGACCATCGGCAACCAACAAATTGGGAAAAGATTTTCACCAACCCTACATCAGATAGAGGGCTAATATCCAATATATACAAAGAACTCAAGAAGTTAGACCCCAGAAAACCAAATAACCCTATTAAAAATGGGGTACAGAGTTAAACAAAGAATTTTCACCTGAAGAACATCGGATGGCAGAGAAGAATCTTAAAAAATGCTCAACTTCATTAGTCATTAGGGAGATGTAAATCAAAACTACCCTGAGATTTCACCTTACACCAGTCAGAATGTCTAAGATTAAAAATTAATCTTAGATTAATCTTAGAGATAGCAGGTGTTGGTGAAGATGTGGAGAAAGAGGAACACTCCTCCACTGCTGGTGGGGTTGCAAATTGATACAACCAGTCTGGAAATCAGTCTGGTGGTTCCTCAGAAAACTGGGCACCTCACTTCCAGAAGATCCTGATATACCATTCCTGGGCATATACCCAGAGGATTCCCCAGCATGTAATAAGGATACATGCTCCCCTATGTTTATAGCAGCCCTATTTATAATAGCCAGAAGCCGGAAAGAACCCAGGTATCCCTCAACAGAAGAATGGATGAAAAAAAATGTGGTATATATACACAATGGAGTACTATTCAGCCATTAGAAATAATGAATTCATGAAATTCTTAGGCAAATGGATGGAACTGGAGAACATCATACTAAGTGAGGTAACCCAGTCTCAAAAGATCAATCATGGTATTCACTCACTAATAAGTGGATATTAACCTAGAAAATTGGAATACCCAAAACATAATCCACACATCAAATGAGGTACAAGAAGAACGGAGGAGTGGCCCCTAGTTCTGGAAAGACTCAGTGTAGCAGTATAGTGCAAAACCAGAACAGGGAAGTGGGATGAGATAGGTGGGATAACAGGGGCAGGAAGGGGGCTTATGGGACTTTCGGGGAGTGGGGGGCCAGAAAAAGGGGAAATCATTTGAAATGTAAATAAAAATATATCAAAAAAAAAAAAGAAGTAAGACGTTGTCCATGCTCAAGAAGTCTGTTTTTAGAGCTTGTGTGGCATAGCTATCTCCTGGACACATTATGATTGCTTCCCACTTAGCATATATACATATATATGTCAAAAGCTTTTCTAAAAAATATAATTTCATACACAAGTAACATGTTTACATCACTTCCCCCTTGCCCTTATCCCTTCCAATTCCCTCTTCCTCAAATTCATGACTCCTTTATTGTTACATATGTGTAGATGCATGTATAAATACCACCTGTTTGGTCTACTTAAGTGTTGCTCATGTGTGATGTGTTTAGGGCTGACCACTTGGGACTGAATAACCTATCAGAAGCTCATCCCTGGAGAACACTCATTTTTCCTTCTCTCAGCAGAGAGAGAAAAATATGTCAATTGCTTATAGTTCAGGGTATAGACCTGTGAAATCTCCCCATTTAAACTGACACGTCAGCTGATGGTGTCATAGAGGTCTTGTTAAGGAAACCATATTATTGCTGAGATGTTGTGGGAATTTAGCTTCTTTCTACACCCACTCTTTTCTTCTATTGATTTTATGAGTCTACAAGTAGCACAGTCACTGGCATGGAACTTGATCATCCGCAGATAGTTTATTGAGAGGACATGGGGTGAAAATGTTAGAAACAAAGACAGTGGGAAGCCTGGCCCCTCTGCTCCAGAGTGTCTCACCGGACTCAAGCCACCAAGTGCCGCAGTCCTTTATCTCTCACACTGCAGGCAAAACTCCAGATGCAATCGTTGCATTTATATTAAATGAATAATTGCTTTGGGGATCAAATGAAAGACAACATTTGTATACAGCAGTGGCTCTTAACCTTCCTCATGCTGTGACACTTTAATACACAGTGCTTCATGTCCTGACCCCAACCATAAAATTATTTTCATTGCTACTTCATAACTGTAATTCTGCTACTGTTAAGAATCATAATGTAAATATCTGTGTTCTCTAATGGTCTTAGGGGACCTCTGGTTTAGTTCATTAAAGACAGTTACTAAGGGAGCTGGCACTCCATGTATAGTAAGTACTGCTAATGCCAGTGTTTCTGTATAGAGAATAAATTAAACTTGATAGTAGGAAATAAGACATCCTTTGGCCACTTCAATTCTCTCCATTTACCTTTATATATTCTAAAATTATTATTATTATTATTATTATTATTATTATTATTGGTTTTTTCGAGACAGGATTTCTCTGTGAAACCTTGGTTGTCCTGGAACTCACTCTGTAGACCAGGCTGGCCTTGAACTCAAAAATTTGCCTGCCTCTGCCTTCCAAGTGCTGGGATTAAAGGCGTGTGCCACCACCGCCTGGATTATTCTAAAATTATTAACTGTGATTTGATAATCATTAATCATATAGTCCACACACAGATAATTGTTGTCTAAACTTTCAGGACACTTTAAAGTGTTATTAGGTCTGATATATATATATATATATATATATATATATATATATGCATATATATATCCATATACATGTATATATACATATCCATATATTTTCTTGCTTGACAGAGAAAAGTAATTTGAAGAATTGAAAACAAAGGCATAGGTAAGATGGAAATTTATATGTTGAAGTGCAAATAAAGTAAGGAATGAGCAAATGCACTTGAATCTAGGTTTCATTTAGCATTGGCTTTGAGTAGCTGGCTGCCTGGGTTCTTACTTCCACAAACTGGATCTCACAGTGACATCGGGTAACTTGGAAATAGCTGCTTTTGGAAGGTGTCTTGATCCCTGACTTTGTTCTACTGATGTCTGGGCATGTGTGGAGGGGTGGGAAAGGGAGAGAAACCCAGGTCAGTTCCATCCAACAGCATTCTCCTATGAGCTGAATGAGTCATTTAGTTGCCTAGCAACTACAGCTGACAAACAAACGGTGACATATACCTTCTTGGATTCCACACTGACAAAATATTTTCATATCCATATGAAGTCAACATAAAAAAATCATTCACATATTTTACACCTTTTCAGTGTTTTAAGCTGTGTGTATTCTGCTCATAACCCACATCACCATTAAGAGACCCCATTCTCATTGGAGGGTTTTAGTACTAAATTTTATTAAAGATAGACTCATAAATCCCAGTATGTTCAAATATACTTCCCAGTTTTCCAATACCCAGCTGAGCATAAGATTCCAAGTTTAAATTAAAAATAATGGAAAACAAAGGAAATTAAAGACTCACAGTGGCTCCTCACACCAGACACAATTCAAATTCTTGACGGATCTCGAGGCTGGGGGTCACTTCTGTGAGTGGCAGGGGTCTGCATCCCTGAGCAGATTTCAGGAGGGATCTGCTCATTGCCCTGGCAGCTTTGTATGGAGCATTTCTCAGGAAAATTGGCTTTTGACATTTTAAAATCATCTCTGGCCAAAAGAATAGCTAGCTAGCTTCCACTGGCCAAGTCATGTTTTTAGAGATCTAATTCTATGGTCTGAGGTGCATAACACCAAGGACTGGCAACAGCTCTAGAAAACAAGGTCAGGTCGATCACACTCTTAGCTGGTTTCTGTCATAACAGTGTCAAGCACTGGTAATGTTGATGAAATCCAAGACTTTCACCAACAGATACCGTTCAGAGGGATTTCACAGCTCAGCAACTGTTTAGCTGCACCCAAGACCAAGTGGAAGTGTTAGAAATGGCTAAGGGAAGACTGATTGAGGGACATTTCTTCTCCAGACAGGTGTGCTGTGCATTTTTAGTTTATTAAATGTGGTGGGTTCTAGTCTGAGTGTCTAGACACATCAGAGAGCTGAGAAATCAATTAGTGAGACCCACCAGCAGCTTAAGTTTTAAAGAAAAACAGATTAAATGGCAAGAATACCATCAAAGACAAGTAAACCTCACTTCATGAAGTTCTGTTTTTAAGGTTTGTGGACATGTATTTTCACGTGGTCACAAGTAACATGACTTCAGATTTAGGAAATTTAATATTAGTATTAATATAGATATTGCAGCACAACTCATCATCTTATTAATTTATGCTATGGCAAATTAAATATTACTTATATGATTTTTTAAAGAAAATAATAGTCCAAGGAAAGGGATTCAAACTCCTGCTTTCAATTACAGACTTTTCTGCCTGAGAACTATGAAAACTTAGAGGGAGATTGCAGATGATCCCACTCGTCTGTCGTCTTCTTGGACTTGTTTCATTCTTAGCAATAATACTATTCGATTTTCTCTAGCAAATAAAATAAATGTGAAGTTTGTGGAATGGTCTTTTGGCCTCTAGTACAGAAAAGATTATATCAAAAGTCTCAAAAAGCTGAGCGTCCATGTGGGCTGCTGCCAGCTGCCAGCTGTCTGTCCACAGTGCAGTAGGCTCGTGATGGCAGTTCTGCCCAAGGATTGCCTGGTGTGTCTTATTTCCTTTTATATTTGTAACAGGAACCACAGAGCATCCTTTTTATTGTGCCTCCTTTACAGTAATTGATATCTTGAGATAGTCCACTTGTGCTTATAGCTGCTGAGATGCATTTTACCATGTAAAGCAAAGTTTTTCCCAGGTGTAAAGTAAGAAGAGTTCTGTGCAACTATTTCAGCTTTGAATCAAGCCTGGGGAAAGCAGAGAACCTGGGATGTTTGCTGTGAGCTTGCAGAAAACCCGGCTTTCACTTTTGCTTCCAGGGGCCTCTCTGTCCTTCTAGGCTCTTCAGCCATCCCTGGGGGAAATGCTATGGAAAAGGTGGCCTTGTGTTCCTTGTTTATTCCAAATGATATTCATGATGGGTGGGTATGGTCAAACATATCACATAAGTGTTTGAGATTCTCCAAGAATACATTAAAAATATTGTTGAGGTTTGGTGTGTAGTTATGCATCATAAAGCAAAAGTCTGTTTCCCAGGGTCTAGTTGCCTCAAGATGAGTGAATTCTCATGAATGCCAGCTCCTTAATTTAAAACTACTGGTGACTAAAGATGCCTACAGCTTGTAGCTGGGCAGAAGAGAGATAGGCAGGGCTTTGGTTCCTGGGTTTGGAGTCTGAAACAGAGACCATGAGGAGAGGGAGAGGAGGAGGGGGAGGGGAGAGGAGGGGAGGAAGGCACCATGGTATAGGTAGATCCTGAACATATAGCCATAAGGGCCGGCCTGTTGGAGTGGGAATGGATGAGGAAAGTGATATCTTGGAGTTATAGATAGGGATGTAGACAAAATAGACTAGATGGTTGATATCTGCCCAGCTCTAATGCTTTAGGGCTTATTATAAATATAAAGGTTTATTATAAATATTAAGGCTTATTTAGGAACTAATGATCAAAAATGGGGTAGAAACCCACAAGTAATATTATCCACAACAAAATATCATTTAAAATATGACATTCGCTTTAACTAAAAAAACAAAAACAACAGTAAATCAAACTTTTGTTTAAGTTTGGTTTCACATCAGAATCCTGCCTGTTGCCCACAGATTCTCTGAATGCATGGCTAAGAATATCCTGCTGGCAGGCTTTCTTATTCCTCCTCCTCCTCCTCCTCCTCCTCCTCCTCCTCCTCCTCCTCCTCCTCCTCCTCCTCCTCCTCCTCCCCAACCTCGTCCTCCTCTTTCTCCTCCTCTTCCTCTTTTCCTCTTCTTCTTCCTCCTATGCCTCCTCTTCCTCTTTCTCCTTCTGTTCCTCCTCCTCTTGTTCCTCCTCCTCCTCCATTCCTCCTCCTCCTTTTCTTCCTCCTTCTTTTGTCTTATCTGGAGAGCAATGTTTGTGTATTGATGGTGAAACCAAAGGGTGTTAGCCAATAATTTCAACTTGAAATTATTGTGGAGATCACTTGGAGAGACAAGTTCTTTTCTCAGAAGGTTTAAACATGATAAAACAGCCTTGAATGTGGCACAGCCATGGCTGTGGCCGTGACTGTGGTCATTCAACCTTTCAATGGCATCTCCAAAAGGAATCTGACTGAGCTACCAGGAATGTTGGCCTCCATCTCCTCTTATCTTCAAAGACTCTTATACTAAGAATTTCCATCCCAAATTTTGGTATTCTTGTAAACATCTCATCTATGTCTGCCCTTTGCCTTGGTAACTTGGAGAACATCAATCTCAGGAAATATCAAGGGGAAAGTAGATTACTTTCTGCCCAGAACTGTGTTGGAAAGCAGTTTGTTCCCTTAGAGAGCAATGTGACTAACCCAACAGTTTGATAAAACTTATTGCCCTGGGGATACTTCAGAAGGACTGTGACCTTGAAAACCATTAAAATGGCTTGGATGAGAGATGCCCAGACAGGCCATTATTTGTTTCTGCTCATGACCCAGACCAGGTTGGCCAGTCTTTCTGAATTTGAATTCCCCAGTGTTGAAAGCCTAACACTTTCTCTGGAAGGTCAAAAGTTTTCAGTCGTTTTGTTCCAATATGATTAAGGATTAAAAGCAGAGATTTGCTAAAGGGTTGGAAACACAAAAACAAAAGTGCAAAACATCATCTAAAGCTAACTGTGGGGGCATTTCCATGTTGTTGCTGAGGTTGAGCTCAGAGATAACAAAGCTAGAGTTCCCACATCAGCTTGGTGACACTTCCTCCTAACCATTGGCAAAGAAGAACCAAGGCACTTTGTCTCTTAGGCTTGTTACATTGATTATCTACCTTTGTGTCTGAGGATATTGTAGTGAGAGAGAAACCTCATTCAATTGATTCCTTAAAGCCTTTATTCAAGCTGGATGTGGTGGTATACTGGTAATCTTAATATCTGAGAGGCTATCACAGAGAAACATGAATTTGAAGCCAGCTTGAGCTACAGTGACCTCAATTTTGTGTCAAGTTCTACCCTAAGAAAACAGCCTTTCTTCTACCACTTTGCTTTCCAAAGTACAATGAAGTGGAGATTTCTGGTTTCTTTGAAGACTCAATTGTGTCATGTATTGTTTTTTTCTGGAAACTGTCTTTTTTTTTTAATTTTTTTTATTCGATATAATTTATTTACATTTCAAATGATTTCCCCTTTTCTAGCCCCCCACTCCCCGAAAGTCCCGTAAGCCCCCTTCTCTTCCCCTGTCCTCCCACCCACCCCTTCCCACTTCCCCGTTCTGGTTTTGCTGAATACTGCTTCACTGAGTCATTCCAGAACCAGGGGCCACTCCTCCTTTCTTCTTGTACCTCATTTGATGTGTGAATTGTGTTTTGGGTATTCCAGTTTTCTAGGTTAATATCCACTTATTAGTGAGAGCATACCATGATTCACCTTTTGAGTCTGGGTTAACTCACTTAGTATGATGTTCTCTAGCTCCATCCATTTGCCTAAGAATTTCATGAATTCATTGTTTCTAATGGCTGAATAGTACTCCATTGTGTAGATATACCACATTTTTTTGCATCCACTCTTCTGTTGAGGGATACCTGGGTTCTTTCCAGCATCTGGCAATTATAAATAGGGCTGCTATGAACATAGTAGAGCATGTATCCTTATTACATGGTGGGGAATCCTCTGGGTATATGCCCAGGAGTGGTATAGCAGGATCTTCTGGAAGTGAGGTGCCCAGTTTTCAGAGGAACCGCCAGACTGATTTCCAGAGTGGTTGTACCAATTTGCAACCCCACCAGCAGTGGAGGAGTGTTCCTCTTTCTCCACACCCTCTTCAACACCTGCTGTCTCCTGAATTTTTAATCTTAGCCATTCTGACTGGTGTAAGATGAAATCTTAGGGTTGTTTTGATTTGCATTTCCCTAATGACTAATGAAGTTGAGCATTTTTTAAGATGCTTCTCCAACATTCGAAGTTCTTCAGGTGAGAATTCTTTGTTTAACTCTATACCCCATTTTTTAATAGGGTTGTTCAGTTTTCTGGAGTCTAACTTCTTGAGTTCTTTATATATATTGGATATTAGCCCTCTATCTGATGTAGGATTGGTGAAGATCTTTTCCCAATTTGTTGGTTGCCGTTTTGTCCTCTTGATGGTGTCCTTTGCCTTACAGAAACTTTGTAATTTTATGAGGTCCCATTTGTCAATTCTTGATCTTAGAGCATACGCTATTGGTGTTCTGTTCAGAAACTTTCTCCCTGTACCAATATCCTCAAGGGTCTTCCCCAGTTTCTTTTCTATTAGCTTCAGAGTGTCTGGCTTTATGTGGAGGTCTTTGATCCATTTGGATTTGAGCTTAGAACAATGAGACAAGGATGGATCAATTCGCATTCTTCTGCATGCTGACCTCCAGTTGAACCAGCACCATTTGTTGAAAAGGCTATCTTTTTTCCATTGGATGTTTTCAGCCTCTTTGTTGAGGATCAAGTGGCCATAGGTGTGTGGGTTCATTTCTGGATCTTCAATCCTGTTCCATTGATCCTCCTGCCTGTCACTGTACCAATACCATGCAGTTTTTAACACTATTGCTCTGTAGTATTGCTTGAGGTCAGGGATACTGATTCCTCCAGACTTTCTTTTGTTGCTGAGAATAGTTTTAGCTATCCTGGGTTTTTTGTTGTTCCAGATGAATTTGATAATTGCTCTTTCTAACTCTGTGAAGAATTGAGTTGGGATTTTGATGGGTATTGCATTGAATCTGTATATTGCTTTTGGTAAAATGGCCATTTTAACAATATTGATTCTACCGATCCATGAGCATGGCAGGGTTTCCCATTTTTTGAGGTCTTCTTCCATTTCCTTCTTCAGAGTCTTGAAGTTCTTGTCATACAGATCTTTCACATGTTTGGTAAGAGTCACCCCAAGATACTTTATACTGTTTGTGGCTATTGTGAAGGGGGTCATTTCCCTAATTTCTTTCTCAGCCTGCTTATCCTTTGAGTATAGGAAGGCCACTGATTTGCTTGAGTTGATTTTATAACCTGCCACTTTGCTGAAGTTGTTTATCAGCTGTAGGAGCTCTCTAGTGGAGTTTTTTGGGTCGCTTAGGTAGACTATCATGTCATCTGCAAATAATGATAGTTTGACTTCTTTCTTTCCAATTTGTATCCCTTTGACCTCCTTATGTTGTCGAATTGCCCGAGCTAGTACCTCAAGTACAATATTGAAAAGATAAGGAGAAAGGGGGCAGCCTTGTCTGGTCCCTGATTTCAGTGGGATTGCTTCAAGTTTCTCTCCATTTAGTTTGATGCTGGCTACCGGTTTGCTGTATATTGCTTTTACTATGTTTAGGTATGGGCCTTGAATTCCTGTTCTCTCCAAGACTTTAAGCATGAAAGGATGCTGAATTTTGTCAAATGCTTTTTCAGCATCCAATGAAATGACCATGTGGTTTTGTTCTTTGAGTTTGTTTATGTAGTGGATTGCATTGATGGATTTCCGTGTATTGAACCAATCCTGCATTCCCGGGATAAAGCCTACTTGATCATGGTGGATGATAGTTTTGATGTGTTCTTGGATTCGGTTGGCAAGAATTTTATTGAGTATTTTTGCATCGATGTTCATAAGAGAAATTGGTCTGAAGTTCTCTTTCTTTGTTGGATCTTTGTGTGGTTTTGTCATCAGCGTAATTGTGGCTTCGTAGAAGGAATTGGGTAGTGTTTCTTCTGTTTCTATTTTGTGGAATAGTTTGAAGAGTATTGGTGTTAGGTCTTCTTTGAAGGTCTGATAGAATTCTGCACTGAAACCATCTGGTCCTGTGCTTTTTTTGGTTGGAAGACTTTCTATGACTCCTTCTATTTCTTTAGGCATCATGGGACTGTTTAGATGGTCTAGTTGGTCCTGATTTAATTTTGGTATTTGGTATCTGTCAAGGAAATTCTCCATTTCCTCCAGATTCTCCAGTTGTGTTGAGTACAGGCTCTTGTAGTAGGATCTGATGATTTTTTGGATTTCCTCAGTTTCTGTTGTTATATCTCCCTTTTCAGTTCTAAGTTTGTTAATTTGGATACTTTCTCTGTGCCCTTTGGTCAGTCTGGCTAAGTGTTTATCTATCTTGTTGATTTTCTCAAAGAACAAGCTCCTGGTTTTGTTGATTTTTTGTATGGTTCTCTTTGTTTCTACTTGATTGATTTCGGCCCTGAGTTTGATGATTTCCTGCCTTCTACTCCTCCTGGGTGAAATAGCTTCTTTTTGTTCCAGGGCTTTCAGGTGTGTCATTAAGCTGGTAATGTATGCTCTCTCCATTTTCTTTTTGGAGGCACTCAGGGCTATGAGTTTTCCTCTTAGCACTGCTTTCATTGTGTCCCATAGATTTAGGTATGTTGTGTTTTCATTTTCATTGTGTTTTTAAAAGTCTTTAATTTCTTTCTTTATTTCTTCCTTAACCAAGGTATCATTGAGTAGAATATTGTTCAGTTTCCACGTGTATGTGGGTTTTCTGTTGTTTTTGTTGCTATTGAAGACCACTTTTACTCCATAGTGATCTGATAGGAGGCATGGGATTAGTTTGATCTTCTTATATTTGTTGAGGTCTGTCTTGTGAACAATTATATGGTCGATTTTGGAGAAGGTGCCATGAGGTCCTGAGAAAAAGGTATATTCTTTTGTTTTTGGATAGAATGTTCTATATATATCTGTTAAATCTAATTGGTCCAAAGCTTCAATTACTTTCATTGTGTCCCTGTTTAGTTTCTGTTTTCCTGATCGGTCCATTGAGGAAAGTGCAGTGTTGAAGTCACCCGCAATTATTGTGTTAGGTGCAATGTGTGCTTTGAGTTTTAATAAAGTTTCTTTTACTAAAGAGGGTGCCCTTGCATTTGGAGTATAGATGTTCAGGATTGAGAGTTCTTCTTGTTGTATTTTTCCTTTGACCAGCAAGAAGTGTCCCTCAGAGTCTCTTTTGATGACTTTGGGTTGAAAGTCAATTTTATCTGATATTAAAATGGCTACTCCAGCTTGTTTCCTGAGACCATTTGCTTGTAAAATTGTCTTTCAGCCTTTTACTCTAAGGTAGTGTTTGTCTTTGACCCTGAGGTGTGTTTCCTGTAAGCAGCAAAATGTAGGGTCCTGTTTACGTATCCAGTCAGTTAGTCTGTGTCTTTTTATTGGCGCATTAAGTCCATTGATGTTAAGAGATATTAAGGAATAGTGATTGTTACTTCCTATCTTTTTTGACGTTATTTTTAAATTTGATTGCTTAACTTCTTTTGGGTTTGATTAAAGGTTACTATCTTGCTTTTTCCAGAGTGAAGTTTCCCTCCTTGTATTGGTGTTTTCCTCCTATTATCCTTTGTCGGGCTGAGTTTGTGGATAGATATTGGGTAAACTTGGTTTTGTCATGAAATATCTTAGTTTCTCCATCTATGGTGATTGAGAGTTTTGCTGGATATAGTAGTTTTGGTTAGCATTTGTGTTCTCTTAGAGTTTGCATGAGGTCTGCCCAGGACCTTCTAGCCTTCTTAGTCTCAGGTGAAAAGTCTGCTGTGATTCTGATAGGTCTTCCTTTATATGTTACTTGGCCTTTTTCTCTTACTGCCTTTAATATTCTTTCTTTGTTTAGAACATTTGGTGTTTTGATTATTATGTGACAGGAAGTATTTATGTTCTGGTCCAGTCTGTTTGGAGTTCTGTAGGCTTCTTGTATATTCTTGGGCATCTCTCTCTTTAGGTTAGGGAAGTTTTCTTCCATAATTTTATTGAAGATATTTGCTGGCACTTTAAGTTGTAAATCTTCACTCTCATCTATGCCTATAATCCTTAGGTTTGGTCTTCTCATTGTGTCCTGGATTTCCTGGATATTTTGGGTTACAAGCTTTTTGCATTTTGCATTTTCTTTAACTGTTGAGTCCATGGTTTCTATGGAATCTTCAGCATCTGAGATTCTTCTATCTCTTGTATTCTGTTGTTGATATTTGCATCTCTGTCCCCTGATTTCTTCCCAAGGCTTTCTATCTCCAAAGTTGTCTCCCTTTGAGTTTTCTTAGTTGTTTCTACTTCTGATTTTAGATCCTGAATGGTTTTGCTTAGCTCCTTCATTTGCTTGTTTGTGCTTTCCTGTAATTCTTTAAGAGATTTTTGTGTTTCCTCTTTCATGACCTCAGCCTGTTGACCAAAGTTCTCCTGTATTTCTTTAAGTGTTTTTTGCGTTTCCTCATTGTTGGCTTTTGTATTCTCCTGGATTTCTTTCAATGATTTTTGTGTTTCCCTTGCAAGGGCTTCTAACTTTTGATCCATTTTCTCCTGAATTTCTTTAAGTATGTCCTTCATGTGTTCCTGTACCAGCATCATGACCAGTGATTTAAATCCAAATCTTGTTTTACTGGTGTGATGGGGTATCCAGGACATGTTGGTAGAGGAGAATTGGGTTCAGATGTTGCCATATTGCCTTGATTTCTGTTAGTGACGTTCCTGCGTTTGCCTTTTGCCATCTAGTTCTCACTGGTGTTAGTTGGTCTTTTCAGTGCTGGACTCACCAGTGCAAGCTGCCCCTTCCCAGTTGGCCTCTGGTGTACAGCTTACCTCCTGCACTGCCTGTAGACAGGGTGCTGCTGCCCAGGCTGTTCAGACCCTGAAGCAGGCACCCGAAGGCTCCCGCTGGGGCCCGCTGGATTCACCGGAGCACACTGACTTCTCCCTGCTGGCTGCCCAGAAGCCCCTCTAACTTCTTGCAGGACCTGGAGATGTGGTGCTGCTGCCCAGGCTGATCTGGATCCAGAAGCGGAGAGAGTTGAGCTGAGGGCTCCCGCCTGAGGCCTTGACCCAGATTGTGTCTGTGGACCAGATGGAGCCCGTGTGCACCCCCAGGGAGCGCCGACGGTGTATGCTGCCGGGACCTCCCCTGTGTTCTGATCACTCTGCTGGGCAGCCGATCCCCCAACCGCACACAAGGTTAGCCTGGTCGCCCAGGCCCTGAGTCCAGGCAAAAGCCTGGGAGGCCAAGGTCCGAGCAAAGTTCCCCTAGGGCTATGACTGTTAATTGGGTCTGTCAGGTGACCAGGATGGAGGGCGAGCGTGCTCGCACTCCCGGAAAGCGCTGGGAGAGTCTGCTGGGCTAACAACCTCCTGGGCGGGTTGACACACAGATGGCCCACCAAGCCGCTCAGTTCTTGGGGTCAGTCCTGTGCCTTTTGGGGCCTAGACCCCCGCTTTGTTAGCCTCAGGCTATGCTTGTTAGCTGTCTCTGCCCTCCCGAGCAGTCTTGGTCCTGTAGGCAAAATGGCGGCGCGCACGCAGGCCAGGGCAAAAAACCTCCTGGCTGGGTTGGCACCCTGATGGCCCCCCGAACAGCCCAGGGCCTGGGTGCAGGCCAACGCCTGTCGGGCTCAGACTCCCGCGGTGTTGGACTCGGATTATGTTTGTGTACCTCAGTCTGTCCGATCTGTCTGGAGTCCAAAACCAAGATGGAGGTGAGCCTCTCCTGACTGGTGGGAGGCCGAGTTCTGAAGTCTGGAAACTGTCTTATGAGAGGATGTTTTTGCTGAAGCAGACACATAGGAGGATGTGTTGCTGAGAACAGACACATGGTGTTTTTCTAGAAGAGGTCTGGCAAAAGGGCTTGTGATGTTTTCCTAGAGCAGACCCTTGAGAGAACATGCGATGTTTGGAAAGGGCATAAATATAACCCAAAAGACAGTGGAGGATGCTGAATGGTATTGGTTAACCATGCCATTTTATTTATTTATTTATTTATTTATTTATTTATTTATTTATTTAGCTGGTCATCATTGGGCTTTGCTGATGCTGGTCTTCGCTGATGATGCTTTGTGGTATTAGTTCGCCTTGCTTTTCTTTGCTGGTCATTGTTTGTCATGACTTCATAGAGAGAAACACCACCAAAGAACTTCTGGTGGTGTTCTGGTAGCTTCTTGCATCTTCTGATGTCTTGGCCAATTGGCAGAGCCTCATGGTTTCCTCTGGATTGAACTGTCATTGTTGATTTGTGAATTGTGTTTTCAAGTGGATTGAACTGTTTCTGCTGATTCCTGTGAACTGAACTGCGACTGTCCTGACAACACAAATTGAATTTGCTCCAAAGAACTATTTCTAAATAGGTCCCATATCCTCCTTCGCTTTATTAATCTTTCCTTTCTACTACCTCTGGTGGGTGGTAGGCTAGATGGGAGGTTAAAGCATTTAAATATCCTTATTAAAAGTAGATTTTGATGCCTGCAGTACAAAAGGTTTGTGCAAGTAAAATGCCCATTTCCATTTACTGTGCTAATCCATCTCCTATTTCATAAAACAAGACCATGTTACTTCTCCTTTTCTGTAAAAATATTTTGAATCATCAATAGGTATGGATGTTTTGGTTGGGCTTGTTTGGGTTAAATGAATACAAAGCTTCTAGGGAAAATGAGAATCTGTTCTGGGCAGAAAAGGCAGCTCACTTGCCCAGCATGAGGTCCTGAATCCCATCTCTAACACCGCAAGAAAAAATAGAATCTTCTTTTTTTTTTATTATACATAATAACTGGGCCTTTTGTAGATAATGTATAGGAAGCTTTTTATTCTTTCTTGAGACTGGGTTTATACCCTCCAGTTTTCACTTCCCAACTGAAGGATTACAGCATGCCTGACTCACAATGAGCTCTTCCTTCTGTAGGTAGTGGATTTGTGTGTGTGTGTGTGTGTGTGTGTGTGTGTGTGTTTTGGTTAATGAAAGATGCCAGACTCCAATGCATCATCCTCATGCATGTGTGTGGTGTTCTCTGATCCTATTTACTCTCAGTATCCCCAGCTGCCTCCCTCTCCTCTTCCTCCAAAGTATTTTAAGTCCACATTCTGCATTGTCTTACTGTGCCTGAATTCTCTTACTTAACACAGTTATCTCCAGCTCACTGTTTGTTCCAGCAAATGTCATAATTTCATTTTCTTTATAGCTATATTTGTGATCCATTGTTTACATATACTCCAGTTTCCTTCTTCATCTCTCTGCTTATGGACACCTGGGCTGAATGCATACTTTGCTACTATGATGAGCTCAGATGAATTGGTGTCTCTATGGCATGTTATCTTTGATTCCTTTGGTTATGGACCCAGAAGCAGTATCCTGGATCATATGGCCTTTCTAGTTTCAGCTTTCTCAGGAGCAGCTACATTGATCTCCGTAGTGGTTGATTTTGCTCACATTTTTACAGCGATGTAGAAAGGTCCATTTTTCTTGTATCTATGACAACAATTGTTGCTTGGTCTCTTAATGAGAGCTCTTCTGACAGCAGTAGACAGAATCCCTACATTTTGTTTCCATTATTTCCTGATGGCTGAGGATACCAGTTTCTCAATATATAAGTGTGTTCATTGTTATTGTGGGGTATATTGGTTTAGTCAGATATAATAATGCTTGGCTGTCTGACTCCTATTTTCCTATTGTGCATAAGACAGGTAACACTTGAATGTCATAACTGAACTGGTCTTAGATTCTTTGCCTTTTATCTCTTTCAACTGCCTTTATCATTGTGAATAAAAGCACATGAAAGTTTGGTGTTTGTTTCAGACTTACACACTGGCTCTCTGTGCTAAGAGCTATGTGAAGACCATATGTCTTCAGCGGGCCTGCAGCTTACACCTCAGGGTGAGTACCATGTCAGGAAGTGTCCAGAATTATAACTTGAGTGTTCTGGATTGTCTTGTCGTCTGTTGTCATCTAGATATCCATTGTCATCCTCACAGAGTTGTATGTTCAAGCACATTTAATGTTTCTTAGCCATCTAAAACATAAGATGATACTAAGAATGACTAACACTCTCTCTTCAAAAGACAGGTCAAGTAGCCTTGATTTAAGAGTTGGAGATGTTTGCATCTTTTTATCATAGTACTTTGGGAATGAGCCAAAATCTAAACCTGAAGCTCATTTATGATTGATACACAAAGTAGACACATTTGATAAAAATAGAAGAGTGTGCTGGTTACTTTTGTCAACTTGATACAAACTAGAGTCATGTGGGAATAAGAAACCTTAACAGAGGAAATGCATCTATCAGATTGACTTGTGGGTATGTCTTTGAAGTTATTTTCTTGATTATTGATTAATATGGGAAGGCTCAGATCACTGTGAGCAGTGCTACCCCTGGACAGGTGTTTATGGGTTATAAAAAAAAAAGCAAAATGAGTAAGTCAGGAGAAGAAAATCATGAAGCAGGATTCCATCATTATTTCTGGTTCAGTTCTTCCTTGGGTTCCTGCCCTGGTTTCCCTTAGTGATGGATTGTGAGCAGGAAATATAAGATAAAATAAACCTTTGCCTCCCCAGATTGTTGTTTATGATTATGGTGTTTATCACAGCAACAGAAAGTAAGCTAAAACAGGGATCTTATTTGGTAAATTTACCACTTGTGTTATAGAGGGGCCTTTCAAGGACGCCAGGTGGGGGATTTTCCAAGTGTGGCTTTATTTATTTTTTTTTATTTTTTTGTTTTTTGTGACTTAATCAGAATTGGGGAAAAAAGTTGAGTGTTAGACTTCCAGATTACAGATATTCAACCTATATTGGTAGATTTCTGAAATAGAGACAAACATTTAGAGTTGCAGGAGTCCTACTTTTAAAATTCAGCTAGTAGTGTTGTGTATCATGTGCTCCCTTCCTTCTTGCCTCGATTCTGGATAACATAGCCATAGCTGTCAAGGAGCGGGCAGAGAAAGGTCACTAATTACAACTGTCTTCAAACCATGCTCCTACATAAAAATGTAGGTCTCCAGCCTCTGTGACATAGACATTTCCTGCAAAGACAAAAGACAAAATGCTCAAATGCTGCAGCTCTCTGAGCCTGGCAGGTGCCACTGGCTAGCTGGTAACCAGCAAGGCTGGAGGAAGTCTGTCTTACCAACTGGGCTTTCTCTCCACTGACCTCATGCCTGTGCACAGTCTTTGAACAGATTGTGCCAGCCTGGTGCCAGGTAACTGCCTTTCAATTTCTGTTCCTGCAGATCCCTTACTTCCTGCAGGAATGTGGGCTGTGCACACCCTTGCTTTGAAGCTCAGATACATAACACCAACCTGGGAAGTCGGGAAACCTTCCAGGGTGATTTGTGTTCCCACCGAGGAGTAGCTAATAAGCTAGATCAGGGCACAGGCTGCCCTAGTAAAGACCTGTTTATGTGAAGTCTGAAACAGCCCTGCTGACTTCTGTACAACTTAGTACTGGTGTGTGTGACATACACTATTGATTTGTTAGAATGTGAGAGGCTCCTTGTGTTTGGTTGCGAGTCTAGACAAGGTTATCAGTGTGCTATTTCCTGACTTTGTCTTGCCCTGCTCTAGTGAAAAAGAAGAAAGTCCAATTTCTTGGGAAAACATTGATTGATATGCAAATGGATGCAATAGCGGGAGTGAGGTGGGGTGGGGGTGGCGATGGGGAGGAGAGCCAGTCACTGAATCCACCTCAGCTTGAGCCAGGGTTTGGACCATCTCCAAAGGCAAAGGATTAGCGACGACCACTGCCAGGTGTGGCATGGAATTACAGAAATCCAGGAGGGTACACTTGCTGAAGTCAGGAGGGAGCTTATGGAAGCAAAGGGTGACAGTGGCCAAATTCCCCAAATCAAGCTGGTTCTCAGCATCTAGGGAACGGGCACTGAGCAACTCTTGTCTGATTCAGAGCTCAGACTGGGGTGGTCCGAAAATGTTCATCCAGGCAACAAGAACATAGTTGAGACCAAAAGGTTTGCTTTAGTAGTCTCGGAATGTACCAAGTACATCCCCAGAGCAGTGAGTGCTGAGTCAGGTCCTCCAGCCTGACAGGGAAGGGAACATCCATGAACAGGTAGAGGTTGGGAGCACACTATCATTGTGCCTCCTCCAGGGGAAGGAGATCCTGCGGACCAGATGTCCTCAGATCTGTGGTTGTGATGCCTGCACTGATTTTGGCAATGTGCTTCCAACACTAAAGTCTCTGGAGCTGTCTTGGCTACTCAGGAGGTTGAACCCAGCAGCTCCCCCTAGAGGAATGCTAGTGTAGGAACAACATGCATCTTGAAGAGAAAGCATGCATCTTTGGTAGTAGGGTCACCTTCCTATTTAAAGTTAAAGGGCGCTTTAAAATATGATTCAAGGATGGTATGGGATAGTTTCTGCACAGTGGTGTTGCAAAAACACACAAAAAGGTTTCCCAACTTCTGCTGGTGGTATTCACTTGAGCTTTTGGGAGTGTGACTAAAACCTCCACCCCCCCCCCCCCATCCCTCACCCCTCTCCAGGCTGAGCACCCCTGGACCATAGCCAGACAGTGCTCCCTTTCAGCATGCACACAGACAGAGGCAGTCACCTCTAATTACCGGCTTATATCTGTGAAATGACCCCATTGTCTTCCTGGTGTGGCTCAGATGAGAAATGACCTTGATACTAGCCCTCTGAGCACATGGAGTTGAAAGGATTGCACCTTTCTAGTTTTGCTTTCCGTATAAGTAAAGATATGCCAATGCTTTGCAACTCCTATTTTCTCAGCAAAATAGGTTCCTATTTTCTCACCAAATGCTGCAAACACAGGACTTTCAGATTTTTGTATGAAGAATATATGTAGTCATGTTTCTGAGCTATGGCTTTTCTCTCGCCTCCTGCTTGGGGGAGTTATGAACCACAGGAGTTAGTTAATACATCAGAGATGTTTATTGCTTTTCTTCCTAAGGCACATGACACACTGCTTCATAGCTTCTTATGGGAGGAGTCTCAGACACAGGCTCTGGGAAGGAGGCCAACCATGAGCACTTGATTGTCACTACCGGAACACCAGGGTGCCAAGGGTACCATTCATCTCTGTCATTCTCCCTGGACTTCTGTTCAGCCTTGGTGACCTGTGGGTTAATTAAAGCAGAGCAGCATATCTTTGGCCTTTATAGACACATGAATCAGATGAACCACACACTACCATTCAGAATAATCTTAAAATATGCGTGGATATATGTTTTCTATATATTTTGTATCTATATCTATACAAAATACATAGGTATTATGTGTTTATGTATATATATATACATATATCTCACTCAAGAATGATGAAATTGAGATTTTAAAAATATATTATAAAACTGGTAACTTCATAATGAGCTGGTTAATTAGTCCCATTATTAGAACCTGAATCAGAATTTGCCATTTTTTTTTTTGGAGATAACGAACATTATTTTTATTTCACTTTTGGTTACTTATTAGGGATTTTTTTCATTTTTATTTCAAAAATTACCTTATTAATAGTGTTCGAGTGTGTGTATGGTGGGGTTGTCATTCGTATAGGCGCAGGGACCAGCCAGGCGTGGCATGGGAAGGGAGATCAGAGGCCAGCTTTCAGAAGTGGGGTCTCTCCTTCCACCATGGACTCTCAGAATAAAACCCAGATCATTATGCTTGCCAAGTTGTCACTTTTACCCACAGAGCCATTTTGAAGGCCCTTGCACTATCTCTTAAATATGAACAGTAGTGGCACACTTGAATGTGGTTTCTGTACAAATTTGTAAGTGAACCTCACCGTGATGGGAGTGCTGAGCACTGAGATGATTGCGCCTGAAAATACTGAGGTCTCCTAGATGGTGCAAGGCTGTGTCTATGGCTTAAGAAGGTGCACAGTATCTTAAGCGAGGTTTGACAGTATCTTGGGGGAATTCTTTTTTGGCCTTCCAGGAGCAATAAAAAGGAACAGTTTTGTTTTGTTTTGTTTTTTAATCCAAAGGCTGCAGCTATGGAGTCTTAAGTACACGGGGTCTGATAGAGGCTATTATCTCCCGGATTCTTGTGATCTGACATTTTGATCTTTACTTATTTCATTGAAATGAATCACATTGAGCATTTAAGTCATGGTACAGAAATCATTGTTCCATTGTTTGTTCAATGATGCCACAGAAAGATTAGGGACAGGAACCCTCCCCCAGGAATCTGGTTAAAGCTTCTCCCCAGAGGCAAAGCAGGAATGACCATACAATTAATGACCAGTTAAAGCCTTCTTCCTTCCCAGCTATAAACTTAGTTTTCTAAGAATCTCACCAGAAACTGTACTATACCTCTCACTCATGTGACCCTAGTGGCTTTGGGTTTTACCCTATAAGATTATAATTCCACACCAGACATCTCCAGAGCCACCCTTTAATGTCACTTATCGAGAGAGAGAGAGAGAGAGAGAGAGAGAGAGAGAGAGAGAGAGAGAGAGAGAGAGAGACAATAAGGTTTCTTAGCCATTATTTGAGGGACAGCTTGAGAACCACCCGAAGAGTATGACTAGCGCCTTACAATTCTGACCTGTTCACATGTGGTCTCGTCCCTCTGAGTGTGGTTTCTTTTTTCTAACCCTCGTGCTTAGTCTCCATTAAGATCTATTTATTCACATTTCCAAAACTGCTTTATGCTGGCAAGTCCTAAAATTCTCTTCTACATGAAATCCCAGTTTGACCCGAGTTGAGGTTCCGAAAAGCTTAGGGGACTCTTGGAGCTGTGCTGTGGGGTGTCTATTACTGCTGACAGGTCCTGGTGTATGTGTCTTGTCTAGGTCTTTTTGCTTTTCTTTTCCACTCCAGACCCCATTCTCTACTGCCACGCAAATGTTCTTCCCATGACAGCCTGCCTGATTGCTGTAGAAAGGCACAGTCTGCTGGCCCTTTCCTGGAGATGAAGTCCAACCTGGGCTACAGGACAGAGCTTTCCATAGATTAGCTCTCTCACTACTTCTCCCTTACACAACACTCCTTTTTGCTAAGAAATGAAACATAACAAAACAAAAACAAGCAAACAAACAAAAAACAAAACCAAAACACCCCAAAGGAAGTGGAGAGATGGTTCTTGTTTAAGAGCATTGGATGCCCTTCCAGAGGACCTGGGTTTGACCCACAGCACTCAAATGGCATCTCATTGTTCCAGAGGATCCAAAGCTCTCTTCTGGTTTCTTCTTTTCTTCCATGGGCACAAGGCATGCAAATGGCACATACATGCAGGTAAAATACCTATATAATAAAAATTAAAAGGACTGAGGATATAACGTAGTAAAAATTATACAATATAATATATAGACATATATACACAAATACACATATAATCACAAACATATAATACTGAGCACATACAAAACTCTGGGTTTAATTCGCAGCTTGCTCTGTAATCACTGGACTCTGGAGGTAGAGGTAGGAGGGTCAGAAGTTCAAGTTTATATTCTCCTATATGGGAAGTTAAAAGTTATGCTAAGACCCAGAGTGATACCCTGTCTCAAAAGCACACACACACACACACACACACACACGAATCTATCTATCTATCTATCTATCTATCTATCATCTATCTATCATCTATCTATCTATCATCTATCTATTTTTCACCAATCTAGTTGTCTATCATCTACCTATCATCTATCTGTCTTTCTATCTATCTATCTATCTATCTATCTATCTATCTATCTATCTATCTATCTCTACTTTTCTATAGTACATAGTATGTCTGGGCATAGCTCAGTGGTGGAGCACTTATCTAGCAGGTACAATGCTCTAGCACTTCAACAACTGTGTAGTGAAAGTTAAAGATAACTATATTCACTATATAAAGACTAAACTGATGTTATTTTTCTATATTTTCTGTAAATACACCTAGATTTTATATCTATGCTTAATTATTTCAACTTCTTATAAACAGTCTTCTATTTGATAATCTATTTATATATTTTAAGCAGGCCAACAATTAGACAAATCAGTTTATGGGAAATGGTAACAGAGAGTAAATATATACAATGTCACTCTGACATTTTATCTATATATTAAGGGATAATATTAAATAAAATAAGAAAGAACAAAACCAGACATCAGAACAGGAAAAAACCAACACAGAGAAGGTAAAGAGCCCAAGAACAGGTACAGGAAACATATATAGATACAGAGACCCATTCATTTACTCACTCAGAAATTCCCTAAAAACACAAAAACTAGAAGCCATACTATATGCAAAGAGGACCCATAAGGTAAAAGCAAAAGTGAAAAATCAAAAAAAAATTTAATTTAAAAAAGGAATAAAACACAAAGAAAAAGCCATGGCATGACATTATGAGACAAAGAACCCCCTAAGATGCTGATGAGTTTGTTTTCTGTTGACGACCTAATGCTGGGCATGGAGTCTCCCTTAATGGAAGTTCGTTTCTCCAGTGAGACTCCTTTAAAGAAAAGAGTCTTTCATTTGCCAGTGATTATCAGTTGGAGATGGCATCTGTGTTAGGATGGAGGGCATGTTTCTGTGCCTACTTCCCCTCTCAGAGAACTCATCTGGCACAGACCCCTGCAGACCTTGTGCATTGTGCCTCCATCTCTGTGAGTTCATTCGTGCATTATCAGTTCTTTTGTCTTCAGAGGGCTTTGCTTCATTGGTGTCTTCAGTTCCTGATAGTTCTTGCATTCTTTCCACCTCATTTTCTACAGGGTTTTCTGAACCTTAGGCGAAGAATTGGATGGAGACATCCCATCTAGAGTTGAATGTTCCAAGGTTGCTCACTCTTTGCATAGTGTCTGACTGTGTGTCTCTGTAGTTATTCTCATCTGCTACAGGAGGAAACTCCTCTAAGTGAAGGCTGAGCAAGGTATTGATCTATTACTATAGCAGAATGTCATTAGGAGTCACACCATTGCTATTTGTTTTTGTTTGTTTTTAGAACATCTGATTTTACCCTGGGTCCCAAGGCTGTCTAGCCTCAGGTTCTTGGCTACGCATGCAGAGACAGGTATGAGTTCCAGTTCATAGTGTGCTCCTTAAGTAAAATCACAGATTGGTTGGTTCCTCCCACAGCTTTGTAACAACATTGCACTAGCGTATCTTGCAGACAGGACATGATTGTAGATCAAAGGGTTTATGGCTAGGTTGATGTTAGCATTTCTCCTTTGCTAGCACACAGACTAGATTGTAGTACCAAGAATACTAACCCATAAGGGTAAAGGTTCTAAGTCGACACTAGCTCTATTTCTCCATGTTCAACGACTTGTTTAGGTTCTTTTTGTTTGTTCATTTGTTTCAGAAATGGTGCCTTACTGTCAGTTTATGGAGACCGACCTATATTTTTGGCAATAGTATGTATTGTTTGGGCTTTCCCAAAGGGCCCCTTTGGGCAACAACTTAATTAGATATAATTTATTCCCCCAGTACTGGAAACTTGATTTGGTAACAAGAGATGGCCAGTTGGGGCTGTGTCTCCCACATTATTTGGAGATTTCACTGAGCTCACTTTCAGATACATAGATACTTTTGGAAAGCTCTGTGTTACATTCCATATTACCACTCAAATAATACTCAATTTTAGTTGTCTCTTCCTGTGTTCCATCCCTCATCCCCTCTTCACTCCTTTTCCCCACTTTATCCTCCTGTCCTAGGCCCCATCATCCATTTGTAACTATTCTATTTCCCTTTCCCAGTGAGATCTGCCCAATCCAGTCTCTTACTCTATTCTTAACATTGGTGGTTCTACTGATTGCAACTTGTTTATAATTGACTTAACAGCTAATATCCATATAAAAATGGAATCATACCATAATTGCCTTCCTGGGTTATTTCATTCAGGATGACTTTTTACCCTAGTTCCATCCATTTGCCTGCAAATTTCATGATTTATTTTTTAAATGGCCAACTAATATTTCATTGTGTGAAACTACCACCTTTTCTTTATCCATTCATTTCTTGAGGGACAGCTAGGTTGTTTCTGATTTCTGCCTATTAAGAATAGAGCAGCAACAAGCATAGCTGAGCAGTGTTTCTGTGGTAGGATGCATCTTCCTTTAGGTATATGCCCCAAAGTGGACTTAATGGAAGTTGATGTACATGTGTTGAAGTGATAATGTATCTCTGGAATGAGGCCTACTTGACCACTGTGTATGGTATTTCTGATGTGTTCTTGGATTTTGTTAGAAATTATTTTATTGAGAATAGCTGCATTTGTGTTCATAAAGGTCTGTGATTCTTTTTGTGGGGAGAGGGTTGGGTATTTATTTGGTTTTGGTATCAGAATAATTGTGATCTCATAAAGCAAATTGAATAATATTCTTTCTGCTTTTATTAATGAAATAATTTGAGGAGTATTGGCATTATCTCTTCTTTGGAAATCTGGTAGAATTCTGTGCTAAAACAATCTGACCCTAGACCCTTTTGAGTTGAGAGATTGTTGTTGACTGCTTCTATTTCACTAGAGCTTATAGTTATGTTTAAAGTGCTTATCTGATCTTTATTTTTCAATTTGGAAGACTAAAATGTGTCCATTTAGGACACATTTTACATTAGGTTACATTAGAGAACATTAGGGTTCTCTGCATTTTCTCCATATCTCTTTTTATATACCCCCTTTCATATCCAATTCTATTAATCTGGATATTCTTTCTCTGCCTATTAGTTACTTTCATTGAAAGTTTGACAGTCTTACAGTTTTTCTCTCAAAGAACCAACACTTCATTTCATTATTCTTTGTCATTTTTTCCTACTTCATTTATTTTAGTCCTGAGTTTGATTACTCACAGGCTCTTGTTAATTCTTATTTAACCTAGAGTCTCCTGATTAGCAATAATACTGCTTACATAGAGCTAGGGCCTCATAAACTAGTTAAAGATGACAATAACCTACCATAGACACACCCACAGACCAATCTATTCTAGGCAATTCCTCCACCAAGGCTTTCCTCTCAGATGGTCCTAGGCTGTGTTAGCTTCTTACCTGTGTTAACTAGCATAGCCACAGAGCATTATGGGAACACTTATGCAACCAGTGACCTCTTTGTCTTGCCCATGTCCAACCCATTGTACCACACTGCTACTCTACAGCAAACTCCTTGTTCTTTATGCTTTTGAAGCCCATGTATTAAATTATTACTAGTCACATACCTTTATTTTCTCAGCTGTTAGTTTCTCAACAAAACAGTCCAGTTATACATACAAAAAAAATCCATAGCCACGTATGAAGCATGCCTTTGCAGCACTGAATCAGTTACTTGTAACTCTATTCTCAGACTAAAAGTTACTTCTTTGTTTCTGGTACCTGAGGTTTATACTGAAGGACTTTTAAATCAGACATGTATTGTTCATGATTTTATAATTTTTCGGGTAAGTATGTGTATTTATTGGGAGTGAGTTAGCTAAGTTTCACATATTGGGTACTGTGACTCATCAGTTGAATGGGTTCCTCTAGTATGGTCCACTAGTGTAGACAATAGATCAAGTGAAGTATCTTGTACTGAGCCATTATTACACTCAGATGATGAGCTTTCCTGAGTATGCTCTAAAATCCCATAAAGATCTTAGTTAAAAAGGAACATGAAATAAAAATGCTATATTAAATATGTTCAAGTTAATTTATTTCTTCAGAAATCAATTGAAGAAAACCTCCAGAGCCTTGGATCCTTTAGTCTCAGTAGATTGCAGTGTTTTACCCCTCTATAAGAGAGATGCTATCACAAATTGTGCAGAAGAGTCAAAACCAAGTGGTTATCAAAGATTTATAGTAGCTGATTGATTTCTGAATCACACCAAAGGCAACCAAAACACCATAGGATAAAATGTGATGTCTTTTTCTTTTCTTGTTCATGTTTTGATGGGTCTGTGGCTCACAGAGGCCTTGGAGATGGCAGTTGTGTTCCAAATGTAAGATCCTGAATCACCATCAGAACAGACATATTCACAAAGAACTGTGCCTGTCCAGAGATTAATGGAACAATCATTAACAAATTCTGGAGCAACTACAGGAAAGGGAAACCTTCTTCACCATTGGTGGATTGTAAACTAGTATAGCCACTATGCAAATAAGTGTGGAGAAGTCTCTAAAAACTAAAATTAAATCTACAAATGGAACCCAACCACCCAGCTATACCACTCCTTGGGATATGCTTACAGGACTCAGCATTCTGCTTTCTACTTGTAGATACTGGTTCAGCCATGTCTATTGCTTCTTTCTTTCTTTGCAGTACCTAGAAAATGGAAATAGCACAAATGTCCTGTGACTGATGTCTGAAACACACACACACACACACACACACACACACACACACACACACACACACACTATGCAATACTATTCAATGTAAAGAAAAATGAAATCATGAAAATTGAAAGTAAATTAATGGAACTAGGAAAGACTACATTGAATGCGGTAACTAAGACCCAGAAAGACAAATGTCATTCTCTCTCTTTGGAGCTGCCTAGCTCCAGATCCTCAGATGAGAGTACAGAGCCTGTAGTGCTATAGAAACCAGGAAAGTAGAGTGGGGTGGGGGTGTGGAGTAAAAGAGAGGCAAAGAGCAGGGTACAAGTAACCTCAGGGTTTTCCACCTGTGCCCCAATTTCCAAAATAATGGTTTTGAATTATTGTTTATTTATGAATAAATTATTATAATTTATTCATAATTTTATTCATGAATACATTATTTATGAATAAGTACCTAGGCCACAAGCTTTGGCTTGTTCCCTGACTAGCTCATACTTGATCAACATGTTTATTTTATTCTATGGGTACCACATGGCTGCTTACCTCTCCTGAGTTTCTTGTATCTGTCTCCTCAGAGTTTAGGGTGAATCTCTTCCCACACCTGACTCTATCACCAAGTTCCCCTCTCCCTTCTGGAACTTCCACTTTCTATTTCCTGCCTCAGCTAATAGGCTTTTAATTGACAGGTGATGTTTCTATACAGTATACAAGAGATTCTCTCTACAAGTGATCTCATCAGGGAAGTGGGAAGGCTGTGCTTTTTATGGAGAAGGATAATCCAAGAGAAGTGGGGGATAAAACACTGAAAAAGCCAAAAAAAATCATGCCATTAACGATTTACCTAAAAAGAAGAAAACATATAATATTCAGAATTCCTTGTATATTATATACATATATAGTTTTAATGAACTTTTTCCATGATGTTCCAGCCAAGAGCCGGAAGACCAACAGAACTCACAATACTAGACATAAAAGCCCCCTTTTGAGTTGGCCAGAGCTACCCAAGAGACTCCCCAAAATAGCAAGTCTTGGTCTTTCCCTTGCTTATGCTCCAGAGATATAAGGCAAGTTTCTATTGCTGGAGTCCTTATGCACTTCAGAAACAGGGTACATAGACCCTGATATGGAACTGACATCAATGTTACCTCTCTGAGGACTAGTTTTCATGGTACCAGAATGTACCATGCAAGCTTCCAAAGGATGGAAGCGGTACACATACATCTGTGGTAACAGCTCTTTAGTTGGACCTTGTATCCACTTCTCTTAGGAAACCATGTCTGATACTGGAAATGTGGCTAACTCTCAATGCTAGTGAAATCACATATACTGGAGGAAAATCTATAACCATTAATTTATTAAACTAGCATAATTTTTCACAATCTATAAACACTTGCCTATATACCAACAGACAAATATAGTCTTCACTTCTCATTAGGGAAACTTCCTTTTTTGCAATAGACAGACTATAGAAAACCAGAATCAACCAGAATGTAGAGTTGTGTCTTCAATGGATACATCTACAAAACATTCTCACACCCAAGGCTCAGGAAATATTGAGGAAGAGGGACCAGAAAGTTCCAAGAGTCAGAGATTGCTGGAAACTGAGTTTCTAGTAATATCAGAAGCTACACCCATAAATTACTCATATGATTCCTTAAATGTGAGCTGAACAAGGATACACCAAGGACATGGCAAAATGGACAGAAAGAATCCCAAAGGCCTCATCTCTACATAATTATAGGCAACTGAGGAAGCTATACACAGGAGAGCTGGTCTTTCCTATGGAAAAGCATACCAAATGGTTTTCTAGTGCCAAATAGCCCTGAAAACACGAGTAATACTATACTGACCAAGCAGGTTATATTTAGGGACGTGTGTATGCATGTATGTATGTATGTATGTATGTATGTATGTATGTATGTATGTATATGTACACATGCATTCATCATTTACTGGGACTTGGATTGCTTCTCTGTTTTCCACTCCCGTATTACATTTCTGTGAACATTCAAGCACATGTTTTGCAGGGCGGGATGTTTTCAGCTCTCCTGTTTTCCAAAGTTATTTAAGCAGTTAAAAGTCTGATAAGCAGTGTATAAGGATTCCAAGTTTCCGAGGTCCTCAGCAACAGTTGGCCCTTTTCCTTTAGTGTCCTTATGTGTGTGAAGCAGAGTCTTTCTGTGTTTTCATTATGTGTCCATAATGAGTAGTGTTGGAGAATTCTTCTCTGGCCATAGAGACATCGCCTTTGGAGGAGGTCTACCAGAATTCTTTGTTTACTTTGAGGTTGAGGGTTTTCTTTTTCTTTTTCTTTTTAAACCTGTTTACAGTTGGGTTTTAAGCTCTCCTTATATTCTGATTGCTTCAGATCTCCTTGTTATTATATTTATTTTTCCAAGATCAGTTTTGCTCAGGCTTTATGTGTTGATATTTTTTCCTCTATGCACTTTTGTTGTTTGGATACACCCCTTCTTTTTTATAGAATTACATTGTCTTATAGCCCACATAGAAAGTTCATTTTTCTATGATTTTTTTCATGAGTAAAAATTTCATATTAAAATATTTTTGAGAATTAGCAACTATTAAAATTGTCTATACTTATTATGTTTACTTTGCTTAAAAGTAGTTATTTGACAAGTTCGTGATGCTCTTTCTCAACTTGGTTCAAAATACTCTATTAATGATTAATATTTTCTGGAGTTCAAAGTATGAACTTGGCTTTTAGTTCTAGGTCATATGAATTATGATCTATGCTTATTTCTTTAAAAATTTCTAATATATTCTGGGGTGGATACTGGGCAAAAGTAAAAACGTGTTATTCTGCCCTTTCTCTCCAAAACTGCTAATATTTCAGATTGAGTAAAATATATTAGGATACCACCATGTAGAAATCATTATGAATTCAGCCAAAAGTGAAATAAAGTTGACACCTTCAACCTTCTTTAGAAACTATGTTGTTTTCGGAAATTCAGCAAATCTTCTGGAGTCACTGGCATGCAAGAGTAAGCCAAAGCCAACCATAGAGTGCACCTCTTACTCAGTCCAGGCCCCAGTCTCTTAATGACTGCCGACAAAACTCCACCATTGATTATAAAATCTCAAAATAATGCAATCAAGGCAAGTTCACAATGACTCTATTCCGGCAATGCTACCCTCTTGTCTCTGATGAAGTGCTGGCTTTCCATTTGGGAATGTCGCATTTGTATGGGTTCAAGTGTTAACCCAACGACATAGAGTCAGTTCAACTGGTGGGAGTCCAAAGATCAAGTTCTTTAATCCTCCAGCCAAGCGTCTAACCACCAAACCACACTGCCATTCTAACTAATTACCTGTTAGGTAATAGGTGTAAAAATATGTCTTTGAGGTGATGAGATAAAATTAGAAGCTTGGTGATTGGCTTGGTCTTAATATCTGTCCTGGCCACTAAAACAAACAAACAAAAAAGCCACAAGGAACAATTGGGCCCAAAGAATTCCTTGGGAAAATAGAAAAAGTGGATGTAGTCTCTGAGTAAATCCACACTGTGAACACAAACAGGCATTTAGGCTTTTCCCTAAGACCCCTCCCCCCCAGAGTAGAGGTTTAAAAGGTTACTGGAAACATGCTATCACCCAGAAGAGGCCGGGATGCTCCCTTGCCTCTCTTAGTTTAAGGGGACATTTCTAAAAATCTTTTGTAATTTTATCATCAAGGGGTTCATCTATGTTGTTTGATTTTGTTAATTTGAAGTGTAAAATACATAGAAAAATAGGATTTAAAAATATTTTCCTCAAACCATCTTACTATCTATTAGCAATAAGCTTTAGCAATGAAAAGATGAACATTACAATGAGATGTGTTATTAGAAACACAGGGTAATGTGGGTTATTAAAAACACAGGGAGCCTTGGGCTATAGTAACTTCCAACATTGCTATCATGGGGCAAGAACGCCTGAGTTCTAATTACAGCTTTTGCTTATAGAGCTGACCTAGGTAGTCACTAAAATATTGGCTTCAGTATTTGCAAGGATTATGAACCTGTGTCTTATCTATTTTATCAAGATTACAAAAGTTAAGTACTGAGGATTTTGGAAAATGAGTTCAAGAAATTTTACAGTCTCTAAATGACTATATTTTCAATGAAACTTTTTTTTTTATTTTTGATTTTGTTTATTTGGATACTGTCTCTCTGTCTTTTCGTTTTTTATTATGATAATATTTTTTATTTTTTATATTCTTTGTTTACATTCCAAATGATTTCCCCTTTCCAGGTCCTCCCCACCCCATAAGTCCCATAAGCCCTCTTCCCTCCATCCATTCACCAATCACCCCCTCCCATTTCTCAGTCCTGGTACTCCCCTACAATGCTGCATCAAGCCTTTCCAGGACAAGGGCCCTCTCCTTCCTTCTTCTTGGGAGTCATTTGATACACTAATTGTGTCTGGAGTATTCAGAGCTTCTGGGCTAATTAGTATCCACTTATCACTGACTGCATTCCATGTGTATTCTTTTGTGATTGGGTTACCTCACTTAGGATGATATTTTCCAGTTCCATCTATTTGCCTAAAAATTCATGAATTCATTGTTTTTAAGTGCTGAGTAGTATTCTATTTTGTAAATATACCACATTTTCTGTATCCATTCCTCCATTGAAGGACATCTGGATTCTTTCCAGCTTCTGGCTATTATAAATAAGGCTGCTATGAATATAGTGGAGCATGTGTCCTTATTGCATGCCGGGGAATCCTTTGGGTATATGCCCAGGAATGGTATAGCAGGGTCCTCCGGAAGTGTCATGCCCAGTTTTCTGAGGAACTGCCAGACTGATTTCCAGAGTGGTTGTACCAACTTGCAATCCCAGCAGCAGTGGAGGAGTGTTCCTCTTTCTCCACATCCTCACCAACGCCTGTTGTCTCATGAGTTTTTAATCTTAACCATTCTGACTGGTGTGAGGTGAAATCTCAGGGTTGTTTTGATTTGCATTTCCCTAATCATTAATGATGTTGAACATTTCTTAAGGTGCTTCTCAGCCATTTGAAATTCTTCAGGTGAAAATTCTTTGTTTAGTTCTGTACCCCATATTGTAATAGGGTTATTTGGCTCTCTGGAGTCTACCTTCTTGAATTCTTTGTATATATTGGATATTAGACCTCTGTCGGATATAGGGTTAGTGAAGATCTTTTCCCAATTTGTTGGTTGCCATTTTGTCCTTTTGACAGTGTTCTTTGCCTTACAGAAACTTTGTAATTTTATGAGATCCCATTTGTCAATTCTTGATCTTAGAGCATAGGCTATTGGTGTTCTGTTCAAGAACTTTCCCCTTGTGCCCATGTCCTCAAGGGTCTTCCCCAGTTTCTTTTCTATTAGTTTCAGTGTGTCTGGTTTTCTGTGGAGGTCCTTGATCCACTTGGAGTTGAGCTTAGTAGAAGGAGATGAGATTTGCGTTCTTCTTCATGTTGACCTCCAGTTGAACCAGCACCATTTGTTGAAAAGGCTATCTTTTTTCCACTGGATGGTTTTAGCTCCTTTGTCAAAGATCAAGTGACCATAGGTGTGTGGATTCATTTCTGGGTCTTCTGTTCTATTCCATTGATCTTCCTGCCTGTCACTGTACCAATACCATGCAGTTTTGTTTTTTTTTTTTAACACTATTGCTCTGTAATACTGCTTGAGGTCCAGGATACTGATTCCTCTAGAACTTCTTTTACTGTTGAGAATAGCTTTAGCTATCCTGGGTTTTTTGTTATTCTAGATGAATTTGAAAATTGCTATTTCTAACTCTATAAAGAACTGAGTTGGGATTTTGATGGGGATTGTATTGAATCTGTAGATTGCTATTGGCCAAGATGGCCATTTTTACTATATTAATCCTGCCAATCCATGAGCATGGCAGGTTTTTCCATTTTCTGATGTCTTCTTCAATTTCCTTCTTCAGAGACCTTAAGTTCTTGTTATGCAGATCTTTCACTTGTTTGGTTAGCGTCACACCAAGATACTTTATATTGCTTGCGGTTATTGTGAAAGGTGTCATTTTTCTAATTTCTTTCTCAGCCTGTTTATCCTTTGAGTGTAGGAAGGCTACTGATTTGCTTGAGTTGATTTTATAACAAGCCAGCCACTTTGCTGAAGTTGTTTATCATCTGTAGGAGTTCTCTGGTGGAGTTTTTTGGGCCAATTAAGTATATTATCATATCATCTGCAAATAGTGATAGTATGACTTCTTCCTTTCCAATTTGTATCCCTTTGACCTCCTTATGTTGTCTAATTGCTCTAGCTAGAACGTCAAGTACTGTATTGAAAAGATATGGGGAGGGGGCAGCCTTGCCTAGTCCTGATTTTATTGGGATTGCTTCAAGCTTCTCTCCATTTAGTTTGATGTTGGCTATCGGTTTGCTGTATATTGCTTTTACTATGTTTAGGTATGGGCCTTGAATTTCTGTTCTTTCCAAGACTTTTAACATGAAGGGATGCTGAATTTTGTCAAAAGCTTTTGCAGCATCTAATAAAATGACCATGTGGTTTTTTTCTTTGAGTTGGTTTATGTAGTGGATTGCATTGATGGATTTCCATGTATTGAACCATCCCTGCATCCCTGTGATGAATCCTACTTGATCATGGTGAATGATCATTTTGATGTGTTCTTGGATTTGGTTGGCAAGAATTTTATTGAGTATTTTTGCATTGATATTCATTAGGGAATTTGGTCTGAAGTTCATTTTCTTTGTTGGATTTTTGTGTGGTTTTGCTATCAGTGCAATTGTGGCTTCATAGAAGAAATTGGGTAGTATTCCTTCTGTTTCTATTTTGTGGAATAGTTTGAAGAGTATTGGTGTTAGGACTTCTTTGAAGGTCTTATAGAATTTTGCACTAAAACCATGTGGTCCTGTGCTTTTTTTGGTTGGAAGACTTTCAATGGCCACTTTTATTTCTTTAGGGGTTATGGGACTATTTAGATGATCTATTTGATCCTGATTTAATTTTGGTATTTGCTAACTGTCTAGGAAATTGTCCATTTCCTCCAGATTCTCCAGTTGTGTTGAGTATAGGTTTTTTGTAATAGGATCTGATGATTTTTGAATTTCCTCAGTTTCTGTTGTTATATCTCCCTTTTCATTTCTAATTTTGTTAATTTGGGTACTGTCTCTGTGTCCTCTGATTTGTCTGGCTAAGGGTTTGTCTATCTTATTGATTTTCTCAAAGAACCAGTTCCTGGTTTTGTTGATTCTTTGTATGGTTCTCTTTGTTTCTACTTGATTGATTTCAGCCCTGAGTTTAATGATTTCCTGTCTTCTACACTTCTTGGGAGAATTAGCTTCTTTTTGTTCCAGGTCTTTTAGGTTTGTCATTAAGTTTCTAGTGTATGTTCTCTCCAGTTCCTTTTTGGAGGCACTCAGGGCTATGACTTTTCCTTTTAGAACTGCTTTCATTGTGTCCCATAAATTTGGGTATGTTGTGCCTTCATTTTCATTAAATTCTAGAAAGTCTTTGATTTCTTTATTTCTTCCATGACCAAGGTATCATTGAGTAGAGTATTGTTCAGCTTCCATGTGTATGTGGGCTTTCTGTTGTTTTTGTTTCTATTGAAAACCACTCTTACTCCATAGTGATCTGATAGGAGGCATGGGATAAGTTTGATCTTCTTATAACTGTTGAGGTCTGTCTTGTGACCAATTATATGGTCGATTTTGGAGAAGGTACCATGAGGTGCTGAGAAAAAGGTATATTTTTTGCTTTAGGATGAAATGTTCTATATATATCTATTAAAACCAATTGGTCCAAATCTTCAATTAGTTTCACTGTGTCCCTGTTTAGTTTCTGTTTTCCTGATTGGTCCATTGAGGAGAGTGGAGTGTTGAAGTCACCCACAATTGTTGCATTAGATGCAATGTGTGCTTTGAGCTTTAGTAAAGTTTCTCTTATAAATGAGGGTTCCCTTGCATGTTTAGAATTGAGAGTTCTTCTTGGTGGATTTTTGCTTTGACCAGTAAGATGTGTCCTTCTGTGTCCCTTTTGATCACTTTAGGGTGAAAGTCAGTTTTATCTAATATTAGAATGGCAACTCCGACTTTTTTCCTGAAACCATTTGCTTGTAAAATTGTTTTCCAGTCTTTTTTTCTGAGGTAGTGTTTGTCTTTGACACTGAGGTGCGTTTCCTGTATGCAGTAAAATGTAGGATCCTGTTTATGTATCCAGTCTGTTAGTCTATGTCTTTTTATTGGGGAATTGAGTCCATTGATGTTAAGAGATATTAAGGAATAGTGATTATTACTTCCTGTTATTTGATGTTATTTTTATGTTTGAGTGGTTATCTTCTTTTGGGTTTGATGAAAGAAGGTTACTATCTTGCTTTATCCAGGGTGTAGTTTCCCTCCTTGTATTGGTGTTTTCCACCTATTATTCTTTGTAGGGTTGGGTGTGTGGACAGATATTGTATAAATTTTGTTTTATCATAGAATATCTTGGTTTCTCTATCTATGATGATTGAGAGTTTTGCTGGGTATAGTAGTCTTGGCTGGCATTTCTGTTCTCTTAGACTCTGCATGAGATCTGCCCAAGATCTTCTAGCTTTCATGGTCTCTGGTGAGAAGTCTGGTGTAATTCGGATACGTCTTCTTTTATATGTTACTTGGCCTTTTCCTCTAACTGCCCTCAATATTCTTTCTTTGTTTAGTACATTTGGGGTCTTGATTATTATGTGACGGGAGGTACTTCTGTTCTGGGCGAGTCTGTTTGAAGTTATGTAGGCTTCTAGTATGTTCATTGGAATCTCTCTCTTTAGGTTATGGAAGTTTTTTTCCAGAATGTTGTTGACAATATTTGCTGGCCCTTTAAGTTGTAAATCTTCACTCTCGTCTATACCTATAATCCTTAGGTTTGGTCTTCTCATTGTGTCCTGGATTTCCTGGATGTTTTACAAGCTTTTTGCATTGAATTTTCTTTAACTGTTGAGTCCATGGTTTCTATGGTATCTTCGTCATCTGAGACTCTTTCTTCTATCTCTTGTATTCTATTGATATTTGCATCTATGGCCCCTGATTTCTTCCCAAGGTTTTCTATCTCCAAAGTTGTCTCCCTTTGTGATTTCTTAGTTGTTTCTACTTCTGTTTTTAGATCCTGGATAGCTTTGCTCAGTTCCTTCACTTGTTTGTGTTTTCCTGAAATTCTTTAAAAGAATTTTGTGTTTCCTCCTTCATGACTTCTGCCTGTTGACCCAAGTACTCCTGTATTTATTTAAGTGATTTTTGCTTTTCCTCTTTACTGGCTTCTATTTGTTGACGTATATTGCCCTGAATTTCTTTAAATGATTTTTTGTGTTTCCCTTGTAAGGGTTTCTACCTTTTGATCCATTTTTCTTCTGTATTTCTCTAAGAGATTTATTTATGCCCTTTTTGTGTTCCTCTAACAGCATCATGACTAGTGATTTTAAATCCAAATCTTGTTTTTCTGGTGTGTTGGGGCATCCAAGACTTGCTGTTGAGAGGATTGAGTTGGATGCTGCCATATTGCCTTGATTTATGTTAGTTAACGTTCCTATATTTGCCTTTTGCTATCTGGTTATCTCTGGCGTTAGTTGGTCCTGTTGTCACTGTCTGGTATTTGAACCTCCTGTAAGCCTGTAAGGCTATTTCTGCTCCTCTGGATGACTGGGTTTCCCCAGCACAGATTGCTGATCGACTGTCCTACTCTTGGGTGCTTTTGGAGCCCTGGTGTGCCTTGCCCCAATTGATGTTAAACACTGTATATCTGTGTGTCCCTGGAGCTGCCTGTCTTGACCATCTGGGAGTGAAGATGGCAGAGGGGAGCCCCACCAAGTGCCAGTTACTCTGCAGGGCAAATGACCCATGACAGGCTGGCACACGGGTGAACTACAGAGCTGCCCAGGTCTTGGGCACAGGCGGTCTGTATCCCAAGTCATGTTAAACTTGGGCTATCTCTGTGTACTCAAGTGAAACTTTTTAAGCAAAACAAAGAAAAAATTCTGTGTAATATTTTTCCCTTCTTTTGAAGGCAAAGCAGACTGGGTTTGGCTAACTGGCATGCTTCTTTATCCCACTAGAGGGTGGTCCTGTCACCTGCATGGTACAGAACACACAGGGTGTGGGAAAGCACTCAGAACGGAAAGCACATGTGCTGTGTTTTATCTCCTGTGACTCTGCCACATTCTGACCCTATTAGCTTTCCTCGCTTCTCATACCTTCGCTGTTCCAGCCTTTCCTTTGTGGAGACAGCTCACTGTGAAGCTAGTATGTCTGATGCACACACAGCTGTAAAAGCGAGTCTACAGGAATTTAATGCTGCATAGCTTCAGCTTCAGCATGGTTCTTAGTTCCAGATAAATATGATGCCCCAGGTCAGTTCATTAATGGATGTGCTTGTGTCATTACTATGGGCAAAGCATAATATCACATTTCAAAAACATAAAGGAGAAATGTAACAATCTATAAAGGAATGGAGATGGCTCTGAATTGTAGAGACCAAATTATAGAATTTTTGTGGTTTTAGAATTGTTGTTTTATTACTCCAAAATGGATTCAAGTAAGTTTAAATAAAGACACAGTGAAAGAACTTGGAATTCACAGCCGCTTCCAACCACACACTCACAACTTCAATATAAACTGGACCAAAGGAGAAGAAGAAGAAAAAACCCGGCTTTGTTGCCTACAGTCTGGAGACAACTTTTAGACCACAGAATAAAATGGGAACTTAAACAGAGTGTGGTGTTCTGTCTGGGTAGAGGAGAGCAAACTGGAAATCCAGGGAGGCCCCATTCTTACAGCTTATGGGAAAGGGTATGACAAAGAAAATAGTCATGATTGAAGACCCCAGAGGTTCCAGATAGGGATGCCTGAGTATCTGACCAAGTGATAATTTTCAACAGACACAAAAGAAGCATTAGGAACATCCCCAGCATTCACACAAAGTTGAGAGCAGTTTTTGATTCCACCAGGGTGGTAGTGCACTGTGTCTTGGGACAAGGACAGACTTCTTTAGAGTCTGACACTTCACCTGTGTATCTAAATTAGTTGTAGACTGAGGTCTTTTCTAGTCCTGACACAAAAAGCTTAAAGAAAATCTTAAATTAACCTAACTGGTTCTAAGTAATTTACTTACATGCTAAGAGAAAACATATACTATTTTAGAGAATACAACAAAAACTAGCAAGCATCATAGGACACCCATGATCACTGCCGTTTGATGGAATACTACCAAGTTAGGTCTGTCTAACAACCAAGAGAGAAGCCAGTCATTAGCAAAAGATGGTGAGCCACTTCCACAACTGTTCTTTATCTCAGAATCAGGGGGACTGAGTGACAGGAAAGATGAACATGGCTATAAGAAAACCAAGACGCTTGAGAAGAATCCTTACAAAGCCAAGAGGTGAAAATGCAACACCAGAAACAAGAATTCCCTCAGCTGATTTCTCAGGAATCTGATACTTTGTAGACTTAAAGATGAGTAACCATAGTGATAAAAAATTAGAAATATTTGAAAATGCAAGATGAGAGAAATAAAGATTAAGAAGTAGAAAGAGAAATGAATGAAACTTCTCATGATGGCAAGAGGATACGAAGCTCTAGAACAATACGGCTATGAGCAGATTGGTACTCAAGGACGTCATGGATGTCACGGACATCCAGATGTCACAGACGTGGATTTTTTTTAACTTAACACTTTCTGTCTAATGTAGAGTTGCCTTTTATGTATTACTTAGAACATTTTTGTTAACATCAATACTTATGAAGAAAGTTAAATAACCCTATTACAAGTGGAAGCAATATAAAATAAAACATCAACAAATGACATTTTTATGTGGTGCTGTACAGTGATATTCATACTGGACCATGAGTCTAGAATTACATTAGTTTCTGCACAAGAACAAGTAAGTCATGGGATGTAAACCAATCAATTTTATGCTATGAAAAAATAAGGAAATTTTGTATTTGTGGCTATGCTTATTTTACAAAATCTATAGGAGAAGAGAATTATTTACAGACTAGGAGATGAGCCCCATCCAAACAAGTCTCAGTGAGTGCAGACTGACCTGGGAAGGCTATTCAGAACCTCTGTAAGGAGGAACTATGTCCCTCAGGCAGAGCTTCCCAATGACTGTGTTCAGAAACCTGGAAAATGCTCAGAGATAGACCATACACCAGAATTTTTATTATAAGCCACTGTAATAGCTAAACCACCCTTTCTAAGATAGTTCTTAAGTTCATACAAGTATAGCTATTTGTATGCCTTATATTTTGCCATGTGTTTTTGAACAAATTCGAAAGTCACAGTCATTTCCTCAAATCCTCTCTGACCTTGTCAGGTTTTAAGAGTCCACTGAGTGGATTTCTACTACAATTCTTTAAGTAATTTTCAATGATTTTTATCAATTTTAGAATAGCTCTCAATAGATGGTTGAGTTAGCTGAGTTTCCTGGTATAGCTGTGATCTATCTGAAGGGTAAAGAAATGTGGTCTTTGTAGATTTTTTTTTTAATCACAGATGACTCACATCGTATATTCTTATTGAAAGAAAGAGGCAAATGGAAGAAAGTTTATGTTAAAGGCATCAAAACTTTCTTAAATAGAGATAGATCATTGATGAGGAAAGAGTGACAATAAAAAATCAAATGGACAAACTGATAATATTAGTAAGAATTCAAATTAGAGTCCCACAAACTATACAGTTTCTACAAGAAGAGAAGCATGCAATGACACACTTTTCTTCTGCTTCATCTGCTTGTAAACTGGTGGGAGTGGGTGTGTGGGTGTGTGGGTGGGGAGTTCCTTCATAGATGCAGGGCGATGGGATGGGGGTTTGCAGAGGGGAAACTGGCAAGGGGGATAACATTTGAAATGTAAATAAATAAAGTAACTAATAAAAAATATATAAAAACCCACACCAGACTTTGTCCAAGAGGTAGTAAATAAAACCAATTGGAAAATATAAAAAAAATTATTTCCAATAAATTTCATTTCATAAAGAAAAAATACAAATCAAGTACTGATAAATCTATATTGTATTTGCCACAGCCTTAAATATATTGTAAGAAAAATATGTAGCATAAAACAATTCCAGGGTGGAGAGAGCACTGGAGAGATAGCCCAGAGGTTAAGTGCTCTTGCAGAGAACCTAGATTGTCTTCCCAGCACCCACATGGTGGCTCACTACCAACTGTAGCTAACCCTAACCCTAACCCTAACCCTAACCCTAACCCTAACCCTAACCCTCTTCTGGCCTCCTCCGGTACTGCATGCATTTGGTACAGGTACAGACAAGCAAAAGACAAATCCATAAGATAAAAATGAATAATCTTTAAGAAAAACCTTATCAAACCGTAGAGTATTCTATGGCTTATAGAGCACATAAAAAATTAAAATGAAAGTAAAAATATCTCAAGAGAAAGAACATGGGAATATAAGTAGCATTACTTCAAAGGCTCTATACCATACCCTATATGCACTTGATCTTAGCCAAAAGGCCGAGAAGCGATTACCATACCCTATATGAATATATGTGCTGTATCCCTAAGGGAAATGAATCCAAAACCCTGGAGGTATAGGATATATAATTAATAGGGGAAAATAGTAATTTTAAAGATATTTACACTAAGAGACAAACATAAAGCCAAAATAAGCAAACCAGATAGGTATGTGGGAACAGACTTGTAATGCTTATAGCTACCACCCTATAGTAAAGAGAAGGGAGACTGCAAAATTAAAGCCACCATGAGCTGCATAGGAGTTCTAGACAACCTTGCCTTATGTGGGACCTTGTCTCAGAAAACCAAAGGGTAAGAATGTAGCTCCGTGGTAGAGTGCCTGCTTAGCATTCACAAGGACCCGAGTTTGATTTCTAGAACTAAAATGAACCTGCAATTTAATTTAATGTGAATTTAATATGTATGAAATAAAACTGAACTGCTATGCAGATTAACAGGATTAGCTGTGTATTATCCCAGAAATCCACTAAATACTTGGGAGACAAGACTTCACGAAGGCTGAGTGTTCAATAGTTGAGCGAGCTTAATTACTAGGCAGAAGAAAACTTATGCAGCTAGATTGATAATGGAACTGGCAGGTTTGAGAATCAGATATGTTACATATGTCACAATGGATCGAAGCAACCATTTCTCAATGACCGTATGGATGATTCATGGAGTATACAGTGATACTAAATTTGTATTTACAATGTTAATTGAAAGTAAGGACAAAGGTTAGGGGAGGGACCTGCTCACAAATGGATGGCTTGGCAGAGACCCAGTAAATGTAGAGTCACCGTGAAATGTACTACAATTTGAATATTGATATGGTCAGACACATTGTGTTGAAACTCATGCACTGGTGCCTGTCTCTTCCTAGTTTATAATCTTCACAAAAGGCTCAAAACCAAGGGAAACAAAGACACAAGCAAGCCCACCAGCATTCCAGAAAGATTCTTACAAGGTTTGTATTCTCAAGGAGGCAGTTGGGAGCCATGTTGGCATGCCATCTGTCTTAAGACATCAATCTTTATCAATCTTGGAGCAGATTCCACTTGCGTTTTCAACTATTGTGTCTTTCTTTCTTTCTTTCTTTGTTTCTTTCTTTGTTTCTTTCTTTGTTTCTTTGTTTGTTTGTTTGTTTCTTTCTTTCTTTCTTTCTTTCTTTCTTTCTTTCTTTCTTTCTTTCTTTCTTTCTTTCTTTCTTTCTTTCTTTCTTTCTTTCTTTCTTTTTGCTCTCCTGACTTGTGTTGACTCCCTGTTGGGCGTTTTCATCATGCCCCAGTGCATTTCATCTTCTGCATCTGTGTACTTTTTTTCTAACAAGTCCTGCATTCTTGAGTCTTATTTCTCACTGACGTTTGCCCCACAGTTTTCTTCTTCACTGCATCTAATCTGCTATCACAGGCATTGGCACAAGCATACATTTCAGTTATGTTGAATTAGAATGAGCAGGGAATTAAGAACCCAGTTCTTTGGTGACAGTCTACAAACAGTCTTTGGTATCTTGTAACTCTATTCTTCTATTTAAATTTATTATTTATTTATTTACTTTTATTTATTTATTTGTTTGTTTGCTTTTTTGAGACAGGGTTTCCCTGACTGTTCTGGAACTCACTCTGTAGACCAGGCTGGCCTCAAACAAAGAAATCCTCCTGCCTCTGCCTCCCAAGTGCTGGAATTAAAGGCATGTGCCAACACTGCCTGGTTCAATTTATTTTCGATGCTTGAAATTTTATTTCATTTAGGTATATGCATGTTTGCTTGAGTTTATGCACATTGTGGGCCTGCAGGAACCATGGAAGGCTGGGAGAGGGCACCAGATGCCCCAGAACTGAAGCTGCAGGTGCTTGTGAACCACTGCCAGAGCAGGAAGTGCTCATAGCCGCTGAGACATCTCCAGCACCAACACATTTAAGATTTAAAACTCGAATTGAATCACAATAATATCAGCCATTGGCCTTTTGTGATAGTGATTTTTTTTCTTCTCTAGCCTTAGCACTCACTATAATAATAATAATTTTATTTTAACCAACTACTGGGCATTCTGCAAGAAAAATTTCAGAGGCTTTGATGATAGCTTCCACAGATATTTTCTTGAATTTGTGGATTCAAGGATGGGAATCAGTCTGTGTGGATGTGGTACACTGTCAGTGTGTCCTTAGCCCTTAGGATAGACTCATGTGGACCCCAGCTGTCATCAGGGATATTTCTCACAATCTTTTGGGAATGAGGGTTCTACAACCTGCTCATATCTCTATTTCTTTCTCTGAAAAATTGATTGATAAATAATTGATGCATCACTAACTGACTACTTAAGGTATACTCTTCAGTGAGCCTTTACGGTGTTTATGTCAGAGAAACTGTAAAAATGAAGGTACAGAATCATCAATGCCCACGGCCTCTCCTGTCCTCTCTGGCAGCCCTCAGCTCCATGACCTGTATGGATTAACTGGCATTTTCAAGAAGCGGTTCTTGCTCATTTCATAGTTGATGTTAGTCCTTTGGAAAACAAAGCCATTGTAAGAGTTCCCCATCTTTTCCTCCTTTCCTAGCTTTCCTTCCTGTTTTTCTTTCTTTTTAAAAATCTATTGCCCTTTGGCCTATATCAGATCTCTACCTGTGTACTCTCTGTCTTCTTCTGTTTGGTTTTTAGAGGAACCCATGTGTTTGAGTTGGGTGGTGGTATCCTCCAGGGGACTTATGGCCATAAACATGCTGGGGGGAAGAAGTTTCTCTAAAATCTGTTTCGTTGTTGGTGCTCTTGCTTTCTGTTTGCCATTTTTCTGTTTAGTAACAGAATGTGTGATGTCAGCTGGGCCCTTTTATATTATAATTAAACCATACACCGTATACGTGCATGAAATTTGCGTTTGTGGTTATTCTATCTCGTGGTTGCAATGAAACTCTTACCATTATTAGCACTTTCCCTTTTACTTCAATATATTTTTTAATTTTTATTACATTCATTTACTTGTATGTGTGCTTGTATGTATGTGAAATTTACAGGACAGCCTGTGGGAGTCAGTTCTCTCTTTCCACCAAGAATTAAATTCATGTCAAATTGGTGGCAAATGCCTTTACCAATTAGCCATCTCATTGGCCCCTTTAATGGCACAATACATTTCAAAGTTCTACTGTATTATTTTAATTATGTGTAGGTGTATGTACATATGCATGTGCATCTGTGTAGAATTATGTGCATGTGAGTGCATTACCTATAGAGGCCAAAAGAGGGCATCATCCTGGAGTTGGAGTTACAGGCAGTGTTGACTTATATGTTGGGAATGAAACGCCAGTTCTCTGTAAGAAGAGTGCACATTCTTAGTCACTGAACTATCTCTCTTGTCATCTCTCTACCTCTATCCTTTAGTAATAGTTTGGCTAGTTCCTACCTCCCCCTTCCTCTGTCTTACTTTATGGTTTGTAATTTGGAGTTGTGGTATCTTTTGCTTGTTTGACTTCTCAAAGCTCTAGATTCCAGTGCTTTCTGCTGTCGTTACATAGCTGATGCTGTACCCCACCTATTTCTCTGACTCCCACCTGCTAGGTTTTACCCTGATCCCTGTGAGGTCTATTGGTCTTTGGTGGTTAGCAGAGGATGTGGGTAGGGTTCTCCTCTTGTCTGTGAGCTCCTGCTCTGTGGTTCTCTTGCATATGAAGCCAATGTTCTGGGCTCATGTTCTGTGTCTGCTTTATTGGGCTGTTGGGTTACTGTGTCTGCTTTATGGGCAAAGTACAACAGAATGGACTGGGTTAAACTGCAGCAAACAGTTATTAGCCCCACACCCCTTCCAGAGAGTGATTTCCTCTCTGGTGTCTTTCTGCCTGTGTGCTGGTTCCTTGGGCACCTTGCCTAAGCCCCAGTGATTTTTTTTTGACAGTTAGGAATTTAGGCAGATTTGGTACTCAGATTGTGTGTCTTTGTACTTCTGAAGTTCTTTGGCTGTTAAACTCTACTTTACCCAATATTTCAACATTTTGGAAAGTTTAACCTTTGACATCCCATACTTTGGCCAGTTCATGCTGTGTTTTTTCCATTGTTAACTTCTTAAAATTTTTACAATTAGATTTATTCGTTTCATGTACCAGTATCTCACCTGCATAATGCTTGGTTCCAGAAGAGGTCAAAAGAGCGTGTCAGTTCCCCTGGAACTTGATTATAGATGGTTTTAAATCACCTTGTGGGTCTTGGGAATCAAATCTGAATTCTCTGCAATAGCAACAAGTGCTCTAAAACTCCAAGCCATCTCTCCAGCCCCTCCATTGCTCTCTTTAGGAGCCTCTGTGTAGGCTGCTAAGCACCTAACACTAGCAGTTGTCTCCCCATCTTGCTCTCTGTTTGAACACTGTTTCCTGCAGTTTCTGAATTCTCTGGAAGGTTTTTTGTCTCTTTAAGTAATTAGAAGTGTGTGTGTGTGTGTGTGTGTGTGTCCCCTACAGGATCACTTTATTCTGGTAGCTTGAAGCATTTTCCTTTGCTATGTAACTATTCAGTGCTAGAATTTTTTTTTTGCATATGTTTTTTATTGGCATATTTATTTATTTTAGTGGAGATAAGCCTATTAGATTCCTGGTTTTCCTCTTGTCTGCTAAGGTAACTGTGCCTTTCAAGGCATTTGTTTACTTTGTCCCAGTTGTCAAGTTTGCTGGCATAAATGTTTCTGATATTAATAATTCATTTCAGCTCTTCTGCTTTCCTGGTTGGCTACATTGGTTTTTATTGGACCTTTCCAGAAATATCTCTTGTTTCCCTGTTATATTGATGTCAGGTTTGTAATATCTTTATTTGTACTTATATTATTGTACTTCTTGTAAGCCCTGAAAGACAAGTGCCCTTAGATGTTAGATCTTTGCATTTTGGGACATACTTCACATTATCACACAGGGTTTTGATACTTTTTCTAACTTTTTAATTTGTGTGTGTTGTAGGGACTGGGGTCATGCATATAAATGTGCAGGTGCATGTACACATGTGCACACACATGGAGGGCACAGAAAGAAGTCATGTCTCTCCCTCTCTGTCTCTCTCTGTCTCTCTGTTTCTCTCTGTGTGTTTCTCTCTCTGTTTCTCTCTCTGTGTTTCTCTCTCTCTCTCTCTCTCCCTTCTCCCCTCTCTCACTCTGCCTTATTGCCTTTAGATAGGGTCTCTCACTGAACCCAAAGTTTATAGTTCAGGTTTAATTGAAACCAGTGTGTTTCCTATTCATCAATGCTGAAGTTGCAGGAATGAAGCACTATGTCTGATTTTAACAAGGATGCTGGAGAATGGAATCAGGTTCTCATACTAACTCATGAGCCATTTCTTCAGCTCAGGCTGTTTCTTATTTATTTTACATATGAGCAACTCAGAAAAGTTTTTCTTAGTTTCCAAACAAGTTTTGAATTTATCTGTACCATTTCTACCATTTGTCTCTTAATTTTATCCAGTTTCCATCAGAGAGCATCGTCTGTGTGATATGAATCCATTTACGTGTATTGAGAATTGATGGTGTGCTCATTGCTTGGTCTACCTTGATGAATCTTCCTGTGCCCTTAAATATTGTATGGTGGTGCTCTTCTGTAGAGGGCTCTGTGCTTCCAGATTGCTGATTCTATCAGCAAGTTGCTTGATAATGAAACTATGTTCAGTGATTATGTGTGCATGTGGAGGCCCAAGATTTACATCAAGGGTGTTTTTAGCTTATTCATTGAGGTAGGCAGAGTCGTAGTTGAGCCCAGATCTCACTAATATGGTGAGTCTAGATGGGCAGCTTGCTTCCTCTGAGGATCCCTAGACTCTCCCTTCGTAGAGGAGGAATTATGGGCAGAAGTTCATGATCACTTGGCATCTATGTAGGTTTTGGGGATGGATGGGAACTCTGATTGTCACATTGTCACAAGCACTTTGTCCACTGAAGAATCTCCCAGCCTTGGTCTTCGCTGTTTTAACTACAATTTTTGACTATTTACATTTAATGCATACGGCTAAGTTTAAATTTACTATGTTGCTATTAGCTCACCACTGGCACCATTATTTATTCATTCTCCCCTCCCTAATTTTTCTTTCCTTTGAAAAATTTTTAGCATTCCATCTTATTAGCTTGTTTGTAGTTCTTCTTCATTTAATGTTATGCCTATCACATAGTATGGGCTTCTCCACACTACACAACAACCATATCATAATATTATAAGTGTTTTTAAGAGTCAATTACCACTTAAATTTGTAGGAATTATTGGTTTTATGGTTCTCTGTCTGTGTGTCTCTGTTCATCCTTATCTCTCTGTGTCTTTCTGCCCCCACCTCTCAAAAAAGAGGGTCTTCTATAGCCTAGGTATGTCTGTTATTCTCTATATAGCTCAAGCTGGTTTGAACTCATGATCCTTCCACCTTAGTCTCTTGAGTGCTATGGTTTCATTCTTATGTTCATTCTCAAGTTGGTTCCCTATACATGTTTTAAAGGTACTTTTCCCACTTCCCAGAATGTTTGTCCGCATTTGAAGTTGAGGAAAAATGCAAGTCCCAGACACATAGGTTGCTAAAGGTAGATATTTTCCCCTGTTAGTTGAAGTGAGGACAGATTGTGAGAGCAAGTGAGTGGCCAGCATTAGGCTTAACTGTTAGGATAAGCTGGGAGCTGTCTTTCATAATTTGTTCAAACATCTGGCCACCACTGTTAAATAGGTTAGGGAAGAGCATGTGGTTCTCATTTAGAACCCTGCAAATACCATCATCGTGGTGACTGTGAAATTTTTAAAAAGTCCAATACTGTTTTGATTATAAACTCAGACAGAAGAAAAAAATAAAAACAACCAAAAGAAAAACCCAACTGCATGCTAAGCTAAGAATTTCAGTGTTTCATTACAGGGCTGTCTAATTCTGTGTCATGTTGTGACTTTGAGTGTTACTTTAATGAAAAGGTAATCACTGAGGTAAGTAAAAAAATCAAACTATAAAATATATATGTACAAAAAGAAATGATAAAGGTATGAGAGTCCATTCTTATTAAAAGATTGCATTTAGAATCTGAGTTACATGTTTCTGTTGTAAGCCTATTGATTAGGAAGAAATGTATGTGTTTTGCAGTTAGACTATAATTAAATTGGAGCCTTCTATCTCTGTAAAACAGATGAAAGGGCTCTCATAAGAGCTGTTAGGTTAATCCAGCTGCTCAAAATGTATGTTGTATTTGACCACTTGCCAAAAGGAGAAAAAAAATCTGTGGCTACCCGAGCCAGCTGGCATGGGGCTGGAGGGTGGAAATCTCTCAGCTGATTAGGACTGTATGGCTGAAGATGTTTTTATAAACTCCACTTTCAAAATGACAATTTTGGCTGTCCTACAACTTTGCCAAGCAATAATATCTTCAAAAATAGTTTTCTCCTTAAAAATATCTCTCCTGATTCATATTACAAGACTTCTTAAAGTGAGCCATTTAATAATACTAAAAAAAAATAAGAACTGGCAGTGTAGCTCAGTGGTGTCACATTCAATGCCCTGGGTCCAATTTTGAGCACTAGCAGAGGAAGAAAAAGTTGGGCCAGGATGGGAGACAGTAAAGTTGTTGACACATCAATTAAAGAGACTTCAAGTTTGTCATACTTCTTATTGAAAAACAGAGAGCAGGGTAAATCAAAGTCAAATTTAAAGTAAAGAGCACAGTGGAGATATTTATATCACAGGTTAATAATTCACTGTATTCCTTTTCCATTGTTATTTAAAGAGAGACTGACTATGGGTCCACAGTGTTACTCAGCATTGTGCTTTTATTTCCCCCACTGCTTGGATTTGATTGTCTTTGTTTTATTAGAATAAGCACTCATGTTTCTAACCATTAGGAAAATCTTGAATTACTTTGGTACCTGGCTTACATGCACGTGCATCTGTGTGTGAGAGAGGGTGTGTGCGTATGTGTGCTCTCACGCCTGCCAGGTGTGGAGTGGAGCCTGTCACACTAACAAGTCCCCTGCCACCCTCCCCTTTGATTTTTCCCCACCTGGTGCTTACCACAGCAACATGTCTGACTGGTCATTTGAGTTATCTGAGAAGCTGTCAAAAGGCTGAGAAGATTTGGGACGATTTCAAAAGCCTAGCTGAGCCTGCTTTCTCAAGAATAATACTTCATGACACTTTTATTCTCTATCCCAAACCTCAGATGTTTTATTTTAGTTTTCACTGTAAAGTGGGAGCAACAAGAAGTCCTCGGACTCAGTATACTTTGAAAGTATAAAAATCACAGACTGCAGCAGCTCTCTCTTAGTTGTAGACATTTATAGTTTCAAATAGTAAAGCAATTGATGGGCTGGTTTCACTATAAGCAATATAAAAATAAAACCTCAACTAAGGACATGTGGCTTTAGTTGTCCTACTGTGTGAATGTTAGCTTTATCCATATTTGGTTTTATTTGCTTATTTTATGCTAAAAGGTAGTGAAGTCACATGGTTTAAAAGTTAGAACAGAGAAGAAAATGTCACCAGCCTGCCTCACACTCAGATTTTACCCACAAGTGACCTGTTGTCTTCACCTTTGTCCCTGAACATCCTCCATACTCGCCACTTTCTGGAACATTGCCACTGTCAACACACAAGTGCATGTCTAGTTTAAATTTCAGCTCAACACAAATACATTTTCAGTAGAAATAGACTCCAAGTACCGCAAACTATACATGTACCCAAGATAAAATGTTCTCCTTCTCTTATATTCAGATTCAGCTGAATGCTACATCCCCATCCCTCCTGAAATGTTCACAACAAAAATGTACTGCCACCCCCTTATTGTCTTCTACTTCTTTTATCCCAGAATGGCAGCATGCTTTGTGTGAGTTCTGCACCTGTGCTTCCTCCCGCTGGCAACACCATTGGTGGGCACGCTTCAGCATGAGGAAAGGCCATCTCTCATTCCTTTGCTTTATGTCACCAGATGCACTTAGAGGCAAGTCCTCATCTTCTGTTCTCGTAAGTCACATGGCAACGTGTCATCTCCTGCATCCACAATACTGTAAGTAGTGTCCTTGTAATAAATGCATCTGTGGCAGAGGGGATATGCAGGTAATTTTTGGTAGATAATGCAAATTCTTCATAATGGTTACCACAGAGAGCAAGCCTCTCAGTACAGAGGGCACTAACTTCTACCAATACTGACTAATGTCGTTGTATAGCCTTTAGATATTTGTCCTTTTCCCCTTTCCCTTCCCCTTTCCTTTCTCCATTTCCCTTCCCCCTCTTCCTTTTCTCCCTACTCCCCATCTGTAATTCCAGTGCTTGGGAAGCAGAGGCAGAAGAATTGAAACTCCCTGGTCATCCTTATACAGAGGGAGTTCAAGGCCCACATGAGCTGTGAGTGAACACTTTGTCAATCTACACTGCAAGGAAAAGGTGAAGAGGGTGTTAGCATACCTCATTGGATCACAAATATCTATTTCTCCTTTCACTTTCTTAGTTTTTGCTAAATATTCAACCATATGCTATTACCTACAAATAAAATCAGAATTAAATCTTGGTATGGACTGGCCATTTTTGCTCTAGGCATACCTTTTTGTTTCTAGCCCTGTGTGGCCTTCCGTGATGCAACAGTAGTGTAACAGTAAAGTGACGTCGCTTAGTGGCACTTGCTGTCCCATGCTCACCATTACTTATAAGCTTCAGTGTCCTCACCATGAGGAATGCCTTTTACACCCTGCACATTTGGGATTGTTAGCAATGTCTTTTTGTTTTTCAATTAAGACATTTCTGGCAATGTTTCACTTTAAATCTATGTACTGCTCACCATTGCCTCTGTGAGTTCATTTTATTCCCCTCTTGAATTATTTCTCTCTTGAATTCTTTAAACTAAAATACTTGTGATTCTATTGTTCTATGTGCCATATTAGTTTATTACAGATACTGCCTTTCATGACTGTTACTATGACTCTTCCCCAAGATGTAAGCAAATTCCATTGGCTGACTGAGCACCTCTGCATAGCTACTTGTAGAGATGTCTTCACCAACTATGCTTGTCCTGTGGTGGGCGCCATCAGTGTTGTGCACTTCTGATCTCCAGGTCCATTTCAAACCATGGTACTGTTACTGTCACACAGAAAACAGAAGCCACCCAACCCTTCAAATGGTTTCTTTGCTTTGGCAACTCTGTCTGTTCTGTGCTTCCGTATTCCTTTATTCCCTGTGCCTGAAGAACTCTGGGTATTTCTTTCATTGTGTACTTTACTGCCAATCAACCCTCCAGTCTCTGTGACAGTCTTTTATTCAAAGGACTGTTTGTAAAAGATTCTGGGTTTGAAATTGTTTTCTTTTAGCCTGTTAAAATTGTTATTTCATTTTCTGTACCTTTGGGTCATTTAAATTAAAAATTTAGCTTTCAGCATTGTTTTTTGTTAGGTAATGTGTGTTTTCCCTTGGACATTTTGAAAAAAATCTCTTTGTCCTTTTGCTTTAGCAGTTCTATCACATACCAAACGTACAAATGTGCTTTGCCTTTTCATTTTCTTTTGATTCATAGTTCTTCCTTAGTCTTTGACTCTGGTCTTTTGTCACCTTTGAAGATTCTCAGCTATTAACTTTAAATCCTTCTGTGCCATAGACTCTCTCTAGTGCTTTAGTTACATACCCCATCTCCTTCAAGGTGCCCTTCTTTCTATGCTGTTCTAGTTTTACTTAATGTGTATTTATGTATTTAAGATGATAATATTTTACTCATACTATTCTTACTTATACTGTTAAAAGACTGTGTGTGGTTGTGTGTGTGTGTGTGTCCATGTTTCTGCAAGATTCCCTCATCTAAAAGCTGGTACCAGCCTTGGGAATTATCTCTGAGATGCAATTATCAATATGGAGGAGTCTAGAATAAAACCAAGAAGAGAGAACATTAATGTTGGTAACATTAATATAATCTAGAAGCTTTTCTAACTAAACACTTGAATTATGAAGGGATGTTTAAGTCTGCTGGTCATCAATTTTTGTGACACTTTAAAATTCTTTTCAGTGCTTTATAAGCTGTGCCTTCATCCCTCTTCGGGCATAGACGTCAATCTGTCAGGTTCATATAGCATGTGAGTAAAGCTTGGGAACAGAAGTGAGTGCGTGTCTCTGCCATGTAACTCTTACAGTAACAGAGCCTGTATCTCCCCACTGTTAAGATGTGAGAAAGAGCACACAGGAGACTGGAACAATGGTGTCTTTTATATGAGCCTATTTTAAAAAGACCTCACCTGAGTACCCCAGAAGGAACTTCTAAGCACTGACATTGGCCCTGATGCCTAGTGCCATGAACACACCCTATAAAGCCAGCCCATAATCTCCACATGTCCCCTGGTAGGCAGTTGTGAAATGCTTCCAAAATAACTGATCATCACATCTGCCTAATTGGAAACATTGCTTGGTGATTTTCTATGTCTAGCAACACAGCAGCCCTAGAGCAGTTAGCAGAGGCAATAGGAGGAGAGGTAGGACTAAAAGCTGAAGATATTGAGGACAGGAGAGTCCCATGCACAGCTGTTGCATTAGGCACAATGGAATCTTAATTTCAGAGTGGCATCCCTAACAGTAAGAAGAGAGATGGTAAGCAGGGTTCAGAGCTAATGGCCACTATACCATGTGTGCTACACAGACTAAACCACATCTTCATTGTCTTTCAAAGATTTTAAAGAACAATTTCTAGTGACTCATTCTAGGCACTGAATTAGATCCTCTGGAGGTGGGTCCCAAGAATCTCCAACTTAGGAAGCTCACCAGGTGATTCTTATGCACATTAAACTTGAAAACAACTGAGAGAGCTTAAAAGAAGACCACAAGACCACAGAAAACGTCTGTTGTTGGGGAGTGAGGCTGACTCATTCTTCCTCTGTTCAATCTTCAGTTGAGTTTTTGTAAATAATGTTGCTTTTGTTTACACTACAGCTTTTCGTTTTTGCTCCGTGTTCTGGGAATCCGTCTGCAGGAAAACCCTTGGATGTACTGTAGATGTATTTTGGAAGAAAATACTTAGCTGTGTTTATCCAAGTGAAATTAAAAAAGGCTGAAGGCTGAGATGCCAGGGAATGAAACAAAATTAACATTAACATTTATATTTAGGGCCAAAACATGTGCTAGCGAACAAGAGACATTTTGGCGGTATTTAATATGTTGCTGAAGGTATCAGGAGTGAATCCAAGATGTTTGTACAAATTCACGTTCATGACTACTAGATAGGCATCACCCTTATCCTCATCCCATCTCCATTTCACTATCATCTCTACCATTCCCACCATCCTTACCCCCCACACCCATTCCCTTCAATTATTCCTACCATTTTCACAACCCCCATCCTCATCCTCATGCTCATCCTCATCCTCAGCATCCCCACATCCCCACCCCCATCCCCATCCCCACAATTGCCATTGGCATAAATAGTTGCTCTGGATCCTGCCTTGCACTGCTCCCTTGCATGAGCCCTCTCATTGGATTCTCAACAGAGTCTTTGTGGCTTCATGGCAGAATTTCTTTCTCATAAAGTAATCTTCCTAGTCCTTGTTCAATATTTCAAGTCCAGTAAATATTCAGACTTGTCTGTTCAATTGGTTGTACTAGCTAGTTGGAAGTTATTCATAATCCTTCTCCCCATTGACTCCCTGTCTTCCAATAAACACTGTCTGGTCTGGTGAGTTATATTTATTGGCTCAGAAAACTATAAAGACACTTAGAAGTGCAGAAGAGGAATTATTAGAAGGCCAGTAGCACCTCATGTGCAGACAGACTTATTAGCACTCACTTTAAACACCTGACATTGTTTCAGGTAACAGACAAGGAAATTGTGTTTCTTTATTGGCCAGAAGAAATAGTTTGAGATAATTTTAGTAAGTGATGGTGGGTAGCTTAGAGTGGCTATTGGTGTACTCCTGCTGGCTTTTATAAATACTACTTAGCAGTTCACTTTCCATAGATATTCCATCCCCACTGGAGAGAGGTCCATTCAATGAGGTCCACAGCAGAGCTCGACTACTGTGAAGGCACATATATAAAACACTTAATTGGATATGCAGCCTTTCTCCCAAAGTTTGTCTTCCAAAAAGATTGATGTGTAGACACCACGCCCATCTTAGCCTTTTTCTACCTTGATTATTGGTTGTTTCCCTGCATTTTCTGTGTAAAAGTGAGATGTATTTCTTAGGCTCACTATAGTGAACAGAGGGATAGCCTGTTCTCAGTGTTAGTTAACTTGATAATGCTCTCTCCAGAGACACAGATATGGACAGAAGTTATTGGAAGCACATCACATTGCAGGGTGTATTTATAGATGCTTTCAAGGCTGGAAACAAGTTGTCCCATATGACAATTTGAATCTCCATGTAACAGTGGAGGGATAATTGTAATCATTTAAGTCATTGTTTAGCTCTTCCACTTTCTTCTGCTTATGCTCACATATGTGCACACACAATAATAATAGTAATAATAATAATAATAATAAATTTCTGAACATAAAACATAGAATGTGTCATAATTTATAAATGGAATTAAGCAATGACAAATGAAACATCATCATTTTATTTTAACTGTGGGCTTTATTGACCAACATGTAAGGAAACTCACCTCTCAATGAAGAGCATTACCCAGTCAACTTGTTTGCTGTTTTACCAAGTCTGTCTAGTGTCACACCCCAGTAGGATTTTGGCTGCTCCTACAGATTGCTACTGAGCTGTTTCATCAGGTGCAGTGATCCTCATCTGTTACATCCACTTATAGAGACACTAACATGGGCTGAATTACTAGTTTTGTCATCACACAGACAGAGTTTGGTTCTTCAACTGCCTATTTTATGTGAAGGTTGATGTCTTTAGATTCTCTCATATACCATCTTAAGAAATCTGAACAACAGGCCAGGAGAGATGTCTCAGTGTTGAAGAGCACTTACTGCTTTTGCTAAGGGCCTATGTTCAGTACCCAAAACCCACAACTGCACCTTACATCAACTCCAGAAAATCAGAAGCATTTGCTGAACTCTGTGGACATCTACACATGAGTGCAGGTACCCACTACCACACACACACACACACACACACACACACACACACACACACACACACACATATATATATATATATATATATATATATATATATATATAAAACTTAAAAAGTAACTCTCCATTGAGCTGCATTACTGTGAGCTGTGCCATTCATAGTAAGGCAGTAAAAGTCCATCTCATGAAGCTGGAAGGACCAAACACATCCACCATGACTTAGACCTGCTGGTGCTGTGAATAACTGCCACCAAAATCCATATAAAAAGGTGGCTTCATAAAGACAGAAGAGAAAAAAACACCCTGGAATAATAAAATGGAAGTTACACTTAAAATAACATTTAAATATTTGATTATCAGAAGTATGTTATTATTATTATATACAGTTATAGCTATAGCATTTATAGATTACATCCTAGCAGAAAGCACATATCTTTGAAAGGGACAGCCATTATTACCAAGCTTCTCAATGTTTCCCCTGAGTGGCACCAACCTAGTAGAAAGAAGCTGAGGAAGGGAAGGCCACCCTATACAAGTCTCTGCTTACCATTTTATTCTATCATTCACTGTCACAGCCCTAGTCATGCCTAACTTATTTTTTCCACAAAATGGGGTCAAACAATTAACCAGGAATAACTTCTACCTCCTACAGTATAAAATTGAAGGTACCCTCCACTCCCTTGTCCTAATTTTAATATTACTTGCACTGCTCTTAAATGTCTTGACTTAGGAGACCTAGACAATTGCAAATCTGCCATCCCCATCTACACAAATCTTCATAGTAAGCCATAATGTTTAATTCATTTACTTATATAGTCATCTAGTTCTAACAAATGAGGTGGTGGTTTTGTTTCCACATTCTCCATCCTTTTAGCAGTTATTACTGGGCTATTTATCTGAACCAGTGGTTCTCAATCTGGGGGTCATGACAGCTTTGGGGGGCATAGGACCCTTTCACATGGGTCACCTAAGACAATTGAAAAACACAAATACTTACATTATAATTCACAACAGCAGAAAACCATAGCTGTGAAATAGCAACAAAATTAATTTTATGGTTGAAGGTCATCATAGCATGAGGGGCTGTATTAAAGGTTCATAGCATTGGGAAGGTTGAGAACTACTGCTCTAAACAATAAGTCATTGATGGAGGATGACTTTCAGTAGGATTGCAATTCAAAGTAGCCACAGATTCTAAAACCTGGTGGTGATGGCAAGAGTTTCTTCGATATCTCAGTATGGGAATGAGATTTCTAAATTGAGGAAAGATACCTGAAAAGTTCAAGGTACCTGATATGGCTGCCTGGGTGACTAGTGGCTCAGTTTTTGACTTGGGCACCCTAACCTGCGCTAAGAGGAGGTTGGACTTCAAGCCCCCATGTCCTTTTATAACAATCTGGATACTTTAGTTCTGCTTATGTATCCTGAAGTCACATCTACAACTGAAAAGATAATGTTGTTTTGAAGAAATAAGGTGATTTTAAGCTGTGCCATTTAGACATTGGCCAATATCACTAAAGAAGACAGTCCAGGGTGGTAAGGAAGGGAAGACCAGATGAGTCTGGGATCCAAACAGCAGCCTCATGGTCCCTGTAGTTACATGGGTTTTGTCTGCTGTGGGTGAATGGCCTCTTCACCCACCGTAACCTCACAGTCCTTATGGGTACAATGTTCTCTGTGTCTATTGCAGCCTTATGGTCCCTGATGGGACTTGGTCTTTATGAAACCTCATGGTACTTGTGGGTGAACAGCCTCTATGTCTACTGCAGCCCCATGGTTTCTGTGGTTACATGACTGCTCTGTCTATTACATGAGGAAAACCCCAGCTTTGGAGATGGGTGTTGAAGAATGGGCTAGCATAGAGCATGGGGCATCCTTGGACAAATGGAGGCTCATTCTATATGCTGCATGAGTGTTTCTTTTCTCAAGCTTTGGGAAGTTATAGAGTGTGTCAAGACTGTAATTCAGTAGTGTTGGAAGTCCCTAGAGCAAAGTCCTCATGCTGATGCATGAGGGATGATGATAAAACAAGGGGGTTCTGCCTACAGAGGAGTTGATTTTATGATATGAGGTGGGGAAAAAAGGAATCCCAGTTGGCACTGGCATGTATTTAGTATGACATCTGCAGCTAAAGTCATCTGTGTTAGGTTTTACAGTCTGAAATAAATTCAGAGTTCCAAGCTAGAAAAGAGCTAGAGACGCCAAACTTATTTACTAGGACATTTTTGTACCTTTGAAAGAAACAACTACAAAATGGGTTTATTCAAAAGTGAATATTTCATATGCAAAATCATAAAGTTTCAAAACAAAAATTGTAATGGTAAATAGCAGACACACTGGGAAACTTTTGCACCCTTTACCTGTGGTGGTATTACATAAGAATGATTAGCTCACATCTAGCTGTTTTCCGACAGATAAATCTGAATCGAAGTGTTCCCCATCTCTCCCTTTAAAGTATGCAGCATAAACTTGTGTTAGTCAAACTTCCTTTTCATTGCCACAGAAACCACAGCACCATCTGAGATGTCCCACATGATAGCCACCAATAGCTTGCATATGGCTCCTAGTCCTGGAACTGCAGTTAGGGAGATCCAGAGGTCCAAAATTAAATGACTAATACTCATTTATATTTAAAAATGGTTGTCACTTAAATTGTTGAAAAAAAAATCACATGTAGAGCAACATGGAAATATAACTCTATTTCTAAAGCTATCAATATTATGTGACTTAAATAGTGGCCCTTTAATTACAGATGAACCCTGTGAATACCTTTGTGTAGATAGTTACTGTTGTACTTTTTCATGAGATAAGACAACTTCTAATATGTGGTGGTAAACAAACATTGTGATCTGAAGATTTGTAGAACAGGTATTTATTTATGTTTACAACTAGTTAAAACTTGCATGATTTAGAAAAGACAAGAAAAACAAGGAGATAACAATGGAAGGTAAAAATATAAAGGCAGGTTGGCAGCGAGATTTTTCAACTGCCTGTTTCTTTTTATATACACAACAGTGTGTCTTGATTTTGCCTAGTCAGCAAGAGCTGAAGGGAATTAGGGCTGGAAAGCAAAACAAGTTTCAGGGCATTCTCTAACATCTTATGCTAGAGAACATGTGCTAATGGGGATGATGTTGGTGCTGGGAGAGCCAATTTAAAAGGAAATCCAAACTGCCTTCCAGAAATACTTCCCTCATACAGCACAAAGGCCTCCAACCCTCCTCAACTCTGTTGGAATGCAGGTACCATGGTACAGTCTTAGACTGGAGAATTTGATGAAAGGATGTGTGGGGACCAGAGTCTTTCGTGTGACTTATCTCCATCTTCATTGTTCAGGCTTTTACTGAACAAGCTTAAGCCACCTGAGTGTCAGCATTTGATGAAGTCTCCAGCTCCAGGAGGAGGTGGCATCTTTCAGAGCCTGGTTAATGGCCACATTAATTTGGGTGCCACACAGATTGCAGAATCCTTTAACTTCTCACTGATGCTATCTTTGGACCATCTCTTCTCTGTCTAGCAGTTTTGTGTATGTAAATGTTTGGGGGGGTGTAGATGCACACACACACACACACACACACACACACACACACACTTCATGCATGTACCCTAACATCACACTGTGTGATCACAGATGGATGGTAGGACTAAATAGTAACAAGTACTGAAAGTTTGAACCCTCCTATAACCTAAGTGTGCAGATTTTTCTCTAAAAGGCAAGAGCTGTGAAATACTGTATTGTATTGTTTTGTATTGTACTGTATTGTATTGTATCATATTCACAAGGCTTTTTTTTTTATACTGCCAAGCCTGCCTGTGGGAAAACTTCACAACCTATATAATGTCAAATCCTAATTAGATAAGGAATGTGAAATCTGATTGACTTTGGAAATGGTTCTCACTATCATTGGGTCAAGATCCTTATTGTCATTGACAATATCTGCAAAAATATCTACATAGATGCTTAACTAGGGAAGTGAAAGACTTATAAAATGAACATTACAAAACACTGGTAGAAGAAACTAAAGGCAACAAAAATGGATTAGAAGAATAAAGTTGTTAAATTTTTATTACTATCATTATCCAAAAGAATCTTGAAATATTAATGATATTCTTTCCAGAATTGGAATCCTAAAATTTATAAGCAATGATAAATTCCAAACATCCAATGCAAACTTGAGAAAGAGTTGGGGAAAAAAGGGATACTTCAATATCTAATTTCCAGACACAGTAAGATAAATAGGCACATAAATGACTGGAGCAGAGCAAAGAAAAGGAAAACATCCCTGCATCTTCAAGCAACTAAATTCTTCAGAAAGACACTAAAGCATCCATAGAACGGAGGAGTGGCCCCTGGTTCTGGAAAGACTCAGTGCAGCAGTATAGGGCAATACCAGAACAGGGAAGTGAGAAGGGGTGGATGGGGGAATAGGGGAAGGGAAGAGCGATTATGGGACTTTCAGGGAGTGGGAAGCCAGAAAGGGGGAAATCATTTGAAATGTAAATAAAAAATATATCGAATTAAAAAAAAAAAAAAAGGAAAACACATCTGTTGCCAAGTCCCCAAAGTCACTGCACATTGGCCAGACAACTTTTCCCAATGACTCTTGAGAACATTTCCCACACAAAGACACCATTCTTTTACCCAGATCATGTCTAATCTTGTTCTGTTCACTTGCCCTTGCCCTCAAGCCTGCGGATTGATATGGGACCAGAAGAATGGTAATCCTCATTACCAGTGTGTCCTGGTAGCTCAGATGCCATCTGAGAGCAGTGCCTTCTCAGCATCCTTCTGTAGAGCAGCTTTGTCTGTCCTGGGAAGACATATCTTAGGATGGACACACAGAGGCAACCTTTCCCAATACCCTCAGGGATAAACTGACAGATGAATGACTTTTAGTATTAAGTCCTTGCCCTCCTAACAAGTTTCTAGAAATTTCCATCTCCTTTCCTGCTATCAGTTCTCTTACTGACAGGCAATTCTTACTGCATTCCAGCCTGAATCCATGGGACTAGCTCTCTTCTGTCATTCACTCTTTGCCCGTGCCAAGCTCTGTTTCTGTCCTGCCACATCTGGTGTCTCCAACATCAAAACTGTGCACAAGGCTTCTATCAATAAAGATTTAGTGCCTGTAGTTCCAGCATTCTGAAGGCTGAGGCAAGAGAATTATGAGTTCAAGGCCAACCTGAGATTCATAGAGAGCTCCAGGCAAGCCTGGCCTATGAGACCTTGTCTCTAATAACTCAGAGTTAACTAGCTACCTAGTTAGACAGACAGATAGATGCATGGTGGAAAAAGAAAAGGCCAGGGAAACCTCCTTAATTCTTTTAGCCAACTCTGTGACGTTTATTTGTCTTGAAGTACATTCCTTACAAAACCTTTCTGGGGAACCTATGAAATACTAAAGGGTCCATTAAAGCAAGGTGGGTTCATGATTTCTTAGTGAAGATCCTGTTTCTCAGGACATCTTCCCTGACTCCCTCTCATCATACATGTGAATATTCCTTGTTCCTTCCAGATTCAGGGGTTTGTTTTAGATTTCAAGGCTTTAAAAACATTTTCAGTGTCCCTCCCACCTTCTCGGGTTTTAGCAAAATCATACATCAAAGGAATCACTACACTTACTATATTACACCTCCTTATAATCCATAGAGAAGAATTGGTACAGATGATGAAAATCTGGAGTTCAAATTTTGGGAAGCTCGCTAAGCCCTGTTAATCCAGCCTCTGATGAAAGACATCTGTCTGCAAGCATAAGGAACATTTGCAGAGGCCTAATCTAAGGATCAAAAGGCCTTAAGACTCAGAGCTACAGTGAAAGACAAGGACAGAATTATTAAACATGACAGCGTTTCATCAGAAAGATTAATTATTTACTGTAGAACCCAAGGACTATCATGAAATTAAAATCCATCAACCCTTTTTATTTAACCACAGCAAAAAGCTGTCCCTGCAACAGGGAGCAATTTGCTTCCTTGTTCATTATTATATTTTTTGCCTTTGAGTTATAATTATTGATGACAATTGCATTCTTTCTATAAAGAGATTAGGCATAATATAAATTTTGCCACAGGAAGCTGTTGTTATTGACTGACTGGGACTTAATAGCAAGTTTTTTGGTCAAAATATTCATGTTTTTGCTCATACATAGAATCTCTATCTACACAAATATAAGTTATCTATATATTCATACATGTATGTGACAAGAAAGCAGGATCAAAGCAGGGAGAGGGGTATTAGGAAAAGAAAGTTGGGGGCAAATATGAACAACCACATATACACATACAAATTCCTTAATAAACCTCATTTTTTTTTGTACAGTCAAATTTAACAAAATGAATTCCCCCTTTCACATTACGAAAAGACTAGATGTGCAATTAGAAAATGTTTTGAAGACAAAGGTTAATTTTATAATTTCATCACAGCAAAGCAAGACGCACTTGCTTTGAAGATGGCGGCATGAAGCCATGGCTAAAGAAAACAGATAACTGTAGGGAGTGTAGGAGGCTCTATTCCCAATGCCCACCTGCCAGGAGAGTGAGGACACATTCCATATCATCGATGCCCAGATGGAACACAGACCCAAGGATGCTGTAAATATATCAAGCCAATACCATATCTACCTCTGATCTCCAGAAAATAAACTAATTAAAAATGAGTTCTGCACACCTCCATTGCTGGTGGGAAGGCAAACTTGAGGACCCAGCTATACTACTCCTGGGCATATACCCAAAATATATTCTACCATACCCAAGGGCACTTGCTCCACTATGTTCACAGCAGCTTTATTTGTAATAGCAGGAACTGGAAACAACCCAGATATCCCTTGACCAAAGACTGGATACAGAAAATGTGGTTCATTTATACAATGGAATACTATTCAGCTATTACAAACAAGGACATTATGAATTTGGCAGGCAAATGGATGGACCTAGAAATGTCATCCTGAGTGAAGTAACTGAGACCCATAAGGACATGCATGTTATGTACTCAGTGCTAAGTGGATATTAGCCAAAAGGTGCAGAATACCCATGATACATTGCACAGACCCAAATAAATTAAACAAGAAGTAAAGCCCAAGCAAAAATGTTGAATTTCACTTAGAAGGGGAAACACGATAGTCATAGGAGGTAGAGGGAGGGAGGAAAATGGGTGGGAAAGGGGAGGTGAAGGGGAACAGGGATGTAGGATCAGATGTAGGGGGGAGACAGGATAGAGGCCCAGAGGGTCAGGAGAATGAATGGAAATCTGCAGCTGCCGGGAGTTGGGGGAAGTGGAGAATCCCTAGGAAGTCCCAGAGCCCTGGGATGAGGAAGCTTCTGGATGCCACTGTGGGTGCCAAGATTTTTAAGAGTGGGGACATGGAACCTGAAAAGGCACCTCCTGTAGTCAAACAAGGTCACAGCTGGAGGGATAAGGACACCAACCTTTCAATAAAACATTTCACCCAAAATGTATCCTGTCTAAAAGAAATGCTGGGATAGAGCAGAGACTGAAGGAAAGACCAACCAATAACCTGCTCAACTCGAAACCCATCCCATGGGCAAACATCACTGAAATTATTAACGATACTGTTATGCTTGCAGACAGAAGCCTGGCATAACTGTTGTCTGAGAGACTACCCAGCAGCAGACTGAAACAGATGCCTATACCCACAGGCAAACTTTAGATGGAGGTAGGGGACAGTTACTGAAGAGCCGAGGGAAGGATTGAAGGCCCTGAAGTAGATGGGAATCCCACACGAAGGCCAAAAGAGTCAACAAATCTTGACCCCTGGGTGCTCTCAGACAAAAGACATACATGCGCTGGAACAAGGCTCTAGGTACATACACATTAGACATGCAGCTCAGTCTCCACGGCTGCCTTTTATGCTCTCAGTGGGAAAGGATGCACCTAATCTAGATGAGACTTGATGTGCCAAGGTGGGGGAGGTAGCCAGGGCCATTCCCATCATTCCAGAGAAGAAGGGGAGAGGGTGGGAGAAGGATTCTGTGATGGAAGGACTGGGAAGTGAGCATTTGGAATGGAAAGAGAAAGAAAGAAAGAAAGAAAGAAAGAAAGAAAGAAAGAAAGAAAGAAAGAAAGAAAGAAAGAAAGAAAGAAAGAAAGAAAGAAAGAAAGAAAGAAAGAAAGAAAGAAAGAAAGAAAGAAAGAAAGAAAGAAAGAAAGAAAGAAAGAAAGAAAGAAAGTAAAGAAAGAAAGAAAGGAGGGAGAGAGGGAGGGAGGGAGGGAGGAGGGAAGGAATGTAGGAAGAAAAAAAGAAGGAAGAAAGAAAGAAAGAAAGGAAGGAAGGAAGGAAGGAAGGAAGGAAGAAAGAAAGAAAGAAAGAAAGAAAGAAAGAAAGAAAGAAAGAAAGAAAGAAAGAAAGAAAGAAAGAAAGAAAGAAAGAAAGAAAGAAGGAAAGCTGAGTTCTGTATATATAAAAAAAAACCTGAGTAATATTTTAGGCCAGGTATGGTGGCATATACCTTTGATCCCAGCACTTGGAAGGCAGAGACAGATCTTGGTGAGTTCAAGGACAGCCTGGCCTACAAAGCAAGTTCCAGGGCAGCCATATTTTGAAATATCACATTGTTTAAAAAACCAAAACCCAAATTGAGTAATATTTTATCCTTATATAACAGAAAGTATGCCCATATATTTACAACTGTAAGAAGCTTGAATTTTCCTGATTTTGTCAAGTGTACATACAAATCTTACTATATGTAGGGCTTCTCATTAAACATATTTAATCAAATATCTATGCCTCATAGTTTTTAATGTGGATGAAAGAGGTTAAAATATAGAAATTAAGAAGATTGATTAGAAGTTACAATGTAACAGATTTGTCAAGAGGTGGTTTTGTACTTAGTCATCAAACCATGAATATCCTAGTTATTTTGCTTTATATACCAGGCAGACACTTAAAATAGTTCTTTGGATGTTGTCTTTACGCATAACTTAACTTAGGGTATAACTTAGGCATACCCTACAGTCCCTCTAAATATTTTACTTGGTGAGATCTGAAAATGTTCACCCACTTACATGTGAAAAACCTGTATACTCTCTCAGGCAGGACGTGGGACATTGCCATCCTTGCCAGAAGATTCTTGGTGTCTTCAGCAAGCAAGCCCTTGCCCTGGCTCTGCTCTCTGTTGTTATTGCTATATTTCCTTTGATCTGTCTCTGTCTATGGAACCAAACAGCATGCTAGCAGTGATTGTCTGTGGGGCTTTGTGTGTTCTGCATGCTATTGCCAACACTGGGGTGCTGGCTGTTTCCAGAGGCTGCTCCTTGTAACTGATGAGTAGTAGTATTTCATGGTGCACTCATAACATGCATCCTGATTCTCTGATGATGTTGGCTTGTTTTTAAGTCTGTGGCTGTTACTTACAGAGCCCCTATAAACATTCTTATAGAAATTATTTCCAAGTGGCATTATGTCTCTTGGGTAATAATGGAGTGTGTGAAGATCCAGTCCACATTACATCTATATAACAAACTCTAGAAAGTGCTCATAGAAAGCAGTTTGAAGTAAGCATAGCATTTCAGTTTCATGAGGAAGACAAACGCTGCCTGTTTCTTCATCAGAAGGCACAGCTGCAACCTTTCTAACTTTGGGTGTTGTTCTTGAAGGACAGTGACCAATATTGGTGGCTTTTGCAATTCCCCATGAGGTGTAACACTGAGCACACTTCCTACACACTCTGACCATATTCACATCTTTTGCAGGTGGATATAATCTTTTTAAGTTCTTTTGACTCTTTTAAAATTAATGGAGGTGTTGCTTAATCATTTCTGCCAGGTACAATACTTTGCCAAATATTGGGGAAAAACCATTCAAGTGTGTGAGCTGATAATCTTCCCTATGCCGTGGGCTTGTCGTTTATTGTTTTAACCATGTCTCTGGAGGAGACATATCTTTAACTTTGGATAATAGAGTGTCATTTTATTTTGCTTTTGTAATTTGTATTTTTTGTGCTATTACTGTGAAATCTTTGCTTATCTCCAATTCATTCTTTTATCTTTAAAGCTGTATTTTTTCTGGTTTAGTGTAATTTATGATGAGAATTAAAGTTTGTTATTCCTACCAGTATCCAATGGTTTTAAAACAGTTACAGGTTTTACTGAAAAGGCTGTCTTTCTCTACTGAATGTTTCTGGAGGTTTATCTCTCAACGATGGTTCTTGTGTCTGTCCTTTGACTAGTTCTATCATGTCTTAATTGTTATAGCAGTATAACTAGAACTTCACCTCCAACCCTGGGTAAGGAGAGCTGATCGCATCCCCAAAGAATGAAACAGATACAGGAGAAAAGCATTCCAGAGCTACAACAGTGCCCAAGGAGTGTGAAGCAGGGAGACCAAGAGAATGGAGCATTGGCTGCTTCATAGCTTTGCCCAGTGAGGCTTGTACTGAGTTGGCCACTAAGACTGTCTTCTGCCCACTAAGTTGTGAGATGGGAAAATGGTGCTCTACCCCCTCAGGCCAGCCAAGGAGAACACAGGAAACTATATTCTAATGTCTTCATAATTTGAGGAGTGCTTACCTATTATGAAAATTTCATGCATGTGTATCATTGTTTGCAGCTCCCTCATCTCTCCAGTGCCTTTCCATCTTCTTCTCATCTTGCTGGCTGCTGCCTCCTTCCAGGTCATCGCCACTTTCTTCATCTCTTTCCATAAATACACATATGTAAATGTGTGCACATGAACACACACACATGTAAGGTGTGTGTGTGTGTGTGTGTGTGTGTGTGTGTGTGTGTGTGAATAATACTCTAGAAGACATGAACATGATGTTTTGTTTCTTTCCCCTCACTTCATTCTCTTACCCTACCCCATTGCTTTGGAATTTGCAGTTAGAATGTAGAAAACTCAGAATGGGTTGAGATAAGATATAGCCAGCTGAATGTATGACTATAGACTATAGAATAGATCTGGCTCTTTCCCAGTTCCCCAGCTCCTTGTCTATCCTAACAGCACATCTTGAAATCAGGTCATACTGTCAGCCAGTTCTGTTATCTTAAGAGATTACACTGACTGGCCTATACTCCCTATATATTTTTGAAGTAGTTCATCTATTTCTGGATTTCTTCTTTGAGCACTAGCTGAGGCTTGCATTGGAATTGCACTAAACCACTACAGGTCAGTGGTACTGAGCAATACTTTCCAGATAGTTGATGTCATTTAAGAATTTTTTACAAAATTTCTATTCCACCCCTCATCTAATGAATCAGAAAATCCAGGTGTTGTAAGGCTACCACATGGATGACTTCTCCAAATAATTTTAATTACAAAGATCATCTATTTCTCATTTAAATAGCTGATATCTTTTTTTAAAGGTTAACAATGCAGCAGAACAAAAAGCACAACATGACTTCTCACAATCTCTGCTGCATCTCCTATGGCGTTTTCTGTCTTGGAGACTGATTTGCCTCCATTTTTTTTAAACATCTAAGCAAACTCTTACAGCAGCTCTCATGGGGAGTGTTTGCTGGTGACAGAGCCTTATTTATCATCTGAAAGTCACTTTTCACAATTTCTGAAACCATGGCATTACAGTTGCATTCATTCCTCAACAGCTTCTTTCCTCTGCCTTATGTGTCTCCTCTTGATGTCAGAAGTTGTTTTATTCTACTTTGGTGGTGCTGAAATGTTGCCCCATTTACAAAGACAGTATTGATGCAACCTCTGGTCTGGAGGTGCCGTTGTGGTTGTGAACCTGGGAGAATGGGTGACATTGGCATTTACTGAATGGAGATAACTATGTTAGCTCACCCTTGCAAAGAGAACTATTACATTTAAACGTGATAGTTCTGAAATTGATAAACTGATAAAAGTCAGTATCACACCAAAATTAACTGAATCCTGATTCCTTTTCCATGATACCTCTTTGTCCTGGTTTGTTTTAATTGTCAATCTGACACAGTCTAGAATCACTTGGAAAGAATCTTTGTGAACTTATCTAGGTCGGATTGGCTTGTGAGCATGTCTAAGTGGGTTACCTTGATTACATTAATTGGGGTGGGAAAACTGTTCACTCACTGTGGGTGGCACTACTCCCTAGACAGGGGATCTGGGGAAGTATGAGTGGAAACAGCTGCCTTCACAAAATACAAATGCATCTATTGTTATCTGTTCTTGACTGTGGATGTAATGCAGTTCTCTACTTTTAATTCATGTTGAAATGGTTTCTCTGAAATGAGAGATTATTACCTGAAACTGTGAGCTAAAATAAATCCATTTACCCCTAAGTTATTATTTAAAGGTACTTTATCACAGTAGCAGAAAAGAAAGATACATCTTTTCCTCTCAATCATAGCAATGTTATTAATTATACTGTATCTACAATGTATCTAAATTTTAATTAATTAAAACTCAAGTTCTAGTTTGTATCTTGCCATCAGAAGAGTCTAATGATTTAACTAGAACATTTTATATTGCCAAAATTACTTTTGTATGAATGATACTGTCTTAGTTAGATTTATGTTTCTATGGCAAGCAGTCTTACTACAAGAAACTTGGGGAACAATGGCCTTATTTGACCTGTTTATGAAGGGAAAATTATGAAGGGAAATTAGGACAGGAAGTTAGAGCAGGAACCTGGAAGCAGGAGTTGAAGCAGATGCCATGGAGGAAAGTGTATTACTGTCTTGCTTCTTCTGGCTTACTTAGCTTGCTTTCTTACACAACCCAAGGTTTGTACACTCACAGTAGGGCGAGCTCTCTCACATCAATCATCAAATAAAAATGTGCCCTATAGCCTTGCCTACAGGCAATCCAGTGGAAGCATTTTTTCAACTGAGGTTCATCTTCCCAGATAATTAGTCTGTTTCAAATTCACAACCAACCAACCAACCAACCAAGTAGACACAACAACCAGGACAATTGACACAAAAACATACAACCTCTGCTTTTTGATTATCTACAAGATCCCATATTAATGTGAGTATCATAACAGAGTGTCACATAAATAAATTTAAAAGTCCCATGGACTTTAAATATTTTAACACTTAAAAGTTCAAAGTCTGTATAAAATATTCCGAGTCTCTTGGCTTGTTCAGTTTCCTTACCTAAACAATCCAGACACACCTCTTCAGGAGTGGTACCATCCATAGTGGACCAGGCCCCCCCACACCAATCATTAATCAAGAAAATGCCTCTATAGACTTGTCTATGAGCCAATCTAATGGACACATTTTCTCAACCAAAGTTCCCTCTTTCAAGATAATTCCAACTTTTGTTATGTTGACCAAGCCAATGGCACAACTACTGTTGGAATGTTACACAATGTGTGTGATGGTAGAGCTTATTGTATATAAAGTGATGTGATAGCAGACATCCTTAAATGCTCTCTAATTTTTTTTTTATTTTGGCCAATCTTTAGAGTCATTAAAGCATTAAGCACCTTCTCATGTTTCTCAACCTAATCGCCCTTTGACTGATAATAGAAGTGTGGCAATGTTCATTGAGAAAATAGGCAATCACGAAACCTGCAGGCAAAGGATGGGCCTAGGAAAGGTGCTAGTGAGTGAGGTAAGCAAGACCCAGGTGGACAAACACCACATCTTCTCTCTCATCTTCAGTTTCCAGGGCTAACTGTCAGGTGTGAGTACATATTGTAGAGTAATGATGGGAACTAAGATAATAAAAGGAGACCAGGGGAAGAAATGGGAGAGAAACAGTACAAATGATTTGAAAGGGAAATGGGGAATTGGGGTAGCTTTAAGTAGAGAGCAGGAGGGAGATAAATAAAGAATATGGAGGGAGTGTATTAGAATGTCTGAAAATGCCACAGGGAAGCATATTGTGCTATAGCTACCTGAAATTAAAGGTAATGCTTTATTATATATGTGTACATATACATATGTTTATATGAAATGGCCCATCTAGGCTGATTGTGAATCCACTAAGAGCCATAGATATCTAATAAAATTACTAATATATAATAGTAAATATGTATATGTATATTTGACATAAAATATACAAAAATCTAAAGAAAGGCCATGGATTTGAGAGAAAGAAGAGGGAGAAGGAGAGTGAGAAATATTGTAATTATATTATAATTTCAAAAAAATCAAAGAATTATAAAATAAAATCAAAATGGAAAACACCTAATGAAAATCATGAATGAAGTATAAAATAAAATCAAAATGGAAAACACCAACAGTGGAAGGCAAACTCTGGTCTTTAGATGTACCTGCACACAAACATGCATCTGCACATGTATGTCTGCACACACAAAAATAAATTAATTAGTTAAATATGGGGAAAGTGTAATAAAATTATTTTTTAAGTTTCTATTTTTTTGATACAAACATCATCAACTATTTTCTTCTCTTTTAATGTGAGTTAAATATATCAACTCCTTGTCCTTTTCTTATTATTAAACATAGATTCTTTCCCCATACAATATTACCTAAACACAGTTTCCCTTCCCTCTACTTCTCCCATTTCCTTTTCACCTCATCTCTCATATGTATCCACTCCCATTCTATTTCTGATTAGAAAAGAACAGGTTTCTACAAGATAACAACAAATAAAACAAATTAAATATTATAAGATAAAACAAAAACCATCATATCAAAGTTGAACAAAAACTGTGTTTGTCCTTGATCCTGATTCTATCTCCTATTCTCCTGAACTTGTTTCTATCAAAAATTTTTCTTGAATAACTTCATCAAGCTATGTGATAGTACACATATATATTTTATTTAGTACACATATATAGCACATATGCCTTTTAGTACAGACACAAAATGAGAGGATCATCAGGACTTTGATCTTAGAATAGCTGTTGCTTTACAGAATTGTGTCTGTGTGAACACATATATAAAGATCATTTAGTACAAACCTATCATATGGTTGGAGAGAGAACACTTGTTCTTTCAGAGGTCCTGTGTTTGGTTTGAAGAACCCACATGGTGGCTTACACTCTATGTAACTAGATTTCTATAGTATCCATATCCTCTTCTGATATCTTCAAGCACTAGAAATAACATGATGCACATGCATTTATACAGAAAAATATTTGTAAGCATAAAACAAATAAATTCTCCCAAATCCCTCATCTTCCCAGCAAATTACAAGTATACAGTCTAGTGCAACTACCTGTATACTGCTTTACACCAGGTCACTGTAAATACTCTCCTGCTCATAGCGATAACATCTTAGTCTCCATTTCTGTAAAATTGACTATTTTAAGACACCGGTAAATAGAATCATGTTGCATTTTGTGCCTTTCTTATTTCACCTAGCATCCCCATCCACTGGACTCCAGCTCTATTCATGTTGTATCAGATGGCAGGATTTACCTTAGCTAAAGGCAGAATAACTCATAGGAAAAATCCACGAAGATGGAATCTCAGTTCTGAACATACATGTCCCAAACACATGGGCTCCTATATTTGTAAAAGAAGCATAAAGCTTAAACTGCACATATACCCCACATATTAATAGGGGGAGATTGCAACACCCTACTCTTACCAATGGACAGGTCATCAAGACAGATACTAAACAGAAAATCATGAGACAAACCAACATTATGAATCAAATGGTCCTAACAAGTATCTACAGAACTTTTTACCCAAACACGAAAGAATACACCTTATTCCAGTACCTCACAGAATGTTCTCCAAAACTGATCATATAGTCAGTCACAAAGCAAGCCTCAACAGATACAAGAAAATTGAAATAACTCTTTGCATCTTATCAGACCACCACAGATTACAGCTGGACTTCAACAAAACCAGAAAGAACAGAAAGTCTAAAAACTCATGAAATCTCTTGATTCAATGATCACTGGGTCAGAGAAGAAACAAAGAAAGAAATTAAAGGCTTTCTAGAATTTAATGAAAATGAAGGCACAACATACCCAAATTTATGGGACACAATGAAAGCAGTGCTAAGAAGAAAGTTCATAGCACTAAATGCCCTCATAAAGAAATTTGAGAGTTATCATACTATCAGTTTAGAGTACACCTGAAAACTTTAGAAAAAAAGCAAACACATCTAAGAGAAGTAGATGGAAGGAAATAATCAAATTCAGGGCTGAAGTTAATTAGTTAGAAATAAAGAGAACAATACAAAAAATCATTAAAACCAGTGATTCTTTGAGAAAATCAACAATATAAACAACCCTTAAACTACCTAAAGGCAGAGAGACAGTATCCAAATTAACAAAACCAGAAATAAAAAGAGAGACATAACAACCTACTTCAAATGCCTGTACGCCACAAAATTGGAAAATCTAAATGAAATGGATGATTTTCCAGATAGATACCACTTACCAAAGTTAAATCAAGATCAGAAAAACAAACTAAAGAGTTATATAGCCTCTAAGGAAATAAAGATAGGCCTTAAAAGTTTCCAAAAACCAAATCCAAAACCAATGAAACAAAAACCCTCCAGGGCTAGATAGTTTTAGAGGAGAATTCTACCAGATTTTCAAAGAAGAGCTAATACCAATACTACTCAAACTAGTACATAAAAGAAACAGAAGGAACACTGCCAAACTAATTCTATGAGGCTACAGTCACCCTGACATCTATACCACATAGACTTAATAAAGTGTACTTTAGAATAATTTCCCTTATGAACATTGATGTAAAAATAGTCCATAAAATACTCACAAACTAAATCCAAAAACACATCAAAACCATCATTCACCATGATCAAGTGGGCTTTATTCCATGGATGCAGGGATGGCTCAATATATGTAAATCCATCAGTGTAATCTACCATATAAATAAATTGAGAGGAAAAAAATCACATGATCATCTCACTAGATGCTGAAAAAGCCTTTGACAAAATACAACACCCCTTCATGTTAAAAAGTCTTGAAGATACCAGGGATATGCTGTCCATACCTAAACATAATAAAAGCAATATACAGCAAGCAAATAGCCAGCAGTAAATGAAGGAACTTTAAGCAATTCCACTAAAATCATGGACAATATAAGGCTGCCCACTCTCTCCCTAATTATTCAGCATTCTACTGGGAGTTCTAGTTAGAGTAATAAGACAGCTAAGGAGATCAAGGGATCCAAATTAAAAAGGAAGACATCAAAGTAATGCTATTCACAGATGATGTGATAGTATACATAAGTGACCCCCAAATTCTACTAGAGAGCTTAAATAGCTGAAGAACACCTCTAGCAAAGTGGCTGGATATAAAATCAAAAATTCAGTAGTCCTCCTTTATATAGATGATAGATAGTCTGAGAAAGAAATTATAGTAAGAACATTCTTTACAATAGCCACAAATAATATAAGATATCTTGGTGTAACTCAAGTCAAGCAAGTGAAAGCCCTATATGAAAAGAATTTCAAGTCTCTAAAGAAAGAAACTGAAGAAGATATCAAGATGGAAAGATCTCTCCTGCTCATGGACTGGTAGGATTAACATGATAAAAATGGACATCTTAACAAAAGCAATCTACAGATTCAATGCAATTGCCATCAAAATTCCAACACAATTGTATAAAGACCTTGAAAGAGTATACTCAAGTTCATATGAAAAAACAAAAAAACTCAGGATAGCTAAAACAGTCATGAACAATAAAAGAACTTCTGGAAGTATCACCACCCCTGATTTCCAAGCTATACGACAAAGCAATACTAATAAAAATGCATGGTGTTGATATAGAAACAGACAGGTAGATCAATGAAATTGAAGACCCTGAAATAAACCCCTATACCTACACCCCTTTGAATTTCGACAAAGGAGCCAAAACTGTGCAATGAAAAAAGAAAGACTCTCCAGAAAATGGTGCTGGTCTAACTGGATGTCTGCATGTAAAAGACTGTAAATAGACCCATATCTACCACCTTGTATAAAACCCAAGTCCAACTGAATCAAAGACCTCAACATAAAACTGGATACACAAAATATAATAGAAGAAAAATGGGGATCTGCCTTGAACTCATTGGTACATTAGACAAATTCATGAACAACAACAACAAAAAAATCCCACCAATATCTCAGGCACTAAGAATCAACAGTTGACAAACAGGACCTCATGAAACTGAAAGTTTTTGTAAGGCTATGGACTCATCACCAATATGACAAAATGGCAACCTAGAGAATGGGAAAAGATCTTCACCAACCCCACATCTAACAGAGGACAAATATCCAAAATATATAAAGAACTCAATAAAGTGGGTATCAACAAACCAAATAACCCACTTAAAAATGGGATACAGATATAAATGGAGAATTCTCAACAGAGGAACCTCAAATGGCCAAGAAGCACGTAAGGAAATGTTCAGTCTCCTTAATCATAAAGGAAATGTGATTCAAAACAACACTGAAATTTGTCAGAATCTAGCTACTTTGTCAGAAGGGTAAGGCCAAAAACTCAAGTAACAGCACATGCTGGTGAGGGTGTGGAGCAAGAGGAACACTTATCCATTGCTGGTAGGGTGCAAGCTTATACAACCACTTTGAAAATCAATTTGGTGGTTCCTCATAAACTGGGAATATTCTACCTCAAGACCCAGCTACATCACTTCTGGAAATATACCTAAAAGATGCTCTACCACATCACAAGGATGCTTGCTCAACTGTGTTCATAGCAGTTTTATTCATAATAGCTAGAAACTGGAGTGAACCTAGATGTCCTTTAACTGAAGAATGGATAAAGAACGTAGTTCATTTACACAATGAAATACTATTCAACTATTAAAAACAAGAGTATCAGGAATTTTGCAGGCAAATGGATGGAACTTGAGAATACTGTCCTGAATGAGGTGATGCAAACCCAGAAGACATGTATGGTGTGTACATTATAATGGAACATTAGCCACAAAGTTCAGGATAACAATGCTACAATCCACAGACCCCATGGAACTTGGTAATAAGAAGGGCCCAAGTGAAGATGTGTGAATCTCACTTAGAAGAGGAAACAAAACATTCATCATATGTGGATGGAAAGAGGGAACTGTGTGAGAGAGGAGCTGAGGAGAGACATGGGAATGTTGATAAGGTATGGGGAAGGGGGACAGGAAAGGTCTGGAAGTAATAATGGAAATTGGTGGGGGTACATCTCTGGTACTAGCTGGCGACCTTTGATGGAAGAGACTACAGGGTGACCCTACTGGTGGTTCCTACTTGCAGGAAATGTAGAGACTGAAATGGCCACCTTCTGTATCCAGGAAGGAAAGGAGGACATCAACCCACCTACAAGACTTTCAACCCAAAAGTTGTCCTGCCTACAAGTTGTTCAGAGATAAAGTTGGAACAGAGACTGAAGTAATGGTCAATCAATGACTGGCCCAACTTGAAACCCATTCCCAGGGAGTGAGAAAACCCCTGACACTGAAAATGATACTTTGCTATACTTGCAGACAAGAACTTAGCATAACTGTCTTTTGAGTGGCTTCATTCAGCAGTAGATGGAAACAGAAGCAGAGACCCACAGTCCAAAAGCAGGGGGAGCTTGAGAGTCTTGTGGAAGAATAGAGATAGGATTAAACAAGCTGCTGGGGTCAAGGGCACCACAAGAAGACCTAGAGAGTAAAGTATCATAAGCCCATGGGGGCTTATAAAGACTGAACCACCATCAAAGGGCATGCGGGGGAGGGCGCTAGTCCCCTATATTTGTAGCAGATGTGCAGCTTGGTCTTCTCGTGGGTCCCCTAACAATTGGAGCAGGTGCTGCCTATGACTCTGTTGCCCACCATTCGATTCCTTTCTCTACCTGGACTGTGTGGTTGGGCCTCAGTGGGAGAGAAGGGTCTTAGTCTGGCTGGGGTTAGATGTCCCAGGGTGGGGTGGTAGCCAAGGAGTCTTTCCCTTTCTTGAGCAGAAAGGAGTGAGTAATGGGGGGGGATTTATAAAAGTGGAGACTCAGAGGAGAGGAGGGAAAGGAGCTGGTATTGGAATGTAACGTGAATAAGAAATAAATTATGAAAAAGGCAGAATTAATATTTTGTTACATATTCATATGCAACATGAATTTTTGTGCTATCTCATACAAACTTATCTGCTATTTGTTGTTGATTTTTTGTTACATTTATGTATAATTCAGTTTTTAATTCTAGTTTTTATTTTTATAAAACACTGAAGATTTAGATAAAGTCTGTTTTGAAAATGCTAACTTTTGTTCTTCCTTACCTACCTTATGTATTTCATGCCTTTCCCCCTGTAATATTGCCCTGGAGGATTTTAGAAAGAACAAACAGCTTGTCCTCAGCTGCCAGAGAGACCCAGATCCTTTGTCCTTCTCTCTGCTTCTTGCTTATGTTTTCTCAGTGCTCATGAGCAGGGTTCTGGCCTTTCCCATGAGTCCTGGTGAGTTTTACAGAAATGGGTGCTGAGGCTTCTTTTTTCTTTTGCTTTATCTATAGCTATTGTTTTAGTATTTCATTAATATTCAATGGCTTTTCTAGAATTGCCGCATGTAGCATGGATATGCTATTCTTTCCTTTTTAAAATCTCTGTTAAAGTTTCCCAAGGGTCTGTGGATGACTTTTGCATCACAAGGAGAATCTTTAAGCATTTAACTTTCTGTTTGAATCTAGTCTTAGTTCAGAGCACTTAACTAGGATAAAATTATAGCAGATTTTTAAAAGAACAAGGAAATCATATGTCTGAAGTTTCTTTTAGATTTGGTTTATTACTTCAGTGTCTGTCACAGGTAGTCATTCAGATCTTTTATTTCTTTTCCATCAATTGTGATAAGCTTTACTTTTTTATTTTAATTCTTTTATTCACTTTACAACCTGATCACAGCCAAACAACAACTTCTCTTCCAAATTTTTCTCTACCCGTTCTCAGAGAAGGGGAGCCCTCCTTGGGTACCACCCTATCCTGGGCACCTAGTCCCAGCAGGTCTAGGCACATCTTCTCCCACTGAAGCCTAATCAGGTGGTCCAAGTAGTAGGGAAAGGGGTCCAATGGCAGGGAACAGAGACTGAGATAGCCCCTGCTCCACTTGCTAGGTGATTGAAATGAACACCAAGCTGCATGTTTGCTACAAATGTGTAGGGAGTTAAGGTCCAGCTCTTCCATGCTCCTTGATTGCTTCCCCAGGCTCTGAGTCCTCACGGTCCCAGATGTGTTGACTCTGTGGCTCTTCTTGTTGTGTCCTTAGCCCTTCCAACTTGTTCACTTCTATTCCCAACTCTTCTACAAGAGCCAGTGTTTTGCCTCACCTGCCTCCATCTGCTGCTGGATGAAACTTCTCAGGAGACAGTTATTCTAGTTCCTGTCTTCAGGCATAGCAAAGTATCAGTAGTGTGAGGTGTCGGCTCTTTCACATGGGCTGGGTCTCAAGTTGGGGCAGTCACTGCTTGGCTAATCCCTCAGCCTCTGTTCCATCTTTATCCCTCCACATCTTGTAGACAAGACTTAGGAAGTTATGTTTTGATACCGTTATTAAACCTCTATATTTTTTATAACATTCTTTGTATCTTTTTCACTTTTTTGAAGATCTCTATATCATTTCCTGATAATACAGGGTATACATCATAACTCCTTTAAATATTCAACCTTGTAGGGATTTGTCCACCTTACTAACCTTTACTATGGTCCAACTTTTGGACTTGTTAACCTGCTTCTGCTTTTACTTTATTGATTTCTTCTCTGGTAGCTGTTATTTCTATTCTTCCTCTCACCTGCTCTGTCTCTATGTCTCTGTCTCCATCTTTGTCTCTCTTTTCCTCCCCATTCACCCCTCCCATCTCTCTGAGAAAAGTCCCATTATTTAGGCCTAGGAGGCCTGGGTTGTATGGCCTGGAAGTCACTATGTAGACCAGGATGGCCTTAGACTCAAAGAGATCCCCCTGCATCTGCCTCCTTAATTCTGGGATTTAATTCTGGGATTTACCATATCTGGCTTTCTCATTCCTCATATTTGTTCTTTTTTTGCTATGCTCATTCATTTAATCTGTATCTGAAAACTTAGCTATCATTGATTGCTTAAAACATTGGTCATCTGGGATATAGATCCATTTCTAGATGTTTGAGGAACCACGACACTGATTTCCTCTGTGGCTGGACAAGTGGGCACTTCCATCAGCAGTGAATCAGTGCCCCTGTTTGCTCATGTCCACAGTAGCTTTTGTTCTCATTATTTTTCTTATATAGGCATTGAAAGCTTTCAGTTGCTTTACAAGAATGCCGTTAGCTGTAATCAAAGAGCATATAATATAGTATGATTTCATTGTAAGTAATATTGAAAATCTTATGTTTCTATTGCTGTCATCTATGAACAATGAGGTACTTTCAAGAATATTAATCTCCAAATATTTGAAATTTTATAGTTATCTTATGCCTATTGATTTCACTCTCCAGGAAGAGAATAATATATTCTGTAGGGATTCAGTCAATTGAAAGTTATTTCAACTTTGTGTATCCCTGGAGAGCATCCATCTTAGCATCTTGTTGGTAACTGTCCTGAGTTTGTGTCCCTTTAGGTATTGCATATTAAGTTTCTATGACAGCCATAAAGGTCAAGTTGATATACATCTGTTTATCCTCAGATTCCTTTTTATCCTTACTGATTATCTTTTACTCTAATTACTTAGCATCGAATCTCTGATTTTAAAAATGAGAAAACTAGAGGCTGGGTATAAAGATCAGTTAGGAGAGCACTTGCCTGACATACATAAGGCCCTGTGCTCAATCCTAAGGACCTAACAGTAAGTAAACATGACATAACTTGTGTCTTAGACAACTTGAACCTGTAGTAAGATGCTGCACTCACAAACTTTCCTAGTAAATCCCACAGCCCTTGTCTCACAAAGAAGAGTGAATAATTTTAATTAAATAATTATCCCTCACCCTGAAGAAAAATCAGATCCCATTGGAAAGACCTAAACTTTTAAATTACCAGTCTAAAGGATAGAGAGCACACACTACAACATTAGGCACAGAGAAAGATTTCTGCATATAACTCTATTCACTCAGGCACTAATGCCAAAGGTTGACAAGTAGACCCTGTGAAATGAAATAGCATTTTCAGAACAGAAGAGAATACATCAAGTGATGAGAGCACCCAGCTATACATCCTATAGAAGATTACTGTGGAGAATATGTAAAGAACTAAAAACAAACAAACAAAACAAAAGGGTCTGTAAAACAAACAATTTAATCAATTGTCTTTAGATCTAAGCAGAGTTGTCAAAAGAAGAATTAAAAATGACTGAGAAATATTTTTTACAATGTTGGACATCCTTAGAATCAAGGAAATGCAAATTAAAACCATTCTGAGATTTTATTTTGCCCCAGTCAGAATGGGCTAGGTTCAGAAAACAAATGACAATGGATGCTGGTGATGATGTGGAGAAAGGAACTGTTCACTGCTGGTAAGGACTCAAACATGTGTAGCTATTGTGAAAATCAGCATGTAGCATCCTCAAAATGCTAGAAATAGATACAGATCTAGCTCTAGTTGACTCATGTGACCCAGCCCTACCCCCGTGCATTTACCTCAGACTGCATTCTACTATAGAGATGCCTGATCATCCATTCATTTCTGCTTTACAAGAGCTGGAAATGGAGACAGCTTAGATGGCCATTAACTGATGGATGGAAAAATGAAAACAATATGTTATGAAAGCATTACATAAACACAGTGAAATATTATTCATCCATAAAGAAAAAAATGAAATAATGAACTCTTCAGATAATTGAATGGAAATGAAAAAAATGTATATTGAGTTAAGTGACTGCAACTCAGACAGAGAATGTTACATATTCTCTGTTCTAAGCAGATCCAAGCTCTGCTTCTTTTGATTTATGTGTATCACTTAGAGTCCTGGAGAATTCAGGGGAAGTAGAAAGGCACCTTCAAGGGATAGAGGAAGAGATAGGTCAAAGAAGGGAGAGAATAGAGCAGCATGGGTGATATGAAGAGGACAATAGGAAAAAGAGGGATGGGGAGCTGATATGGAGAGGGTCATGGGAGACTAAACAGTCAGAGGTTTGTATAAGCTTTGTAAAAGCATATAAGAAACAATTTCATTGGAATACCCCCAAATTGAAGGATGTTTTCCCCAGAACTCATAAACTGTCATACAGAAAGCCCAGTGCCAGGTATACAACACTTCCATTCAGGAGATGTAGGTTCAAGAAACCCTAAAACAACACAGGCTGTTGCTATTGCTCTTGGTTGTTGGCCAGAACTTGAGGTTAAGACCCTATTTCTGAAGGCACTACACATTTCAGTTAATGGATCTTAAAGCATTAAGATGTTACTGACTGGAATCTTCCTCCCCAACAACAGGTTTCTACAATGTAGAAAGTATTATACAGACTGCTGGAGAAGAGGAAAAATATTATCAACAGTCTTTCATGTCTGTCTGTGAATCTTGTGAGCTGCCGTGATGATCAGGTAAGATGCCGAATTGTGAATTAGTGGCACAAATGTCTTGGGGGGTAACCAACAGCTGTCTGAGTGAATTTAAGAGAACTTATTATGAGGGAATTCATGCCTGAGGCTATATAACTGGACCCAACCCATGGGTGGATGGGTCATAGACCCTAAGAAAGAACCCGTGAGGACATTGACAAATTGACATGGTATCCAAGAGCCAGCGTTCTAAATACTTACTCTTTATACTTGTAGATTAGGTTTTTTCTTTCAAACTTCTTCAGAGAAACTTCTACTTCCAGTGACTAAGAGTTAATACAGAGGCTCAGAATTGGTGAGAGAATATAAGATAATAACCATGGAGTACTCATCAACAAGCGGGACACTCCCTACTCCAAGTCTCAGGGGCAGGCAGAGGGATTGTAAGAACAAGGTAGGGAAGTATAAGGCTGGGAGAAAAGGAAGAAAGAGGGACTGGGTGGATGATAGGGGTGTAAAGCGCATAAATAAATAGATTTAAAAAAAAAAGAGCAAGAGACTGTGGCAGACAAGTTTCAAACATGAACTTGCAACTTCTGTGATTATCTTCTCAAGACCTGCACAAAACCAGTCAGCATGCTAGGATCCCCACTCCTTAGGAGCTTCAGGTAGGAAATGACTGCTGGGGGAGAATGAGTTTTCTTCGGGGATGTAGCCCTTGGTAGGCTGCTCATGTGTCAGTGGTCAGCCCTATATCCATATGATACAGGCAACACTAATTGGACTTTTATATTTTAAAAACTAGTAGACATGACATTTAGAGGGAGATATGAGAGGCATCTGGAGGGGTTGGATGGGGGAAAATGAAGGGTGGATATTATCAAAGTGTATTTTATTCATGAATTGAAATCATGAAGAATAAATAAAAATTTAAAAATGAGTAAATTGATACTATTTTTGTGTGTCCTAATATATTGCTAGTTATAACACATCCCAGAATAGATCATTTTTACTCCCCCTAAAACCCCACTACATTTCCCTTAATTTCCACACAAATCTAAAATCCTGACTAGGCCCTGCTTCACTTGTGTTTCCATGTCAAAGGAACAAACTCTAATTGCCGTAACTTTTTAAATATCTGCTTATGGGTTTAATGATTCATGTGTCAAAACCTTAGCCCCCAATATGAATATTCTAAGTAAGTATCCAGGGCTAAGCAAAGTTGTAAGGATGGGACTCAGACCTGGTAATCTGCGCCCCTGTCAGAGCCCCTAGGGACTCTTACCCTCCGCTTCTCCATCCAGGCCTTCATCGGGGTACGTACCTGGAAATGTGGGGCGACTGTACAAGCCTGACAAAGCCACGAAGGGGCCTGCCTTGCTATGTCTGCAGAACAAGCCCAAATTCTTAAACTATAGACACGGAGATCAAAGAAGAGAAACCGCCTCAAGCAAGGTCTCATCTACCCTGTTGGCAAGCTTTCATTTTGCCCAGTATTTCAAATCAAAGGACTCAAGATAACAATGTATGAATCACTCAGCATTTCACTGTCAATAAAAATATTTTCATATTAAAATAGTCATATTTACAAAACGTTCATGACCTTTCAAGACACACAATGAAACTGACAAGAGGTTTCTTTCTTTCCAAGATGTAATCCTCCCTTCCAGGCCTCAGTGGCCATGCCAAGTCCCAGCCAAGAACTGGGATTCGGTGAACTCATTAACTCTGGGGGAGGGGAAAATGCTAATAATAACATTTTTAAACCACACATGAAATAATTTGCAAACCATATTCTGAACTATTTGGAAGGCGCATATATTAGCTGCCTACTGAAGACAGCCGTGTACAAGATCAGTCATTTATCCAACAAGAATTTATTAATGACGTACTCTTTTCCAAGGCACATAATAGGCAGTATGTGTTAATTACATTCAAGATACTCATCTACTGATTTATAGGCAGATCTTTTCTATTGGACTCAAGGCTTCCTGTAGACAGAAGTTCCATCTTTTGTAGTTTTGACGCTCCCAGCATTTACCTAGCCTAACTAGAATCAAGCAGTCGAGCCCTGTTGCCCACCCAGTTCATAAACTGTGTAACACAAACATCTCCATCTACAGAATCAGCAGCTCTCAAGAGTGGTTTTACACTCTGCCCATCTGATGGCTCCTTTTCTCCCCATCCCTCCAAGTTTTCCCTTTCCATATTATTAATTAACTCCTCACCCCAAGCCAGTCCCTTCCAAAGAAGTCCATTAAACTCTGGACTAGATAGGAAAAAATTCCTCCCCCACAACTCCTGCTACTAGCACAAACGCACACAACCAAAGTTTTTACTGTCCCTGCAAAAACAGTCTGGAAATGTAAAATGTGTTTGAAATCACTCAATTGCTTTATTGCTATGAAAGTTGCTGCCAAACTTCTCAGCCAGACTTCCGATCTAACTGTCTAGTCTCAGCATGTCCCCCTCATCTTGAGGTGAGAGGTGGCTCAGATGACAAAGGGAACGAACGTGTGCACAAGTCTGGGCTCTTTCCTTCACCATTTAAAGTCGCTGAATCGAGCAGAAGGTGTTGCTTCAAGGTCCTAGCCATGCCGTACCAAGGTGGTCCATGCCTGAAGTTTGACCGCTTAAAAGCCCACATTTGTGACTGTTTCCCACAGACCACATTCTTGACAGCTCTTTCAGAAAAGAAAACGGATGATAGCGCTCCGTAAACAGAGGAGTAACGCAGGAGAAAGGAGGTCAGAAGACACCGGCTGGGCCTCTGGGCAAGGTCAGGCCCAGTGTGGCCCTGCATTGTTTTTAAAATAATCAGCTCTGCCTGTGTTCTTGAAGCACCCACAGAGCAGGATGAAGCGGAAAATCCTCCAGGATCCATTGAGGGGCTGCAATTGGGGTTTTTAGTCAACGCCTCGCTGTGTCTTAACAGGAGGTCACTGGGCCGCTTAAGCAAGCTTGGCCTTGGGTGGTCTCTACCTATACTGCCTCCTGGCTCATGTCTTTCTTTCCCACAGAAGAGCCGAGCAAGGAAAAACTCAAAAGAGCTGCCAACCTGTCCTTTGGACCCAGGGGCCTCTCTAAATGAGCATGGAGTGAGCTTCTGCAGCCATGGCAAACAGCAGTTTTCTCCCTTTGTTGTGGGCATTTCTTTAAAAAAAAAAAAAGAAAGAAAAGAAAAGAGAAGAAAAGAAAAGCCACACACAGATGTGAAACCAGAAACAAATTAGCAAAAGGGTCCGTTGTGTAGCTATTTTGAGTAAAGTCTGACTGTCAGGCGGCTCAGGGAAGCTATTCTGACCTGGAGATAGATAAGGATAGAAATGTTGGATGGGAATGCGGGATGGCGAAGCCGTGGAAGCGAAGACGCTTTTAAAGCGTGTCCCCAATAAACGCCTGCATTGAAGCAGAGGCAAGAAACTGGCATACAGCGGTAGGCTCAGGCACAGCCCTGCAGCTGATGGACATGTGCTTATATATGTGTTTTCGAACCTCAGTTTTGTTTTCTGTGGAAGCTGTTAATGACTTGCTTGCTGGCACTTCCGCCTGCTAAGGGCACGGAGCACACACAGTTTAGGGTCCACTTGTCATTTAGGAGTCTGTTTGAACTTCGGAGAGTGTTCCACGTGGGTCCTCCCCAACCCCGTTATAAACTCACTTGGATAAATCACTCCTATATTGCTGTATTGTTACTTTGGCACGGGGCAAAAATAGTTGGCAGGCATTTCAAAGAAAATGCTTCAACCCAGTGACGGCACTGAGAAGAAGGCTGCCAGGTCAGGTCGAAGCAAGTGCAGACTTTGTGGGAGCTTACTTTTTAATGGAATATTTAATAAAACAAATTGCAATCATACCTTAATTTGATTGGAACGGCAGCGGGAGACTCCCAGGCTCTGCAACAAGGCCTGTTTTCACGAGGGGTGTCTTTGGTCCCCTGGCTTGCTTTAACCGTCTCAAATGTAAACATGGAGGAAAAAGTCTTTAAATGCAATGAGCTTGTCAGTCCAGTTCAAGTCATGATAAATACCCAGTTCTGCTTTGGAATTCCTGCCTGGAAATATAAATTGATTTTCCTCCCAGAAAGAATGTGGTATGAGGCTGGGTATAGGAAAAGCAGATTTATTATTATTGTTGTTATTGTTGAATGGCACTGGCTCACCAGAGGCAGAGGGGGCCAGAGTTTCCACTGTACGTCGCTGTTTTTCTAAGGCTTTAAGACTTGGATACGTTGGTGAGCTTTGGACTTCGGCTTGGTAAATAGCTTCTCTGCCTGGAACAAACCTCTGCCCCACCTTTCAATAATACCAAAGGCAAAAACCAAAGGCTAAACAGCCTCCTCCTTCAGCTTTGAAGTCAATGCTATGGAGATGGTTCCAGTGGCATAGGGAAAAGGGCTCACAGTTATTACGCTTGTTTTTAAATATCAGTTAAGGTGTTTTCCTTTTATCTTTATGATGAGTGTGTTTCTAGTTTTAGAGAAAATCTAAGGTTAAGGCCCCTAAGTGACTGGTTGACATGTGACATAATTTATCTTCTTCATAATTTGGAGTTTTATCTCAATCTCAACAGTTGCTCTTCAGAAAATAGCCTTTCTTATAATATACCATTTGGAAATGCAAGTATGAAAATATTAAGAATCATGATACAAACTAAAAGTATCAAATAATTTATTATACAACCAGGGAATTCAGTATTGTATAAATTCCTGGTAGTAGAAAATATATTTCAATTTGTATATGAGGGTTATGTGTATAGGTTTGTGTGTGTGTGTATGTGTGTGTGTGTGTGTGTGTGTGTGAGTGTGTGCATAGGTGAGTGTATGTATGTGTGTGTGTATGTGTACATGTACACACATATATGCACAGGTAAAAGTATGTACATGCCAAATAGCAAATTATAGCAGCTGACTCTTTCCTTCCATCACCTGGATTCTGGGGTTCCTAATTCAGATAATCAGGCTCAGCAACATATGTCTTTATGCATTAAGCCATCTTGATGCGTGAAGCTTGTCTCATCCTTACCTTCAAGGGAAGGAGACATATGCTTCCAGGTGTGGAGAGAGCATTTTGCCAGAGTACAGTTCTGGGCCAATGCCTAGCCCACCCTTCTAGCTCCTCCCTTGGGCTGGCTCTCTCTGATAGGTCTTGTTTGAGTTGCCAACTCTTGATACCCAAGACTCACCTTGAAGATGGTTCTATGGAGCTCAGCTTTTGGGCCCTGGCCACAGTTCCTTTTCTTGCTCCATGTAAGGAAACACTATCCAGTCAAGATGGCTGTGTGTCTGCCCTGCCCACACAGGGAGCCGGACTCCTTCAGCCTCCATAGGACTACAGACTTTCTTGAGTAGAATTGTAATTTTTGGTTGTCCCTTTGGCAAGCCTGTGAATCCATGGGGTAGTCTAAAACTCATTAACAACTCCTTTGCAGAAAAATGCATATTTGTTAGAACCACTAATGAACTGTAAGGAACCCACAGATGCCCCAAGAACTGCCCATAGCCCCTGTTCCATTGTGCTGCATCTGAGGAACTCAGCATAAATTCAGTCCACTAATCTTAAAACACTGTTACTCTTCTCTTCTCCTCTCTAGCACAAGACACCCAGTATAAGCCCCAGAGGAACTTAGTTTAATTGAGAAAACAGAAATAAGTACAAGATTTCTCCCAGAAATTTCCATCCAGCCACACATACACTAATAGATCTGCTTCCTCTGGTGGCACTCCTATTCCTAGTGATGTTTTCCCTGGCTCCAGGGCTGAGACCAGCCTCTTTACCATCATGCTAGGTCATGGGGTCCTAACAGTGAGTTTGCCTCTTAGCATCAATTTTACTCTCTCTGTTTGATCTTTTCCATTTTATATTAACAAAGCTGTCACTCCCCCCATTCTCCCTTACATCCCTCTCAGCAAAATATAGCACAGATCTATTTTGCTTAATAAGAAAAAAAAAACCCTTCAAGATGATAATTCTGTTATCTTACATCAGCTTATATCCTCGTGATTTCTCTGTATCTCAGAAAGGTCTTTGTGTAACACTTCATCTCCCTCACCTACCATAGCTATTAAGATAACTACTGACTTCCATGGTACAAGTCCCTGTCAGCTTCTTGCTCCTGAATAACCTAGCTTGGGAGTGATCTCTCTCTTCTTCTGGCCTATACTGACATGTGGCTCACAAAGTGCATACCCTCTTGATTTCCCCCCACTTCTCAGAGTCTCTCTCTGGTGTTTCCTCCATGTAAACTGAATAAATAAATTAATAAAAACTTTACCAGAGGAACTCTATATAATCAAAAAACATATCCTAAACACACGTGGAAATAAAAAGAAAACTTTTATTGGTACTAATAAAAAAATAAATAAGGAACAAAAAAATCTTCCATGCAAAATCTGACACTTGCTTCATTTTTGTATCATAAATCTAGTTTTAATACTCTGTAACCGAACTTTGAAAGGACGTTATATTTTTTCTGACTTATGAACCTAACTGATGTACTCCTGATCTGCTTCATTCTCTGCCCACCCTCACTTGCTCACCAGTCTTAAAGCCCCAAAGCTTGAATTCTGTCTCTGCAAAACTCACAGCCCAATCTTGCCCCTCAATCCCTCCCCCAATTCTTGTTCATAGCATGCATCACTGTCTGACAAGCTATAAATTCCCCTTTCCTTCTAATAGTGTCTTTCTCCTTTCCCAAGAATGTAAATGTCGGGAGGGCAGGCAATGTGTGTCCTGTTTACTGGTGAATTCATACCACGGAGAATACTGCTTACTACTAATAGAAATGGCAGATATCTTCTATTTAAGTTAGCTGCAATAACAATGTCTAACTTCTCAATCTAAAGGGGAAAAAAACCCTGGAATTACCCTTTGACTGCAAACTTAAGATGGAGAGGTTCTCTGACTCATAGCATCCACACCTTAGTTCCAAGAATAGACTGATCTGAATTCTATAAATGAGACCACTGCTCAACTACTGTTGAGCTGTCAGATCTGGTCTGTGTTTAGTTTGTTTGTTTGTTTGTTTGGTTTGGTTTTGGTTTTCAATAGTCCAAAGATTTAAAGTGTTTTCACCTAAGTCGTTGGGGAAAAGAAACAGTGCTACTTTCTTGTGTGTTTAGTGAAACTCACATTTCATTGTTATAAAGCATTTACTTTATGCTGTGTTCAGCTGTAGATGAGCTACCTAGCCAGTTGGAAGGAACATGGGCCTCTGGCTTGCAGCTACCTGGTTCCATGTGTGTGTGCTTCTAGCTGTAGCCTACAAACAGGCATCCTGAAAGCTCCCAGAAGGGGGGGTAGTTGATAAGCAGGGAGAGGGAGGATAGTATAGGAGGTTTTCAGAGGTGTAATGAGGAAAGGGAATGCCAAGATATTCCATGACAAAACCAAATTTACACAATATCTTTCCACAAACCGAGCCCTACAAAGGATAATAGGGCAGAAAACACCAATACAAGGAGGGAAACTATACCCTGAAAAAAGCAGAATAATAACCTTCTTTCATCAAACCCAAAAGAAGATAAGCACACAAGTATAAAATTAATATCAAAAATGATAGGAAGCAATAATCACTACTCCTTAATATCTCTTAACATCAATGGACTCAATTCCCCAATAAAAAGACATAGACTAACAGACTGGAAAAGGAAACAGGACCCTACATTTTGCTGCATACAGGAAATACCTCAGTGTCAAAGACAAAAACTACCTTAGAGTAAAAGTCTGGAAGACAATTCTACAAGCAAATGGTCTCAGGAAACAAGCCGGAGTCGCCATTCTAATAGGAGATAAAATTGACTTTCAACCTAATGTCATCAAAAGAGACATGGAAAGACACTTCTTGCTGGTCAAAGGAAAAATCCACCAAGAAGAACTCTCAATTCTGAACATCTATGCTCCAAATGCAAGGGCACCCTCATTCATAAAAGAAACTTTACTAAAGCTCAAAGCACACATTGCACCTAACACAATAATTGTGGGTGACTTCAGCACCCCATTCTCCTCAATGAACCGATCAGGAAAACAGAAACTAAACAGGGAGACAGTGAAACTAATTGAAGCTTTGGACCAATTGGATTTAACAGATATATATATATAGAACTTTTCATCCCAAAGCAAAAGAATATACCCTTTTCTCAGCACCTCATGGTACCTTCTCCAAAATCGATCATATATTTGGTCACAAGACAGACCTCAACAAATATAAGAAGATTGAAATAATCCCATGCCTCCTATCAGATCACTATGGAGTAAAAGTGGTCTTTAAAATAACAACAAAAACAACAGAAAGCCCACATACACATGGAAACTGAACAATACTCTACTCAATGATACCTTGGTCAAGGAATAAAGAAAGAAAGAAATCAAAGACTTTTTAGAATTTAACGAAAATGAAGGCACAACATACCCTAATTTATGGGACACAATGAAAGAAGTGCTAAGAGGAAAACTCATAGCTTTGAGTGCCTCCAAAAAGAAATTCGAGAGAGCACACACTAGAAGCTTAATGGCACAACTGAAAGCCCTGGAACAAAAAGAAGCTAATTCACCCAGGAGGAGAAGAAGACAGGATATCATCAAACTCATGGCTGAAATCAATCAAGTAGAAACTAAGAGAACCATACAAAGAATCAAGAAATCCAGGAGCTGGTTCTTTGAATAAAGTGAACAATAATAATAATAATAATAATAATAATAATAATAATAATAATAAAGAATTCTGCAGTTACAAAAAAAAAAGACTTGATACCCATAGATTTCTCAGCTTATTACCTTATGTTGGCTAATTCAACCTGATACTGTTAATGTTGGGATTCAGCTCAAAGGCAAAGCATGAAGTCCTGTGGTTCAACCTCAGTACTGCAAAAAGAATATTCCCCGTTAAACAGAACTAAAAAAAAAAAAAAAAAAAAAAAAAAAAAAAAAAAAAAACCTAAATCCAAATGGTTGTGTTTGCCTATTAATTTTTAATATTAAGAAGGAAGGCATTTGTTATATCTTTCCATGTGTGTGTGTGTGTATGTATGTATGTGTGTATGTGTGTATGTATGTGTGAGCATGCATGTTGCTACTGACATCAATAAAGGGAAAAATATAGTGAAGTAAATGGAGCTGGAAAAATTGGTTATTCATATGGAAAAAAATGAAAATGGATTTCCTACTTCTTAGCATACACAAAAATGAAATCCAGATGGATTAAGAACTTAAATGTCAAGAGTAAAACTTTAAAACTTTTAGAATTAAATATAAGGGAGCTGCTTTATGACCTCAGGCCAGAGAAACATTTCTTCAGCATGACACAGAATGTGCCAAATGCAACAAAACGGAATCACTCATTTGATTTTATTAGTTTTTCTTTAAAGGATCTTATTCATCAAATGACATCTTAAATAAAGCAAAAGATACACCCCAAACTGGAGAGGGACTGCAATTTTAAATCCACAGAAGATTAGTGTCAAGAATGCATACACACACACACACACACACACACACACACTAAATAGCACAAAGCACCACTTCAAAAATCAGTTTAAAAATAAGAAAAAAAAACTCTCTGAGATCAAAAAATAAAGAGGGGGGATTTATATAATCTAAATTTTACAGGTTTACTTACACATATATATATATGATATATTTATGTGTGTATTCATTCACATAAGAACATGCATATATATGTGGGTATATTTGTACATATCTCTCTACAACATATATGTGCATACATATAGATATATAATTATATACATACATGTACACATGCTTATATATTTTAATGGATTTTTGTGGTTCTTTCCATTGAAAGTTATTTGCCTTCTGAGTAAAACCCAGTGCCAAGCATGGAAAATCTCCCTTCAAGGAGTTGCTTGGTGGAGCACAAGAACTGCACTTACATCTTGAGGGTAAGAAACAGATGCTTACTTGGACCAGGCCATTCATGCTCAGCACTGTAAACCTACTCAACTATCTGTGACTGGGAAGGTAATGGGTCTTAGAGGAGAAACACATTCCTAAGGCAATATAATTCCCAACTGCATCCTAAATGTTTACCTTTATATCCACAAATAAACATAGTTCTCACTCTCTATCAGAAGAGCTTCTTTTTATGACTAGTGTAGATTATTATTGAAATACCAACCTGGTCAAAATGCAATGAGTAGGTGGCGGTGAGTGCCCAGCACCAGCTCACACATCTTCAGTATAACTTGTATGTGTTCACTCAAAACTCAAGGGAAATCACGGAGGACGAGGCTGAAAAGTCAGAAGATATGAGATCATGTCTGTGGACATCAGATAAAAGCATCCACTCATGAATCATCAGCAATATGGTCACCTAAACAAAACCAGAACAACAATAATCCCAGTTGGCATGACAACATTGATTGACAGGAGGAATTCCACATTTCCATGTGTTGCCACACCTAGCTGAAGAGCTTAAAGTTGGTCACCGACTGCTGAGTGAGGGGGAATCAATTTTGTTCATGGACAAGCTCTCCCATAGGTTGTCCTGTCAAGTACCCTGCCCTGTACACATGTCCATAGGGACATCAGAGAAACACTACATGGACTCAGTAAATGTAGCATAATCTGTACACATAATAAATAATACAATAAAGTACAAGAGCAAACATTTCATTTAAGAGGAAATGCTTCTGTGTAGTAGGCATGGCTAGATAGTCAGAGACACAGTTAAGGAACTAAAAACCAAGAGAGAACAAAAGACTATATTAAACCACTTTAGCTAATAAGATTTAAAATTTTGATGCTAGGAACATGATATGGACCAATGAGCATTTTCCCATGTCAATAGCTCTACAATAACATGGGGCGCTCTGGGGGTATCTTCTGTGTAATTGCAAGCTATTATGCTGTTCGAACTGCTAATACACACAAAACAGCCTTCAAGAGATTTCCCTCATGAATTTCTGTAGAACCTCCACACTGTAAATCCCTCCCCCCAAATGGTGAATGAATGAAAACACAGAGACAACTGGTTATGAGATATGAAAGACCGCTTGCTAAAGAACACAAATTAAACTGGGTGAAAAAAAAAACTTAGGAGGAACAATGTTCAGACTGAAACCCGCAAGTATGCAACTGTGAAGGGCTCACAGCTCAGGCTAATGAGCCGACACACGGGGAAAGGGGAGCCATCTTCCTCCACATCTTTGATTAGGTCACGGCTCAAAGGAGTGCCATATGTTAAGGAATGACTAGGTAGATAGCAGAAGACTATGGGTAATCCCAGAACTATACTGTGTATCAGTAACTACCATTTGTAGAGAATTCAACACGAAAGACTTGAGATTACAAAGAAACAGAATAGATAGGAACGCTGAAACACTACCATGTAAGCCAGCAGAAACATAGGCGTCAGGTCCTTTAAGAGTCTCAGCAAGGGCTAGTGTGAGGAGTCAGCAGACAAATGTGATCCCAAAGGGAACACTGCATATGTCATGTGACATCACTGCACAGGATCTGTACAAGACCTGCACTCAAGTGCACATTCCCAGACACATACACATAATTTAAAACTATAAAAATAAACCCTAAAGGAAATACAAGAAGACATTTAAAATGCAACTTAATATTTGATGAGTTTATCGGGAGTATTTTAAAAATATTCATGACTAGAATATTGTTCTAGTATTAGTTTTTCTTGGACATAATCTTTTTAAAATGATGCTCCCATGCTAGCCAAAGAGGACAAATATGCACAAATGGCCATTGTTCCACTTACCGTCTGTCATTGTGGCTGTTGTAGTGCCAGGTCTTTATTTAAATCAGGCCCCACACATTCTGGGAATTACTATACCACGGCCACATCAACTCTGTGGATTATGGAAAGAAATACACCTACAGCCGATAAGTTTACCTATCAGTGGGATTATGGACCAACTTAAATTTCTTTCCATGACTTTGAATATTCCAACATAGGACATATGATGGTAATGCTAACAGAAAAATATGGTTGTTTAAAGTGTTTTATCTAATCCTCGCCTTTGACTACAGATGTCCCCATGCTCCTCAGAATCAACATCTAATGAAGATGTGTCAAGGCCGTCCACATTCTCCTGATGCCTCAGAGAACTAGGCATAGTGCTTGTCACAGGCTCCATGATTTCTGTCAGCTCTGTGCCTGACCAACATGGCCTGGCAGCACAGCTAGAATTAGGTGGTTTTTGTTGTTGTTGTTGTTTTTTTTTTTTTTTTTTACTTTTCAGCCCTTGACAATCTGAATACAAGTCCTCACAGAACTCTCCTGTCAACAGAGAAATGGAAAGTCACTCAAAGCCTTACAAAAGGGTGCCATGGGAGCGGGCTATAAGATACCAGGGGACTGTCTGGAATCCAGAATAATGTATTTTATCTGACCTTGAAATTGATGCTTTTTCATTGAAATGATTTGAAAACACCACTTTCCCTTGAGCAAAAGCTAAAATGGGGCAATGGGCGATGTGGTTTTCCTGTGTATATTTTTACAGTGTGCATCTGGAAAGAAGCTATTATTGCTGCCTGCGGATGGGATTGTGGAGGGGCCAAGCAGATTCCAGACTCTCCCGGCTCATGCAACAGTTAGAGTAGGGGCCTTAGTTATACTCCAGGATGGCCGAAGAGCCTACAGAGGTCCCAGTGTCTAAAAATTCCCCTTTCAAAGATCAGAAAGCAAAATTTTCATCTCTGTGGAAATCTTATGGTTAAAATTACTTGTAACACTGAATAGCGCTCAAAGCGTATGATCTCAGTGTCCTAAACCCCATCTTCTTTGAATATTCTAAAACAAAGCACTGCTTATCTACACTGATTTCCTCTGGAGAGCCTTTCCTTGCCTTCTAAAATTTCAAACTGCTGCTACAATATTTGCTAAACAATTCAAATATATGCATCTTTTGCTGTAATAACCAAAACAAATCATAGGGTGGGGCAGCTGGGGAAAGCATTCTGAGTTTGTGGTGAGATAGGTAAGAGGCTAAGGCCCCAAGCACAATTATGTCTCCTGAGTGGCAAGCTTTCTCCAAATTTGTAGTTTCTCTAAGAGGAATATGGATAGAAACTGTGAAATCCCTGTGACGGGTCCTGTTTTTGTTTCATTCTGTGTTCTACCAAGGGGACCACCATGGCTCTGACCGATTGAACCCCCAGATAAAACATACAGCCAAAAAGAAATAAAAATCAAATATTTAGTTAATAATAACAATCTCCATTGACTCAGTGAAGTTCTCCTTATCTCAGAGGACAAAGCAGAGACAGGAGAAGCCTTATGTCTCCTCTTCGAAGAAACCCCTGTTTTCCACACTTAGGGTGGGAGCAGTTGAGCGCTAGGCTCTACAGGCTGTCTTTTCCTCTACCGGCTGGAATTCCAAGGTAGCCTTAGTGACAGTCCACAGCATCCCTAAAGCAACACTGATAGATGGGTCTGACACCCACAGTGACAGCAGACACATCACCATTGTCCCCATTATATCCAGGGCTGATGAACCTTGTAATGCTTCCTTTGAATCAGGACAGAGTTGGATGTGTCAGAGGCTGGACGTCTAAAGGACATCTGGTAGGTGGTCCATGTGAGGAGGAGGGACATGTGTCCCATTTGTTTTCTACTCTCATCCTAGCACATTGGTTTTATTTTTTCCTCTTTTTTTTAAACCTTAGATCCCAAGTATCTTAGAGTCAGAAACTATCAGAAATTCCTGGAAGAGCCGTTTCTCCCTTTGGGTCTAGAGTTCAATGTGCCTTTCACTTTCAAGCTGCCAGTTGCTCAGCTCTAGTTGTTGTACAAAGAGAATTTGAGGTTCTCAACAAAGGTTACATCTGTGGGGTAGGAGATGGCATTCCAAAAGAACACAGAGGAAGGCAGGGTGGGGCGGGGGTGGGGCAGCCAGGCTATCTTCTGGGCACCGAGCTTGGCTAAGCTAAAATGTGTTTTCGTTTTTATAAAATTAAATTTGGTTTATTATAACTGGATCTCTTTCCAGTGCTGGCGGGGTGCCCAAATTGCACATAGCCTGGTCATGTTGGGACCTGGTCAGAGTATTGCCACACATGTAGGGGATCTGGAACCATTAAAATAATAAAACTCAAGCTGACTTCTGAAGGAACTCAAAGATGACCTCCCCAGCTTTCACAATGTTCACAGCAGGCCTGAGATGGTGGCACAGTCTGGCAGCTCCTCCAAGCTCCAGGAAGGCTGAGTCAGGAAGATTGCAAATTTGAGGCCAGTCTGGGTTACATAGCAGGAGCCCACGCAAAGTTAAAACAAAATAAATACTGCCTCTTATAAAACTGAACGTATCCAGCTTCTTGCCAGCCTGATGTTCTCTGCTGTCCCCAGGCAAGCTATGACACTGGCCCCCTTCTATGTAGTCACCACAGCTACCTTCTAAGCAGGTACCAGACTGTCTTCTCTTACCTCTCCCTTTGCCTCATGACTGTGCCTTTGCTTCCTTGAGTAGAATAGACCTCCTCTAGGGTCAGGTCTGCTGTCTCTTCTTCAAAGGCAAGGACCCTTTGTACCATCTGCTTGGAAAGGTACAGTAAGCACATGGTACACTAACAATAGCACATAATACCAATTGCTCCCCAGAATCATTACTGGGTTTTGTTTTCTCAAAAAAATGCATTCCTTGCCAACATGTTATGTTGCTTTGGCAGCAATCATAATTTATCATAACTGCAGGGTATTTGGGCATATATGAGATAAAAAGCCAAAAGTATCATAAGCAATCTATAATTTGTACTTTGTGATGCATAAGTCTAGTCCTTATTTGAGGTTAAATGTGTATCAGCACACATATTGTGTAGCTCTGTCTATTGATGGGCTGGAGAGATTGTTTAATGGATCAGAATTTACTGCTCTTACAGAGGACCCAGATGTGGTTCCCAATACCCATGAAAAGTGGCTTACAACCACTGTAAATCCAGTCCTAAGGTATTCAGTGCCCTCTTCTGGCCACCAGAGTCACCGGAATCATGTGACATACATAAACTCATGCAGGCATGCACACACAAATTAAAAAAATAAGTCTTTTTTAAAAGAATGCTTTATTTATATTACTCTTCCCCAAATTGGAGTTTTTTATTTTACCTAATATCCTCGATCCTGTCTTTTTATTTATCTATGTGTTCATTTTCCTGGTTGTACTCTATGCCTTGGTTATACACAGCAGATTGCTTCTGTTTTTAACATGACATGCATTTTGCAATATCTTCCCTTACAGTTTGTGTTTGTCACTTACTATTAACTAATGCACAATTTTCAAAGGCTGTAGCATTCTCTCCCTGGAAATACGTTGGCCCATTGGTGTTGCACTGTTGTTGAGTATGCTGCCTTCTCTGCATATACTGTAACATTAAGAGCTGTGTGACACTCAGACCTTTGAGGACTCCCCTTTCAAGCTGACTCTTCATTTGGATGAGTGGCTTGTACCCTCATTTCTTACTTCTCCTAGAGTCCAGGATCATAAACTCAGTAGCTTAAACTAACACAAACATATCATTTTGTACTTCTTTTAGACCAGAAATCCAAAATTGGCATCCCAGGATCAAGAGATTTGCAGAACGGCCATCTTTCCTGGTGCTCCAGGGGAGAAGCCTTTATATGATTTCTAACTGAGAGAGGTTGTTTACTTACCTAGCTCACAGCTACATGGCGTCCCACTGTGTCTTAGTCAGGGTTTCTATTCCTTCACAAAACATCGTGACCAAGAAGCAAGTTGGGGAGGGGGGGAAAGGGCTTATTCAGCTTACACTTCCATATTGCTGTTTATTACCAATACAAGTCAGGACTGGAACTCAAGCAGCTCAGAAGGCAGGAGCTGATGCAGAGGCCATGGAGGGATGTTTCTTACTAGCTTGCTTCCCCTGGCTTTCTCAGTTCACATTCTTATAGAACCCAGGACCACCAGCCTAGAAATGGCATCACCCACAATGTTCCCTCCCACCCTTGATCACTAATCGATAAAATGCCTTGCAGCTGGATCTCATGGAGGCATTTCTTTCTCCTTTCTTTATGATAACTCCAGCTCGTGTCAAGTTGACACACAAAAGCAGTCAGTACAACCTGCTTTGGCCATTGTGTTCTCTTTCTCTCCCTCCCATCCTCCTGGCTTCTCCCTCTTGAGGCTACATCACACCTGCCTAGCTAATTCTGGATTACATTTCCATACTATCATCCTTAAGGTATTAAAATCTGAAAAGCCCCATCACCATGTGAAATATTTATATGCTCACAGTCTTTGGAGGAGTAGTGCATAAAATTCTGGAGGGACATTATTCTACTTACTATGAATTGCTCTTGACAATAGAACATCACAGAGCAGTGCCTCCTCCTGTGGTGTGGATGGGCCTTTGAGCACTGTGGTTTGCTATCTTGGAGTCTAGCTGACATTGTGTATAAAACCTATGCTATTGTGATGGAGGGGCAATTTTTACTGGAATTGGGTCATTGTGGTCGATGAGTAAAATCATCTGTGTCCATTCTGGGCAGCCAATATTTCAGGCCTCCACAAGTGTCACAGCAAGAGGACCAGCAGGTCTGCCTCCTCAGCTAAACCCTGCAGAGAACAAATCATCTTAAATAAATAATTGACTCTAGTTTTGAGATTTTATGTTTTGGGCTATTTACTAAGCTACTGTGTATAAATTGCAGATACAATAAGGATAATCAAAGCTTGCACAACTTTAGGGGAACATAGTATGCAGGGACAGCACCCAAAGACTAGTGAGAGGCATCTGACTAAACTAGTCAGAGGAAAATGAAACCATTGTGTTCTGTTGAGAAGCCTTGGAAGTTGGTAATACCGTAAGGTAATTGGGAAATGACACCGAGCTTGGCCTTGGCTGTCATTTTAACCTCTGTCCCTGTGTAACAATTCACAGCACACCAGTGGCCTGACATTGTTAATAAATCTTTTGTCTTCTCATCAGTAAATGGACGGTGAAACAAGAGCATGTGTGTGTATTGTTCTTGTCGCTGTGGTCATTGTCCTCAATAAGTAAAACCACCGTTATTCAAAGTGTGTCACAAACTGTGGGCAGTCACTAGTTCAATAGACCAGAAAGAAGTATTTTACCATGAAGCTTGGCAAACCTCTCCATTTGGTTTTCACTTCTGTAAAAACAACCTGCTTTTCCTACTCCTGAAAGCTGTCTTGACTATATAAGGCAAACATAAACAAACAAACAATAAATTCCCTTCTCTCTCCCCTTCTCTTCTGTTCAGAAAGCTCTGCCCTGCCCCCAGCTACACTCTCATTCAGTTCTTCTCCTTTTTATGTCTGCCTTTGAAGGTATCATTTAAGACACAGTTATAAACAGACACACTCAGCACCTCACAGCTGTTTCTGAGGTAATTCAACCCTAAAGCAAAGCAAAATTTTAGAGACCACTTTAAAAGTCAGTCAAAGATAGCTGGTTATCTAGAAATGGGCAGACAGACATAAGAGGGTGAGAGGAGTTTGGGTAGGCCAGCACAAACCTCCAGTCCCTCGCAGAAAGTAATATTGCTTGATCGGTCCAAATATTGATAATATCAGAATTCTCAGTGGTGACTGATGGGATAAATGAGTTGAATTCTCATGAGCTCTCACTCATATATTCTAGCTAGGAGAATGGTTGGAGGGAGTCTTCCTGGTCCACTACTGTGAAGCAACACCATGACCATGGCAACTCTTATGAAAGGAAACAATTGGGATTGACTTGTAGTTTCAGATGTTTAGACCACTGTCATCATGTCAGGAAGCATGGTGGCATGCAGGCAGACATGGTGCAAGAGAGGTAGCTGAGAGGTCTACATATGGATTTGCAGGCAGCAGGAAGAGACTGTGAGATACTAGGCCTAGCTTGGGCTTCTGAAACCTCTAAGCCTGCCTCCACAGTGACACAGCCTCAACAAGGCTATACCTACTTCAGCAAAGCCACACCCATTAATAGTATCTTTCCCTGGTAACCAAGCATTCAAACACATGAGTCTATGAGGGCCATTTCTAGTCGAACCATCAGAGGGTTACATAATAAAGAGTTAAAATAAATCAGATGGTGTCTGCTTCCACATCTTGAGGAAATTTCTGTCATCTTCCTTGCACTATAGTCTCCATGTCTGATTTAGCCTCTATACCAAGCTACATGAGTATAGTAGCTTCTACATGAGAACCAAATAACCTTTACTGTGCAAATGACTGCAATGCTTTCAATTGTGCCCACTAAAGTGTCCTTTACTCTACACCTAACTTCTGTGGGTCTATGGATTGTAACTTGATTATCATTGATTTAATAGCTAATATCAATTATAAGTGAATATATGCCATATTTGTCTTTCTGATTCTGGGTTACCTCACTCAGAATCATTTTTTTTTATTTTTTATTTATTTTCTATATTCTTTGTTTACATTCTAAAATCTTTCCCCTTTCCCAGTCCCCCCCCCCCCATATATCCCATAAGTCCTCTTCTCTCCATCCATTCTCCTATCTTTCCTGCTCCCTTTTCTCTGTTCTGGTACTCCCCTACAATGCTGGATCAAGCCTTTACAGGATTAGGGCCCTCTTCTTCCTTCTTCATGGGAATCTTTTGATATGCTAATTGTATCTTCAGTGTTCAGAGCTTCAGGGCTAATTAATATGCACTTATAAATGATTGCATTCCATGTGTATTCTTTTGTGATTGCGTTACCTCGCTTAGGATGATATTTGCCATTTCCATCCATTTGCCTAAAAAATTCATGAATTCATTGTTTTTAATTGCTGAATAGTAGTACTCCATTGTATATATATATACCACATTTTCTGTATCCATTCCTCCATTGAGGGATATCTGGCTTCTTTCCAGCTTCTGGCTATTATAAATAAGACTGCTATGAACATAGTGGAGCATGTGTCCTTATTGCATGTTGTGGAATCCTCTGGGTATATGCCAAGGAGAGGTATAGCAGGGTCCACCAGAAGTGTCAGGTCCAGTTTTCTTAGGAACCGCCAGACTGATTTCCATAGTGGTTGTACCATCTTACAATCCCACCAGCAATGAAGGAGTGGTCCTCTTTCTCCACATCTTCGCCAACACCTGCTGTCTCCTGAGTTTTTAACCTTGGTCATTCTGACTGGTGTGAGGTGAAATCTCAGAGTTCCGCTGGCCAGCAGAGTGATCAGCACGCAGAAAAGGTCCCTGTAGCATACAGCCTCAGCACTCCCTGAAGGAGCAAACGGGCACCATCTGGTTCACAGACACAATCTGGGGCAAAGAACACTAGGGCTGCAAGGGCACCCAAGAGGAGAACAGCACATCAGCAATCTGCCACAGGGGAAACCCTGCCATCCAGTGTTGCAGAAGTAGCCCTAGAGCCTCTCAGAGGCTGAAACACCAGCCAGAGACAAGACCAATTAGCTCCAGAGAACAAGATGGCAAAGGGCAAATGCAGGAATGCTACTAACAGAAATCTAAGCAATATGGCAGCATCTGAACCAAACTCTTCAAAATCAGCAAGTCCTGGTTATGCCAACACACCAGAGAAACAAGATTTGGATTTAAAATCACTGTTCATGATGCTGCTAGAAGAACACAAAAAGGACATGAATGAATCTCTTAAAGAAATACAGGGGAACATGAATAAGCTAGAAACCTGAATAATGGAAACACAAAAATCACTTAAAGAAATGCAGGAGAATAAGGCCCAAGAGATAGAAGCCAATAAAGAAGAAATGCAAAAAAACCGTAAAGAAATGCAGGAGAACTTGAGTCAAGAGGCAGAAGTCATGAAAGAGGAAACACAAAAATCTCTTAAAGAATTACAGGAAAACACAAACAAACAAATGATGGAACTGAGCAAAACCATCCTGGATCTAAAAACAGAAGTAGAAACAACTAAGAAATCACAAAGGGAGACAACTTTGGAGATAGAAAACCTTGAGAAGAAATCAGGGGCCATAGATGCAAATATAAACAACAGAATACAAGAGATGGAAGAAAGAATCTCAGATGCCGAGGATTCCATAGAAACCATTGACTCAACTGTCAAAGAAAATGCAAAATGCAAAAAGCTTGTATCCCAGAACATCCAGGAAATCCAGGATACAATGAGAAGACCAAACCTAAGGATTATAGGTATAGATGAGAGTGAAGATTTACAACAGAAAGGGCCAGCAAATATATTCAACAAAATTATGGAAGAAAATTTTCCTAACTTAAAGAGAGAGATGCCTATGAATATACAAGAAGCCTACAGAACTCCAAACAGACTGGACCTGAGCAGAAATACCTCCCGTCACATAATAATCAAAACCCCAAATGCATTAAACAAAGGAAGAATATTAAAGGCAGTAAGAGAGAAAGGCCAAGTAACATATAAAGGAAGACCTATCAGAATCACACCAGACTTCTCACCAGAGACCATGAAAGCTAGAAGATCCTGGGCAGATCTCATGCAGACTCTAAGAGAACACAAATGTCAGCCAAGACTACTATACCCAGCAAAACTCTCATTCACCATAGATGGAGAAACCAAGATATTCCATGACAAAACCAAATTTACACAATACCTTTCCACAAACCCAGCTCTGCAAAGAATAATAGGAGGAAAACTCCAATACAAGGAGGGAAACTACACCCTGGAAAAAGCAAGATAGTTACCTTCCTTCATCAAACCCAAAAGAAGATAACCACTCAAATATAAAAAGAACATCAAAAATGACAGGAAGTAATAATCACTATTCCCTAATATCTCTTAACATCAATGGTCTCAATTCCCCAATAAAAAGACATAGACTAACAGACTGGATAAGGAAACAGGACCCTACAATTTGCTGTATACAGGAGACACACCTCAGTGTCAAAGATAAAAACTACCTTAGAGTAAAAGGCTGGATCTGCTTTTTCCTAATGGCTAATGATTTTGATCATTTCTTAAGGTGCTTCTCTGCCATCCAAATTTCTTCAGGCAAAAATTCTTTGTTTAGGTCTGTACTCCATTTTTTAATAGGGTTATTTGGTTCCCTGGGGTCTAACTTCTTGAATTCTTTGTATATATTGGATATTAGCCCTCTATCGGATGTAGGGTTGGTGAAGATCTTTTCCCAATTTGTTGGTTGCCGTTTTGTCCTTTTGACGGTGTCCTTTGCCTTACAGAAACTTTGTAATTTTATGAGATCCCATTTGTCAATTCTTGATCTTAGAGCATAAGCTATGGTGTTCTGTTCAGGAACTTTTCCCCTGTGCCTATGTCCTCAAGGGTTTTCCCCAGTTTCTTTTCTATTAGTTTCAGTGTGTCTGATTTTATGTGGAGGTCCTTGATCCACTTGGAGCTGAGCTTAGTACAAGGAGATAAGAATGGGTCAATTTTTTTAGTTCCTCCCAGTTGCCTGAAAATTTCATGATGTCATTCTTTTTAAATGGCTAAGTAATACATCACTGTGTATATATACCACATTTTCTTGGTCCATTCTTCTGTTTGAAGACATCTAGGTTGTTTCCAGTTTCTGGCTATTGTGAAGAGAGCAACGAACATGACTGAACAAGTTTCCTTGTGGTGTGATGAAGCATCTTTTGGGTCTATGCCCAAGAACTGCAGAGCTGGAGCTTGAAGTAGATCTAGTCCCATCTTCCCAAGGTACTATCTCACTGATTTCCATAGTGGGTGTACAAGTTTGCACTCCAACCAGCAAGGATGAGTGTTCCCCTTTCTCCACATCCACTACAGTATGAGCTGTCACTGTGTTGTTGATCTTAGCCCTTCTGATGGGTGTAAGATTAAATCCCAAAGAAAATCTTGTTTGCCTTTCCACATTCCCCTCATGACTAAAGGTGTTTAACATTTCTTTAAGTGTTTCTCAGACTTTTGGGTTCTTCTTATGAAAATTCTCTGTTTACATCCATGCCTCATTTTTAAATTATATTATTTCTTTTTTGATATCATTTATTTATTTATTTATTTATTTATTTATTTATTTTTATATTAGCCCTCTATCAGATGTGGAATTGGTTATATCTATATATCTCTATCTCTATCTATATATCTCTATCTCTATCTGTCTCTATCTTTATGTATACCTTTTCCCATTTTGTAGGCTGCTGCCTTGTTTGGATGATGGTGTCTTTAGCAGTGCAGAAGCTTCTCAGTTTCATGAGGTTCCATGTACTAATTGTTGATCTTGGTGCCTTACTAATGGTGTTCTGTTCTGAAAGACTGCCCGTGCATTCACGGCCATTCCCCACTTGCTCATTGGTCATGTTCAGTGTATCTGGTTTTATGTTGAGGTTTTTGATCCATTTTTAGTTGAGTTTTGTACAGGGTGATAAGTATGGATCTATTCGCATTCTTCTACATGCAGCCATCCAGTTTGACCAGCACCATTTCTTAAAGATGCTGTCTTTTTTCACTGTGTATTTCTGGCATATATTTATATAACACATGTTTATATATGATACATATTATACGTTATAATATAATATATACATAATAGATGTCTATAGGTGTATGGATTTATGTCTTCATCTTCAATTTGATTACATTGATCAATGTATCTGTTTTTGTGCCAGTGCCATGTTGGTTTTTGTTTTTTTTTTTAACTTTCCCCATCTGTCACATTCTTTTTTTTTTTATTCTATATAATTTATTTACATTTCAAATGATTTCCCTTTTCTAGCCCCCCCACTCCCCGAAAGTCCTGTAAGCCCCCTTCTCTTCCCCTGTCCTCCCACCCACCCCTTCCCACTTCCCCATTCTGGTTTTGCCGAATACTGTTTCACTGAACAGAACCAGGGGCCACTCCTCCTTTCTTCTTGTACCTCATTTGATGTGTGGATTATGTTTTGGGTATTCCAGTTTTTATTAGTATGATTCTGTAATACAATGTGTAATCAGGGACAGTGATACCTCAGTTATTTTATTATTCAGGATTATTTTAGCTATCTTGGATTTTTCATGTTGCCATATAAAGCTGAAAAATGTCCTTTGAAGATCTGTGAAGAACTGTGTTTGAATTTTGATGAAGATTACGTTTTGAATCTGTAAGATTGCTTTTGACAGGATGGCTAATTTTGCTATATTAATTCTACAGATCTAATGAGCACGGATAATCTTTCCATTTTCTGATACATTCTTCAATGTTTTTTTTTTTAAACAGGTATCTTCTATTATTTGAGGTTATTGTGAAGGGTACTGTTTCCCTGATTTCTTTCTAGTCTGTTTGTCATTTGTATAAGAAGGCTTTGATGTCTTCCTTTCCAATCTGTATTCCCATTGTTCTCCTACAGTTGTCTTATTGCTTTAGCAAAGACCCCAAGCACTGCATTGACTAAGTTTAGAGAGTGGACAACCTCTAAACTTGTTCCTGATTTTAATGGAGTTGCTTTGAGTTTCTCTTCATTTAAGTTGATGCTTGTTATAGACTTGCTGTAAACTGCCTTTATTATGTTTAGGTGTGTGCCTTGTATCCCTAATCTCTCCAGGACTTTTATCTTGAAAAGTTATTGGATTTTGTCACAGACCCTTTCTGCATCTAATGGGATTGATGCTTATGTGGTTGATTCATGTTCTTTTGCAGTGGTGATGGTGGTGGTCACAGTGTGTGTGTGTGTGTGTGTGTGTGTGTGTTTGTGTGCAGGCACACACAAGTGTATGTGTATCTGTTTGCCTGTGTGTATGCATATGCATATTTGTGTTTGGTTTTCTTCTTTTGATTTGCTGGTCTTGTATTATTTATTCCTTGTTTAAATTTAGCTCTATTATGGAATCTCTTTACGCATCTATTGTATTGAAAATTTTGCTGAACATAGTAGTCTAGGCTGGCATTTATGGTTTCTTAAGAGTTTGTACAACTTCTGTCCAGGCCCTTCTGAGTTTTAGAGTCTCCACTGAGAAGTCAGGTATTATTTAAAGATGTCTGCCTTTTTTCCATGCAGCTTTTATATTCTTTCTTTGTTCTGTCTGGTTAGTGTTTGGTTCAACTGCTAAGGATGAGTTTTCTTCTCATCCAGTCAAGCTGGTGGTGTTCTAATGCTTCTTGGACTTCCTTTATAAGAATAGAAGAATTTTCCTCTATGAAAATATTCTCTTTTCCTTTGATGTGGGTTTCTTTTTCTTCCTCTATTTCTATTTTTCTATTATTCTTAGATTGTTTTTGTTTTTCCATAGTGTCCCAGGTTTCCTGGAATTTTGTACCTGGAGTTTTTTAGATTTAACATATTCTCTGAGAGAGGTATGTCTTCTATCCTGTCTTCAGTGCCTGGCGATCTCTCTTTTATCTCCTGTTTTCTGTTGCTGTGCCTTGCCTCTGAGGCTCTTGTTTGAGCTCCTAAGTTTTCCATTTCCAGATTTCCTTCAGTTTGTGTTTTCTTCATTAATTCTCTCTGTGTTTTCATAGGCTTCTTTATTAGATATTTATTCATTTCCTCTTTGAGGACCTCTTTCATTTTCATAAAGGCTATTTTAATGTTATGGCTTTCTGTGATAATATGCAAATGAAATGCCAGCAATAAAGCAGGAAAACCATGCTTGTGAGTGCTGAGAGCTGACATTTAGATATTGGGCTGGGCTCAGCGGTGGGTTAGAGACTCCACAGGGGTGAGGAAATTAGGGTGTTCCATTGGGGTCTGCTTCTCCCTACTCATGGGATTAGAGAGTGAGGAAAGATCACAGAAGAAGGTCTGGTAGAGAACGGGAGGTGAGAATGTGAGATCAGGCTTGGAGGAATGGAGGGAGAGGTGGAGATCTGCAGTAGCCTACCTGCTTCATAGCTGAGGTGGCCAGAGGATTTGAGGTGATGTGCTTAGGAGTTTGGGGGTAGGGGTTGGTGATAGAGCAGTGAATAGGGCAAAGGAATTTTGGAGATGAAGATCTGTGTGATCTGCTGGAGAAGGGGAGAGAGAGGAAGGCGATCCTGCAACAGGTGGTTTGCTGCAGACCCGAGAATGAGACTTGGAGATTGGATTTGGAGGAGTGGAGGGAGCGGTAATGACGGCAGTTTAGCCTACCTGCTCCCTTGGCTGGAGCAACCTGTAGGTTTTCAGGGGCCCAGGTCTGTGCTTCTGCCTTCAGTGGGACAAGGGACAGTGAAATCATCTTCTTCTGCATTAAGATTATCATTTCCCTTTAATACTGAGCCTTCTGGGAGTCACAGCGCAAACACCATCATTTTCCTTTGCTATTCAAACACAGATATCAAAGGTTTTTGGCATCTCTGAAATTTCTGACAGATGACTTCCTTAATAGACTAAGACATCTGTCAATTCATCTTTGGTAAGAGACAGGCAAATCTGATGGCAGTTCTTGATAATATGCAAATAAAATGCCAGCAATAAATTTGGTTTCAATAATGAAGTTCTAATAAAAAGCTTTCCATTTAGGGACAGGCCAAGGACAGGTGGCCAGGTGCACATAAGCATTCCAGCCACCGCTAGGCTCAACTGCCCTGCTCTGTTTTGACTTTGGGGGCTGGTGAATAATACAGCTGGCAGTTTTGCATAAAACGAGAGGCATGGCTCTCATTCGGGTTCTCTTGTATTTTGAATTTTTCCGGGCTTAGGTCAGTTCATGGACTTCAGTGCCGTGGTTGTGAAATGTAATCACAGCTCTGAGGTGCTCTGGAACTCCTGTACTGTTTGGTGATTGAAGCTGACGGGCCATTGGGCTGAGCTGCAGTCTTAGAATTGATAGCCTTCAGCTAATCTCATCGATAAAAAACAAGTCACCCACAGACACTTCGACAGGCTTGGCAACAAAGGAAGTCATCCAGAGCTCACTGGAAAAGATTAAGAGACAGTCAGGTTAAAAATGTCTTGGCTCCATTTGCGCATGCCTTGGGTGGTGAGCGCTGACTTAGCCTTTGGTGCTTGCTCACACATCTCTTTCATGTGTCTTGTTATAACAACTTCCAAAGCTATAAACAAAGAAAATAAGACATCATCTCAGATAAAAGAGCAAAAGATTTAACACCTGGAAAAGCCCTCACCCTGGAACAGTCTGGCCTCAGAGAACAAAGGGATTTGCAGTCCATCTTACTTCCCAGTGTTGGCGTGCTTTATGTTAAAAGTAGATTTCTCTCCTGATTATATTGTTACACATTCCACATCTCTCATGCCATCGGCCTTAAGGACTTTATTATTTATGTAATTTCAAGGCCCAATGCTGAGTAAGTGCATCTGATCTCAATGAATGGCATAGGACTTTAAAATTATCAGTAGATTTCAGGGGAGAGAGAGAGAGACCATCTTAATTCTCCAGCAAGAGTATCGATTAGGAACAGATGGGCTTTTCTGATTGAATTATTTTTCTTCTTCTTTTCCTTCAAATAAAAATATAGATCTGTCAAAGTATTTCAAATCATCTAGAGATAGAGGTTACTTAAACAAGATTCTTTTCTTTCTCTTTCTGGGGAGTACTCCAGGTTAAGAGGGTCACCAATCACAGAGACGTTCTCCTCAGCTAGCAGCAATGGCAGCTTCATTTGGAAGACTTTTAGGCCAAACATGGGGCTGTTGGCTTCTTTCTTTTCCTAGGGGGTTTCAAGTAAAATGAGTTTTGGAAAGAAACTAAAAGTATAGGTAAAAATATAGGATCTTTCTAGACTAAATCAAAGATTCAAGAGCTCACTAAACAGATTATCCACCTGGTGAATGTTCTTCCTCTCACAGCAAAAACTCCTATGGACAAAAATTCTTCAACTCACTTCTCTGGGCCTCAACTCCTCTCTACTTGGGTGGGAGACTTCACTACAAAAGACCAATAAGAAATCCAATTTTGAAATAAGAAGCAAGATTCTGATGATTGAGTCCCATCTATCCAATTATTTTGGAACTTGGCTTCTAAGCAGTTAATGAAAAAGTGTCCCCCACTTTTCTAATTTGAGGCCCTGTGTTGTGTGAGCTTAAAGTTTCCAACATAAAGAGATGGTGGAGAGGAGGAAAACAATGGGTTCCAAATGAGGAATTTGAAAATAATAATTGGAAAAGAATGAAAATGACATATTTTCTATGTGTCTAAGACATAGAGTAGAATGTAGTAAACCTCTGGGCATAGGAGACTATTACAGAATTTCAAATGTTAGTTAAAATATTAAAATGATGGCATATTAGATCAATAACTCACATTTCTTGGTTCTTTTAAGAAGTAAAATAGCACACCTCAGCTAAGAGCCAGTGTTTAGAGTATAGACCACTTGTGAGATGCCAACTATCATACATTAGCTGTAAAAACCACTCCTCCTCTATAGTGTCCTGTTCCACCCCTCCATATGCTCTTTTCTCTAAGTTGCATTCCTAAACCTTATCCACGGAGGCCTTTGCATTCATTAATTTTATATCTTCCATTAAGACAAATTACATGTAGGCCTAATTCTTTTTGTTAAATAAGTGAAACTTACTCAAAACTCAGCTGCTTGAACATCAAACATCGAGTTTCTGATCCAGAACTCAGATATATTGTTTAAGTTAGATTTTAAACTGGTTTTCCTAAAACTTGTGTTTTCTTTAAGATGTACTAGAGGCCTAGAATGAATGGCTAGGAATGAGAAAAAGGAATGACCTCTTTTACCAGGTCGTATGCTATGCTAGCTAATTTGTTGTTGTGGTTGTTGTTATTATTATTGTTGTTGTTGGTGGTGGTGGTGGTGGTGGTGGTGGTGTTTTAGTTTTGATCAACTTGAGTCATCTGGGAGGAGAGAACCTCAACTGATAAAATGTTCCCTTCTGATTCGCCTATAGATAAGGTTATGTTAACATTTTTATGAGTAATGATGGATGTGGAAGGGCCCACATCTCTGGGCAAGTGGTCCTTGGTTGTATAAGAAAACAAAGTAAGTGATCCATGATAAACAAGCCAGTAATCAGTGCTTCTCCACAGCCTTCACATCAGTTCCTGTCTTTAGCTCCTGTCTTGGCCTGTTAAAATGATGAACTGAACTTGTAAGATGAAATAAACCCCTTTCTCCCCCAAGTTGCTTTTGGTCATCTTGTTTGACACAGTAACAGAAAATCTGAACTAGACCATGGGGCCAGTTGCTTGCTGTTTCTGTACTCAAATTTTCATGGTTTCATTGAATCAGTGCCTCCAGTTTTCTGTGCCTCCATCATGTATGATCTTAAAGATTCTGACATAGAGAGAAAGTGTGGAGGAAGAAAACCCTTTTGTAAATGAGTACACTACAAATATACAATAGCTAAGAAAAAGATGACATTTAATGTGTATTGCTATATGAATTTCTGTTATGTCTATGTGGGCAGTGGTAGAGAAGTTGATTTGGGTGAAGAAAGAGAGTGGATAAACAGTTGGATATTTCCTGGCTTCCACATTGTATTTTCCATTAATAAGAAGACAAGTTGGCTCCTAAGTAGTACATATAAACCGTTTAATAAAAGTGAGACAAGGCATCAAGTCTTGATGAACTAGAACTGGAAAAGGGAGGCAACCAAACTCCTGTGCCCAGGAATGCCCCAGACAGCCACGCCTCTGGGACTTTTGTGGTCTCGGCCCATGCATGACCCTTTCTTGACTTGGGACCAGCGTTCTCTCTAGGGTCATTCACTAGTGCCACTCCCTCTTTAAAGTAATAATTTAGTCAAGATGAGATACTGACTCATTTCTTAAAAGTCACATTAGGTCAAAAAAAAAAAAAAAAACCAGAAAAGAAAATACCTTACGTAAAATGTACCTGTTTACAGGAATTGCTGGAGCTGCTGCATGGGCTCTGTTGGCAAACAGTGATTTCTCAAGCTGACTAAAGGAAGCCCAAAGTTATCCCTGGGCTCAGAATGGACATCACACTTACAGGGTGATATCCCATAAATCACAGAAAGACACAGGGTATAAAACAAACACAAGACCTAACATCTAAACTTCTCAATTCCATGTCAGACCAAGCACTGCAGAGAGCTCACCACCCAGACAAATGATTGTCACATGATTGGCCAACTTAGCCAGATCTGTGCTAATCCACAGAAGGCTGGCATGACTTATGTGTTGATTTTTAAGGGACTCCTGGTTAATCTCAGGCAATCAGCACTCTCCCCAGTTATACTGACTGAAGATAATTAGACATCAGTGCTGAATAAAGTTCACTGAGTGGAAACAGGCTAGAAATGATGCCAATGACTACTCTTTAGGACTTAAGAGTACCGACAGGTATAGGATCTCTCCTTCTCAAGCCTATTCCTATGATATGGATTCAAGGCTTTAAGTTTTCTTTGGATTCTACCCTGAAACAAGGATAGCACTCATTGGCTTAGATGACTAAAATTTTAGGGATATGAAAATGCACATCTGTATAGGTCAGATTTCAATTTAGTACAAGGAGAGAAAATGCTTCCTAAGTCTGAAACACAACATGTATCCTGAGCATGATATCAGACCATACTTCTTTAAATTGAGTTTTCACAAGAGAAAGAAATAAGCATGGGTGGGAATGGTTTACGGGTTATGGATGTCTACAAGCATTAAAATACACAAGACTCGAGTGTTGCTCAATTGAATCTCAGGTGCATAGAAGCCAGACACATCTAGCATGACTGAGAATTCTGGTATATATTGGCCTCAAGAACAGGCTTCCTTGAAAATACTCTTTGAGTGGTGTGAGTCAGAGGTTTGACAGCTGGCTGTGGGATTAGTAGGTGGGAAAGATGCTTCAGTTCCTGTGTTTTGAAGAAAAATAGTGTAGGGAGAGGGAGAGTGGAGTATGGTCTGTCTAAACCCCACACTGCAGCATGTGCCAAGATAGGCTCTGGGAAGACCCTCCCGTTCTCAAACTACTTAAATTTAAAGGCAAAGAAAATCCAGCCATAGCTTGTTTAAGATTAACCAACGAGTTTGAAAACTAAGCCAAATGCTTAAAGTGACTTCCTAAAAAATATTCTACTGTGCAAAGAAATATAGTTTGTATTGGATGCCCTGCCCAGAGGTCTAGTCTTGTCTTTTCTGGGTGGGTGTGGCTTTGCACATGGATTCAGCTGGAACAGTGAATTTGCTCTTCTCTACTACCTCAAAATACAGTTGAGAGCAAGTGGGGGACGCTGTGCATGAATAAATTCCAGAGGTCATAAAAAGGAGAAAGCATCGTAATAATTTATAATCATTAAATCATAAATCCATAAAACCTATTTTCTCTGATGTCACTTCTTATGAAATAGGAAACCAGAGGGTGATCACTCATCTGTTTAGGAACAAGTAGCAGAATACGTGAGTGACAAGGGCCCCGAATTACTTCCTGACTCTGTGCATTGGTGTCTACCTGTCCTCCTTAATAGAAAAGAACTATATTGAAGAAGAGACACAACTGTGTGCATGCAAACACACACACACACACACACATGACGGAGCGACCTGACATCTAATAAACAGCACATTTGAAATGAAGCACAGGAGAAACCTCCAGACAAGTTATGAAGTGTGGAAAAGCTTAAGGAGATTGGGATCCCTAGTTAAGGTTGGGGTCCATGTGGGAGAGTCAGCTGAGATTCTATTACCCATATTCCCATAGTGCTCCCTAAACCCCAGATTATAAAAAGCAGTTTACTGATCCAATAGATTATTACAGTTTAATTTTCAGGCATAAATAGCATATTCATATATTCCATAGACATCCGCTATTTTGATTGATTGGTGTGTTTCTCAAGCATATTCATCCCTATTTTTAATTAATGCTCATCCATCCTTCTACACTTAATTGTTTGATTTCACCAACTAAAACTTTGGTGTTAATGTAGCCACTGGTAGTCACCTAAGTGTTGTATTATAGTAAGCTTCAGTTCATGTGTCAGTATATTGCTTGCATTTCATTCATCCATAATAAATTGGGAGCACCCTAAAATGCGAATTTGTTCTTTTAAATTTTCCAATGTTGTTGGTAAGTAGAAAAATGTATTTGATGAATGAATGAACAATGCTCTCTTCTATAACAAGACTTCATGTCTTACTGTGCTTGGACACCCAGAAGAGAATCCCTGCATTCTCCAAATATCAAACTTCTTAATTATCTGTGGGTTTTTGTTTTGTTTTGTTGGTTAATTGGTTGGTTGGATGGCTTTTTCAAGATGGAGTCTCTCTGTGTAGTCCAGGCTGTCCTGGAACTCACTTTGTAAGCCAGGCTGGCCTCGAACTCAGAGATCTGCCTGCCTTTGCCACCCCAGAGAGTGTGTGCCACTACCACCAGGCTTCTGTGGTTGATTTTAGAGAGTTTAAAACCCTTTCTTTAATCTCTATCTGTATTTAGGATTTCCCAACTGGGAAGCAGCATTTAGTCCTCACCAACAGTGGCAGTTGGAGGCACTGTCTCATGTGTACATATGGGATAGAAGGCTGTCCAGGAGGAAATTGGGCTGAAGACAGGTAGCAAACATTTGGTTCTGTGTGATGACTGCATGCACGTTTTCCCCAGATTCTTCCTTGCTGGCTCTTCCAAGGATGGCTCGTGGTACAGAGAGATGTTTGATAATGTGGTCGCCTTTGGGATTTTTTAATGTGTAGTTTTTTTTTTATTAAGTTACAAGCAATATCGAAACCAGATACTCGCCTCAAGCCCAATCCACATTCTAATTCAGATGTCACCTTGCATACATTCTCTTATACATACATGTGACTTCTGTATACTGTTATCTCATGTGTAGATATGAACACCATCCAGATGAAGCTAAAGAACACTGTCACCAACATGTCACTGATGCTGGGGCCTGGGAGAGTTGGCTCAAGGGTGAAGAACCCTTGCTACTGGACTTGAGTTCATTTCACAGCATCCATGTCAGGTGGCTCACAGTCAACCTGTAACTCCAGTTTCAGGGTGCCTTACCCTTCTTCTGGACTCCATGTGTGTCTTCATTCATAGGAACATGCCTCCCCCTGCATAAAACCTTATCCTTGTAAAAACAAAATACGTTATTGACACTTCTCTATTCCCAGACACTTCAACTCAATTACAAACTTAAAGCCAGTGTGTGATCCCCGTCTACATTTATGTAATTTCAACAGTTTTATATAAATAAGATTATATAGCATTAATCATTAGGATTGATTTTTCTCTCTACATGCTATCTTTGAAGTCTATCCAGACTGTTTGTCAATAATCTGTTCTTTTATATTGCTGAGTAGTGTACTGTGGAATGAACCACAGTTGAAATATTCATTTAATCAATTGTCTTTTCCCATGGTTTTAGATATTAGGAATAAAGCAGCTAGGAATACTGTGGACTAGAGGGGACTTTGTAGGGGAAATATATACTTTAAAATTTAAATCTGTGTACATGTGTGGTGTATTCAGGTGTGCATACCCCCATGTTGGCATGTCTGGAGGTCAGAGGATGATGTAGGGTTGTTCTCCTGAATCTCTTCTCTGCTTTATCTGGGTTAGGTCTCTTATTGGACTTGTAGCTCACTATTCTCTCTTGTCCAGATTCTCCTAATCATTTCCTCTGGGCATCTGCTCTCTCTTTCCTCTTTGATCACAAAGGACCATGTGGAGTGGTCAGAATGCTATCTCCCATCTTAGATGGAAATAAAGGGATATTAATAGAGTGCTAGGGCAGAGACAGAACAAGCAGGGCTCAAGGGCTCTGAGCTTGTTGCGACCAACAGTTCAGAACACAAAGGTGTGGCCTGACTGGCCTGGCAATGGGTGCAGAAAGGACAGAAATCCTTACAGGCCACTGTGGCCTAAATGAGTCCTCTGCAATTTTGCATGACAAAGTCCCACTCTCAGATGATGCTACTAGGTGGTATGAGGCCTTTGGATATGATTCCTTCATCAAGACAGAACTATTGAACAGGAATTCAAGGCCCATACCTAAACATAGTAAAAGCAATATACAGCAAACAGGTAGCCAGCATCAAACTAAATGGAGAGAAACATGAAGCAATTCCTCTAAAATCAGAGACTAGACAGGGCTGCCCCCTTTCTGCTTATCTTTTCAATATTGTATTTGAGGTACTAGCTCAGGTAATTAGACAACATAAAGAGGTCAAAGGGATACAAATTGGAAAGAAAGAAGTCAAACTATCATTATTTGCAGATGATATGATAGTCTACCTAAGTGACCCCCCAAAAAGACAAAAAACTCCACTAGAGAACTTCTACAGCTGATAAACAGCTTCAGCAAAGTGGCAGGTTATAAAATCAACTCAAGCAAATCAGTGGCCTTCCTATGCTCAAAGGATAAGCAGACTGAGAAAGAAATTAGGGGAATGACACCCTTCACAATAGCCACAAACAGTATAAAGTACCTTGGGGTGACTCTTACCAAACATGAGAAAGATCTGTATGACAAGAACTTCAAGACTCTGAAGAAGGAAATGAAAGAAGACCTAAAAAAATGGAAAAATTTCCCATGCTCATGGATCGGCAGGATTAATATAGTTAAAATGGCCATTTTGCCAAAAGCAATATACAGATTCAACGCAATATCCATCAAAATCCCAACTCAGTTCTTCATAGAGATAGAAAGAGCAATTATCAAATTCATGTGGAATAACAAAAAACACAGGATAGCTAAAACTATTCTCAACAACAAAAGAAATTCTGGTGGAATTAGAATCCCTGACCTCAAGCAATACTACAGAGCAATAGTGTCAAAAACTGCATGGTATTGGTACAGTGACAGGCAGGCAGATCAATGGAACAGGATTGAAGATCCAGAAATGAACCCACACACCTATGATCACTTGATCCTTGACAAAGGAGCTGAAAACATCCAATGGAAAAAAGCCTTTTCAACAAATGGTGCTGGTTCAACTGGAGGTCAGCATGCAGAAGAATGGAAATTGATCCAACCTTGTCTCCTTGTACTAAGCTCAACTCCAAATGGATCAAGGACCTCCACATAAAACCAGACACTCTGAAGCTAATAGAAAAGAAACTGGGGAAGACCCTTGAAGACATCGGTACAGGGGGAAAGTTCCTGAACAGAATATCAATAGTTTATGCTCTAAGACCAAGAATTGACAAATGGGACCTCATTAAATTACAAAGTTTCTGTAAGGCAAAGGACACCATCAAAAGAACAAATCGGTAACCAACAAATTGGGAAAAGATCTTCACCAACCCTATATCAGATAGAGGTCTAATGTCCAATATATACAAAGAACTCAAGAAGTTAGACCCCAGAAAACCAAATAACCCTATTAAAAATGGGGTACAGAGCTAAACAAAGAATTTTCACCTGAAGAACTTCGGATGGCTGAGAAGCATCTTAAAAAATACTCAACTTCATTAGTCATTAGGGAAATGCAAATCAAAACAACCCTGAGATTTCACCTTACACCAGTCAGAATGGCTAAGATTAAAAATTCAGGAGACAGCAGGTGTTGGCAAGGATGTGGAGAAAGAGGAACACTTCTCAACTGCTGGTGGGGTTGCAAACTGGTACAACCACTCTGGAAATCAGTCTGGTGGTTCCTCAGAAAACTGGGCACGTCACTTCCAGAGGATCCTGCTATACCACTCCTGGGCATATACCCAGAGGATTCCCCAGCATGTGATAAGGATATGTGCTCCACTATGTTCATAGCAGCCCTATTTATAATAGCCAGAAGCTAGAAAGAACCCAGGTATCCCTCAACAGAAGAGTGGATGCAAAAAATGTGGTATATCTACACAATGGAGTACTATTCAGCCATTAGAAACAATGAATTCATGAAATTCTTAGACAAATGGATGGAGCTGGAGAACATCATACTAAGTGAGGTAACCCAGTCTCAAAAGATCAATCATGGTATGCACTCACTAATAAGTGGATGTTAGCCTAGAAAATTGGAATACCCAAAACATAATCCACACATCAAATGATGTACAAGAAGAATGGAGGAGTGGCCCCTGGTTCTGGAAAGACTCAGTGTAGCAGTATAGGGCAAAACAAGAACAGGGAAAGTGGGAAAGGGTGGATGGAAGAACAGGGGGAGGGAAGGGGGCTTATGTTACTTTTAGGGAGTGGGGGGCCTGAAAAGGGTAAATCATTTGAAATGTAAGTAAAAAATATATTGAATAAAAAAAGATTTTTAAAAAAAAAGAACTATTATGAACTCTCATAAAGGAAGCCCAAGGGACCCACCGGTCTTTTATCATGTGTGATACAGGCATTATCTATGAACCAGGAAGTGTGTTCTCAGCAGACTTCAATTCTTTCAGTACATTTTTATCTTGGACTTTCCAGCATTCCCCAGGGATGTAGGGAAATGCATCAGTACCATTAATCAGCCACCCAACTTATGATGTTTATTGTGACAACTCCAGATCTATGCCTGGTTAATACCAGGGCATAGATCTCACTTCTTCCAGGACTTCCCTGGCCAGCCACACTCTTTTTCACAAGGTGGGCTTCACTGTGCCTGCTGCTATGTGATCATGGCAGGGTCCTGATTGTCACACCTCATGGTTCTTATCTGGATCCTCCCACATTCTATCAGAGCCTCAGGGCAGCAATCGGGCCGTACCCATCTTCAGTCTCATATGGTGAGCAGAATGCTCAATATCTTTAGCTGAGAAACGGTGAACTGGAGACCCTGTGTGTATTCAGTTATCACATGACAAACCATTTCAAAACTGGTAAATTTTTTCTCCAGTTTGTTAGTTAGATAAATCACATGAACATTAGTAGTAATGCTAATTATTAGCTGAAAGTTTGAGAGTTAAATACTAAATCCAAATGAGATTGTCATGAGACTGGCTCTCAACTCTTGCTGGAGTCCACTGGCACCATGAAAACAAGAAAGGAAAAAGAAAGAGCCCAGGGATTCGTCTCTCCTTCTCTACCTCCTTCCCTCCCCCCTCTCAGTCTTTCTTCCTTTCTTTGTTTCTTTCTTTCTTTTTTCTTTTTTTCTTCCTTCCTTCCTTTCTTTCCTTACTTCCTTCTTTCATAAGCATCTCTTTGTATAGCCCTGGCTGTCCTGGAACTTGCTCTGTAGACCAGGCTGGCCTTGAACTAAGAGATTTTCCAGCCTCTGCCCCTACCTCCCCACCCCCACACTCCACCCCTGACCCCCAGTGCTGGAATTAAAGGGGATCACCATCAAGTCATTTCCTTAAGTAAAATTTAAACTAAGCAATTCAAATATATTTTGAATTGCATATCTATATTTGCCTATTGGTCTTCTCAAGGTCTTTATTTGAGAACACCACACACACACACCAAATATTCATATATGAAAGGCTTAGAAGTGTCTAATTTAAGTTTTTGAGTCCTGATGTAACACAGTGAATATAACATTCTCTGCATGATCTTGTGGAACACATGGCTGTTAAAAGATAAGATATTACATGAAAAAATTGTCTATGAAACACATACATTTTGTTTGTAGAATTATTGTGATGTGCCTAACACATGCCATTGTATATTAGCAAATATTCCAAGCCCTGAAATACTGAACATGTAGACCCAAATATAAAACTTTTCTGTTGTAGCTTTTGAGTCCACAATGAATTAAAACCCTTGCCAGTGCCTACAGTTGAGATGAATGACTTTGCTACTGTAACTTTGAAGTGACCTAACTCTACCATTTCAGTGGAGTTGTGTTGCATTTACTCACCATGTATGACCCTGATCACCAAGGAACCCTGGTCCCCATTGAATCAAAGTTGTGTCCATCATTAAATGGTGGCAAACAGAGACCAGGAAAAAATGGGGAATAAAACACAATGGGAAGAAGTCCCTAAGCCTAGGGTTTTGCTCTGTGTTTGCTCCTCAAAGACTCATTTTCCAATGCTTCCCCATACCACACATACTTCATACACTGGAACACTGACCTTGGAGAAGAGGAAGGGGAAATAACAAAACTCAATGGATACTGTTTTTAAAACATAAATATGACTGTTTCTGGAAGTTCCTACTTCTGTTTCTGCAGCCAGATGAGAGTCCTTCATGTGTTATTCTCTGTCCCAAGCTGAGAAAGGATCTGCACTCAGCCTCAGGTAGCTTCCCGGCTACATCATGGGCTGTCCCTGCTGACTCTGGACACTACAGCAAATACAGAGGAGGAGCCCACATGGTAATCAAACTTCTTTCTCATGGTTTTGGAGGCTGACCGTCCAAGACTGAAGCAGTTTTGTGAGTGGTGAGGTCTTGCTTTCTGGTTTATAGGTTTGCTCTGTCCTAACGGTGAATAATGATGCTCTATCTCTGGCCTTTGCTGTAAGAACCTCTGTCCAAAGAGTCCCCACATTCTTTGCCATAAGTGTCCCCAAACAATCAGAGTATAATGCCTCAGGCTGAGACAGAAAGGGGTAAATAATTAACAGAAGCAAGATTCCCAGACACATGAAAAAGGATAATTTTTTTTTTTTTGGTTTTTTTTGGATTTGGTTTTTTTGAGACAGGGTTTCTCTGTATAGCCCTGGTTGTCCTGGAACTCACTCTCTAGACCAGGCTGGCCTTGAACTCAGAAATCCACCTGCCTCTGCCTCCTAGAGTACTGGGATTTCAGGCATGTGCCACCACCGCCTGGCAGAAAAGGATAATTTTACAGTGCACACCAGTTAAGAGTATTGCTAGAACTCAGTATGCATGCTGAATATCTTTCTCTCTTTTAACTCTTGTTTTTATAAATTCATTTCTTGAATACATTTGTATCAACTTAAAATATCTTCACAACCAAGTTTTCCTAGGTCACAGAGTCTGGTGACGGATTGGGTGTCACTCAGGCAGAACTCTCCAGCTGCTGCATCTTATACAAATCCTTCTCTTATGACGTAAACACAGAGGCACCCAAAAACTTTGTAGCTCTCAGTTTATTTCATATACTTTGAGGTTCTACAGAACTCTCATACAGTGTTCTACATCTCTCCAGATCATTAAAGTTCCTTTTCTCTGGGAAGTTTTATTTGAAAATGTAGTTCTAAGTAGAGTGCTTAAGAGGTACAAACAATTATGATCTTTTTTCCACAGAGGTCCTTGACCTTGTGTCTGTGACCACATATCATGCACTGATACGAAAACAAAGGCAACTAAGGGACTATGTGCACAAAACTTAGCTCGGTGATCTTAGCAACAAAATGGCTGAAGTTGAATTCTTTTCTTCCCCATGACAGTTCTAGCTACAGGCACTTTCCTAAAGATCACGGTTGAATAGTGTTACCAGATGTCTGAGAAGAGCATTTTTCCACAGGAGTCCAAAGAAAGGCGTCATACACTCCAGCTCTGCATTGTATAATCTTCTTTCTCATAGGATGCTAATGTTAATGCTGGAAATGTCTATGTGACCTAAAGATAGAGGCAGGTGCCAGTGTTGGTGTTTCTGTTTCTGTTTCTCATGAGCTGTTTGAAACCTTGGGTCCCAGAGGGCTGTTCTATATCTTATCACTGAGGTAAACTCTGTTTGTTATTCCTGTTTAAATGGTTCTAACCTGTAGCTTTCATGTGTCTTGAAGATTGTTTTCTTTCTTTATATGGGTTTTTACCTAGTTCACTTATTAGAAAGACTAGGTATCTACAGTGTTTGAACAGAACTGTATCCCGATGTCTTACCTGAAGGTCAAAGCCCACTGTCATTTCTGCATCTCCAGATCTGTAGTTACTACAGACAGATCTGTATCATTCATAAGACAGACTCCATCTATCATCTCAAGCATGTCTTTACTTTCAGCACATATTCATTCTTTAGTGCTTGTGCTTACAAACTCTGTAAATGACAATGCCAAGTACTTCTTGTTCCTCAGTGCACAGAATGCTCATACCTCTCTTTCAAATCTTGGATGCTAGATATTGAGAGTTAAAATCGAACTATCCTTGTATTCTGACCTATATAAGAAACAGCTAGAAAAAGAACAGTGTGCAGGCATGGCTCCACAGCTGTGCTACTGAAGTAGAGGCAAGATGGTAGAGTTCTCAGCCAGCCTAGGCTATAAAGTGACATTCTATTTACTCTAAGAGGAGAGAAGAAGGCATAGAAGAGGATGAAGGGAGAGGAGAGAATCAAGGAATTATAACACTTATTTCTCAGAACACTGGGTTTGCATTTGATACACTGTTTACAGAAGGAAGTCATAGCTTAAATTTGTATTCCATGCCCGGGTGTTACAGATTTTAATGGTAATGGTTATTTGGCACACAAAGGTCATTGCCATGTGAGTAACAGAGACTCTCCAATGTCACTAAGCTGAAGGAGGGGCGTAGGGCAAATACAGTGAGAGTTCGGAGGCAATGGTTGTGACAGAATGGTGGACTCTTTGTTGACTATAGAATCCTCTTAAGCAGACAGAGGTTCAAATACCATTAATTCTTGGCAGAACTCTCCTTTCTAATTCAGAGAACAAAGGCTTGCTGAAACCCATAAAGAATGACCTCTCAAATTTCAAATAGCATTGTAAAGCACTTAATGAGTTAAGAGTAATTGAATCAGAAACATATGGATTAAATTTTCCTTGAGATTCATAGGGGTTTAATATTAAGGGAAAGTCATTCAATAAAATTGCCAAAGACCAGTCAACTCAAACATTTAAGACTACTAGTTCTGCTCTGTAACCAGTTGCTAGGCCATGGGTTTTGGGTAGTAATGCATCCACTAAAATTCTATCAGGAGACAATAGATATGCCCATGAAGGGAGCTCAGTTCAGTAGCTTCTGCCTGCAAGGAATCAGCCCACCTGCTTACCCACATGTAATCTAATTATGTGATAGTCTCACCCATGAAGAACTGCATTTTGGATCTATATGCACTTGTTTTAGAATATAAATTCGCATATACGTATATACACACACACACACACACACACACACACACACACACACACATATATATATATATATATACAATTGTATTATATGTATGTATGTATGTATGTATGTATGTATGTATGTGTATGTGTATGTATGTATAGTGACTGGTTTTTGTGTGCCAATTTGACACAGGCTAGAGTTATCATAGAGAAAGGAGCTTCAGGTGAGAAAATGCCTCCATGAGATCCAGCTGTAAGGTATTTTCTCAATTAGTGATCAAGGTGGGAGGGTCCATTGTGGGTGGTGCCATCCCTGGGCTGGTAGTCTTGGATTCTATAAGAGAGCAGGCTGAGCAAGCCAGTAAGAAACATGGCCTCTGCATCAGCTCCTGCGTCCTGACTTGCTTGAGTTCCAGTCTTTACTTCCTTTCATGATGAACAGCACTGTAGAAACATAAGCTCAATAAACTCTTTCTTCCCCAACTTGCATCTTGGTCATGATGTTTTGTGCAGGAATAGAAACCCCGACTAAAACAAATTGGTACCACCATAGTGGGGTATTCCTGTGACAACCTGATCATGTTTTGTGGAGGACTGTGGAAGAACTTTGGAACTTTAGGCTTGGCTGGAGAGATGGCTCAGTGATTAAGAGCACCTACTGCTCTTCCAAAGGTCCTAAGTTCAAATCCCAGCAACCACGTGATGGCTTACAACCATCCATAATGAAATATGACTCCCTCTTCTGGAGTGTCTGGACAGTTACAGTGTACTCACATATAAGAAATAAGTCTTTAAAAAGAAAAAAAGAAAAAAAAAGAAGAGGAACTTTGGGCTAGAAGATCCATATGGTGTTAAGAGCTCTGTGGGATGTTGTGTAGGAGCTTGGAAGATAATGTTGGGAAAAGTGCAGAAGATGGAGGCCTGGCTTGTGAAATTTCAGAGGGAAGATTAAATACTCTTATCAGGGCCATTGCTATTCTAATTGTGAAGATTCTGTGGTTTTGGTTAGCTAGGGCAGAAGAATCAGCTGTGATTAACAAGATACCAGAACCACTAAAGAGAACCTTTGTGTTACTGGGACTATTGGTGCTGGTTAGCTGGAGCTAAGAAATCAGCGGTGATTAAGAAGAGACCAGCATCACTGAGATGAAATCTTCTGGGAAGTGTTTTCTGAGAGCACAGAGGCTTTGTTACACTTCCACAGTGCTGTTCATCACCAAAGAAAGTCAAGACTGGAACTCAAGCAGGTCAGGAAGCAGGAGCTGATGCAGAGGCCATGGAGGGATATTACCTACTGGTTTGCTTCCCCTGGCTTGTGTTGAACTTGGTAATGTGTAAGAATCACCTAGATGGTACTGGTTTTGAAGGCATGAAGGGGTCATGAAGAGCAGCTGAGGCTTGGCCCTGTGAGAGGCCATAGAAAGCCATTGGTGAAGGTACAGCCTCAGTTGCAATTGGTGGCCCAGGACTGAAGGGGCCATGCAAAGGAGTTGAGGCTTGGCACCATGAAGAGAACCTATGAGAGACTATTGGTGAAGCCTAGTTACAGCAGAAGACAGCAGTATCTTGGAGATGCCAGTGCCATGAGATGACCACCAAGAACAGCAGCAATGGAATACAGGCAGCTGGAGACTAGAAGACCAGGTATGTACTACAAAGGGCAGAGATGGAGAAGTGACCCAAGCTCTTGGAGGATCCCAGAAGATCCTGAATAGATCCCAGACATTGGATGGTTAGAGTTTAATTTTGCTTTTGATTGTGACTGTGCCCTGATATTTTTCTCTCTTGATGAAAGAATATATTTTAGTAGTGTCCACAGTGAATTTTTAAAAGACTTTGAATTTTAAAAGATAATGGTTATTTTAAAGGGATTAAACTTTTAATATGTAATTACCATGGGACTTTTAAAGTTATTTAGATCTTAGGGATGAATAAGAAAATAATGGTTGAGGCTTAATAGTGATATATTTGTGTATCAAGTTGACAAGGGGTCAATTGTACTTCCTGGTTTTGTGTGTCAACTTGACACAGGCTGGGGTTATCATGAAGAAAGGAGCCTCCCTTGAGGTTATTCCTCAATAAGATCCAGCTGTGGGGCATTTTATCAATTAGTGATCAAGGGTGGTAGGGCCTCTTGTGGGTGGTGCCATCCCTGGGCTGGTAGTCCTGAGTTCTATAAGAGAGCAGGCTGAGCAAGCCAGGGGAAGCAAACCAGTAAGTAACATCCCTCCATGTCCTCTGCATCAGCTCCTGCTTCTTGACCTGCTTGAATTCCAGTCCTGACTTCCTTTGGTGATGAACAGCACTGTGGAAGTGTAAGCTGAAGAAACCCTTTCCTCCTCAACTTGCTTCTTAGTCATGATGTTTTGTGCAGTAGAAACCCTGATTAAGCCAGTATGTATGTATGTATGTATGTATGTATGTATGTATGTATGTATGTATGTATGTATATAGAAGACAAAGGACAGTTTGTGGGCATTGGTTCTCCTTTTTCACCATGTGAATCCTCTCCACAATGTTAACTCATTGTGCCAGCTTGCAAGACCCAATATTAACTTTGTGAATCAATCATGGAGATCCACAATATAGCCAGTTGGCTGAGGCCACAGAGGTAGGGTTTCTCTGTTTTCAGTTCTTAGTACTGTTACCCTTAAGTACTTCTTTAGTACTATAAAACATGTTACATCCTTATGACCCAGCAGCTAATCAGAAGGAGATAATCTATAAAGTCAAAAGGGAGACAGTGGCTTCTAAGAAGGGAAAGGAACAGGATGGAGTCCAAACCTGATAGGAAGACCTTGAGTAGAAGCTTTATACAGTCACATTACCAATCACTCTAAGAAGCGTTAACATTTGAATTTTGTGTCTCCAGAAGACTAGCGAGGTTAAATTGAGAGAATAAAACTATGGAAAAGACAGGTGGGCAGAGAATGGGAAAGGGTAACAGATATAAACTCTGCATAAGCTGTGACACGCTCAGAAAATATTGTCCTTAGGTGTAGGGGAACTAACTGTTGACATCTACACTGCAGAAGACCATCGTATCAAACATCATATGATAAATGACATGCACAATCAAGGTCTTGTCCCCATTTATAAAAATTTTAAGACAAAAAAAAAAAAAACCCAAAACAATGGCCTTGGTATTATCCCTTTGTTCATTACCCAGTGTTTAAAATATATGAAAGTTTATCTGTAGGCTACTAGGAGGCAGCAAATACACACTGATACAGGCTGTGTGATGACTGTGGGCAGTTTGTCAATGTGGCATAGCTGTGAGATGAGTCTCTATGAGACAGACACCTGAGGTCTGTGCATTGCATGGTGTGATTTCTGGTAAGAGCTGGTACCACTGTATAGCATTCATCCACATATGCTAGGAGCTCGGGTGCCTGTATTTTCAGGCACAGACAGTTCTGTTTGGAAATGTGGCAGCAATATGTTAGGCGTAGCCCTAGCTGGAGGCAGATGTGAGAGGCAAAGTAACAGAAAATTCAGCTGCAGACAGAAATACCAAATTCTGGCGGTGGGGTGGGGCAGTGGTGGGGTGAAGGCTAGGTGGAGTCTTCAAAAGACCGGTGGAAATCTCTAACAGTAATTTGAATGTCTACGGATCAAACCTCAGAATATAGTAATGTGGTTCATATCTCCCTTTATAATTCCTTATGTTTCCTTTTTGCCAAACAACCACAAAAATCATATCTAATATCTCTTCTTTAAGATGCATTTCCCAGAGCTGAAGATGATTGTGTGTGTGATTGTGTGTGTGTTCTTTAGGTAGATCTCACCAAGAAAGATTTTCCAAATTCCAGAGAATATCTAAGGTACCAATGGTCTGAAAATGACCCATCCAGGGTTAGACCTGCTACAATGCCTCAGAAGTGAACCCTGCTCATATTGCAGGTAAAACACTGCCTTGTGAAATTAGTGCATTTCTTGTCCACAAATCATCTTGCATCAAGCATAGGGCTGTGCCTATGGATCTGAAGATTTTGCAAAGTAACTGTTGTAAACTTAATGTCACCGTCTCCTTTTAAAACCCTAACACCTATGAAAGAACATCGCCAGTCTCCCTCTGAGCACAACAAAGACCTCTCTCCCATTAAAGCTAAGTAAGCCAAAAACCATTCTTCTAAGTTGACTGCTTGCATGGGCAAAGCTGCCAAGTCCCCAGCCCTGGAGCCTCCGATGGTGAGCAGAGCTGCTGCTGGGTGGGGCTGGCATTCCAGGCCCAAGGAAGGAGGCATATTGTTCTGCAACTTCCAGCATTACAGCCCCTCCACCCTGAAGAGAGCTGGGTGCAGCAAACATGTTATTGCATTCACGTGTACCTTCAGTCTGGCTGGTGCAGGGAAAACAGCTATTCTGGAGGAGAGGAGGAAGGCCGGATTTGTGACTCATTCAACACAAAGAAACTTGCTTACGGAAGATGGTTTTGAAGACACAATGTTCTGACATTGTCAGCTCCCGTGGGGAGGGTGAGTGAGAGGCTCTGTGGAAGTTAAAAAATTTTATTTTCTTTTTCTGTAGTTTTCAGTATTAACACGCCTAGAGAAAAACACCAAATATTTAGAATAGGACACTTCCCCCCAGTAGACAGGAAATCATCCTCCCTTGGTCTAGTACTGGTATTAACTAAGGGTATGCGGTTTTAAAGTTAATTGATGAATTAATTTACTGTATTTACACACATACACAAATATACACACACATACACACACATACACACACACATATAGGTGTGTGTATGTGTGAGTGTGTGTGTGTGTGTGTGTGTGTGTGTGTGTGTGTGTGATGGGTATAGACAATTGTAGAAGTTGGTTCTCTCTTTCTACCATGTGTGTTTGGAGGATCAGATTCAGGTCCTCTGGGTTAGCAGGAAGCACCTTTGCCCACTGAGCCAACTTGATGGCTCTGACAAAAGGTTTTTAAGTGAAACATAGTACTTCTTTAGGTGAAAAATGCCAGACTGCAAGGCAAAAGGGTCAAATAAAATACATGTACTTTAAATTCTTATATAACAGAAAACTCATATTCTGATATTTTGAAAGAACCCATGACTTTTAAAGAGAAAAATCCAAGAATAGTTGCTAAATCCAAGCTCTTGGGTCCAAGTATGGGGAGATAAAGAGAGAGGCAGTTGGGGGAGGTTGAGCTTCTAGGACTATTTGAGAAGGGATCCCGAAGGCAGAAGGAATTTTCAGTAGAAACGTTCTAGGGTCTGGGTAGAAGTCTGCCCCATTCTAAATCGATGCACATCTATCAACTGTTTGGGGAGACTCTCTCCATGCTTGCAAAATCATTTGGCATGACTCAGAACACTAGCCAGAACTGTCTGTGGCAAATGAGCATGTACTGTATGTGGTGTGTGAATGTACACACTTCTACTGGCTCACTGAATGCTCACAGTAAGAAACCAACCCTGGGTGTTTAAAACTGAAATCAAGAATGCTCTGCCTCCTGCATCCCAATACCTCACACTCATTATTATTCACCACATTGGTACTTTTTGATTGGTACTCACCTCCATTTCTTTAATCCACAGATTTGATCCAACAGGTTTGACTAGTTAAGTTGTACTCATCACCTCTTGACTTGTTTTAATTGCTTGTGAGAATTTAACTCACCTAAACACCTTACAGATCCCAGCACTGACCTCAGGCCCCTGCCTATGCGGCATTAGATAGCATCTGACGACCTCTCCTTATCCTCTCAGGTCTTTACATACAGTTCGAGTGCAGCAGACCTTGAACTTCTAACCACAGCACGGCAGTCCATGCTGTGAGAAGTACACAGAGGCCCAGGTTGTCTGTTCTAGGCTTGCAACCATCAGATTACATGATTTTGTACACTGAGAAGTGAAACACTTTGCCTTCCTGCTGAGGGTTGGTAAAACAGTGACTGCAGGGGTGGGGGAGACCTGTGCCCAGCTCAAGACCATAGTTCCTAATGAGAAGAATGAACAGAAGCTGAGGAGCAATCCCAGGCTATTCATCTTCCTTTCCCGCTACATCTCAGGCAACTTAGAGCATCTTCAAATAGTCTGTTACATCAAAAGAACAATATTTAAATGGAAAGAAACTATTCCACCAGCTAAATACTCTCTCCTATGCCAACTTTTTGCATAAAAAATCTATAAGCTAAGCACACACACACACACACACACACATACGCACACACACACACACATACACACACACAGACACACACACACACACACACCTCTAAAACTTAACTTTGGTTTTGCTTCCTTAGGACGTAAAGTGCAAGGGAGCATGGCTTTAGCAGTGACTGCTTGAGTAGTCAGTCACATACAGACCCTACCCTGCCAGCTTTCTCCACTCTACTTTTCGACAATGTCACCTTTGCCAATGGCTGTGACCTTTGTTTCATGGTGTCAGGACAGGCTCTAAACAGGAACACATATGTGCAAGTCTATATCCAAGAAGAAATACAACTGTTCATAGAGCTGTTCATAGAAATTCCAACAGCACTGTCATTGCTAAACTTTTTTTGCATTTTCGTTTTTTTTATTAGATACTTTTTTATTTACATTTCAAATGTTGTCCCCTTTCCTGGTTCCCCCCATATAAAACACCCTATCCCATCCCTCTCTCCCCCTGCTCACCAACCTACCCACTCTGGTATTCCCCTACACCTGTGCATCTAGCCTTCTCAGGGCCAAGGGCCTCTCCCCTCTTTGATGTCCAACAAGGCTGTCCTCTGCTACATATGTGTCTAGAGCCATGGGTCCCTCCATGTGTACTCTTTGGTTTATAGTTTAGTCCCTGGGAGCTCTGGGGGAACTGGGTAGCTCATATTCTTGTTCCTTCTATGAGGCTGAGAGCTCCTTCAGCTCCTTGGGTCCTTTTTCTAGCTCCTCCATTGGGGGTCTTGTGCACAGTCCAATTATTGGATGAGAGCACACACCTCTGAATTTGTCAGGTACTGGAAGAGCCTCTCAGGAGACAGCTATATCAGCCTCCTGTCAGCAAGTGCTTGTTGGCATCCATTTTAGTGTATGGGCTTGGTGACAGTATATGGGGTGGGTCCCCAGGTGGGGCAGTCTCTGGATGGCCTTTCTCTCAGTCTCTGCTCCACACTTTGTCTCTGTATCTCCTCCCATTGGTATTTTGTTCACTCTTTTCAGAAGGACCAAAGTATCCATACTTTGGTCTTCCTTCTTTATGAGCTTCATTTGGTCTGTGAATTGTATCTTAGGTATTCCAAGCTTCTGGGCTAATATTCATTTATCAGTGGGTGCATACCATGTGTGTTCTTTTGTTATTGGGTTACCATACTCAGGATGATATTTTCCAGTTCCATCCATTTGACTAAGAGTTTCATGAATTCATTGTTTTTAATAGCTGAGTAGTATTCCATTGTGTAAATGTACCACTTTTTCTGTATCCATTCCTCGGTTGAGGGACATCTGGATCTTTCCAGCTTCTGGCTATTGTGAATAAGGCTGCTATGGACATAGTGGAGCATGTGTCCTTATTACATGTTGAAGAATCTTCTGGGTATATGCCCAGAACTGGTATAGCAGGGTCTTCCAGTAGTACTATATTCAATTTTCTGAGGAACCACCAAACTGATTTCCAGAGTGGTTCTGCCACCTTGCAATCCCACCACCAGTGGAGGAGTGTTCCTCTTTCTTCACATCCTCGCCAGCACCTGCTATCACCTGAGTTTTTGATCTTAGCTATTCTGACTGGTGTGAGGTGGAATCTTATGGTTGTTTTGATTTGCATTTCCCTGATGACTAAGGGTGTTGAATCTTTCTTTAGGTGTTTCTCGGCTATTTGGTATTCCTCAGTACAGAATTCTTTCTTTAGCTCTGTACCCCATTTTTTAATTGGGTTATTTGGTTCTCTGGAGTCTAACTTCTTGAGTTATATATTTTATGTATGTATATATATATATATATATATATATTTAACACACCCACATATATATATACATACATACATATATATATATGTTAAATTCAATTGGTCCAAATCTTCATTAGTTTCACTGTGTTTCCCTGATCTGTCCATTGATGAGAGTGGGGTGTTGAAGTCACCCACAATTATTGTGTATGCTTTGAGCTTTAGTAAAGTTTCTTTTATGAATCTGGATTCCCTTGCATTTGGAGCATAGATTTTCAGAATTGAGAGTTCTTCTTGGCACATTTTTCCTTTGATGAGTATGATGTATGCTTCCTTATCTTTTTTGATGACTTTTGGTTGAATGTTGATTTTATCCAATATTAGAATAGCTACTCCAGCTTGTTTCCTTGGACCATTTACTTGGAAAATTGTTTTTCAGCCTTTTACTCTGAGGTGATGTTTGTCTTTGACACTGTATGAAGCAAAATGCTGAGTCCTGTTTACATATCCAGTCTGTTTGTCTGTCTTTTTATTGGGGAATTGAGTCCATCGATGTTAAGAGATATTAAAGAATAGTGATTGTTGCTTCCTGTTATTTTTGATGTAATTTTTTATGTTTCTGTGGTTATCTTCTTTTGGATTTGTTGAAAGAAGATTACTTTCTTGCTTTTTCTAGGGTGTAGTTTCCCTCCTTGTGTTGGTATTTTCCATCTGTTATCCTTTGTAGGACTGGATTTGTGGAAAGATATTGTGTAAATTTGGTTTTATCATGGAATATTTTGGTTTCTCCATCTATCTTAATTGAGAGTTTTGCTGGGTATAGTAGTCTGGGCTTGCATATGTGTTCTCTTAGAGTCTGTATGAGATCTGCTCAGGATCTTCTAGCTTTCATGGTCTTTGATGAGAAGTCTGGTGTAATTCTGATCTGTTTTCCTTTATATGTTATTTGACCTTTTTCCCTTATTGCTTTTAATCTTCTTTGTTTAGTGCATTTGGTGTTTTGATTATTATATGATGGGAGGAATATCTGTTCTGGTCTAGTCTATTTGGAGTTCTGTAGGCTTCTTGTATGTTCATTGACATATCTTTCTTTAGGTTAGGGAAGTTTTCCTCTATAATTGTGTTGAAGATATTTACTGTCCCTTTAAGTTGGAATCTTTGCTCTTTTATTATTATTATTAGACATATTCTGTATTTACATTTCAAATGTTGTCCCCTTTCCTGGTTCCTCAACATCCCCCAAAAACCTCATAACCCATCTCCTCGTGCCCTGTTCCCCAATCAACCCTTTCCCACTTCCCTGTCGTGGTATTCCCCTACACTGCAGCATAGAGCCTGCCCCAGACCAGAGGCCTCTCCTCTCCTCCCTTTGATGTCCAACAAGGCCTTCCTCTACTGCCTATGGGTAATTCCATGTGTACTCTTTGGTTAATGGTTTTGTCCCTGGGAGCTCTAGGAGTACTGGGTGGCTCATATTGTTGTTCCTACTATGGCGCTGCAAACCCCTTCAGCTCCTTGGTTCCATTCTCTAGCTCCTCCATTGGGGACCCTGTGTTCAGTTCAATGGCTAGCTGAGAGTGGCCCCCTCTGTATTTGTCATGCACTAGCAGGGCCTCCCAAGTGATAGCTTTATCTGGTTCCAGTCAGCAAGTACTTGTGGGCATCGATAATAGCGTCTGGGTTTTGTAGCTGTATATGGGATGGATTCCTAGGTGGGGCAGTCTCTGGATCTTTTTTCCTTCAAACTCTGCTTCACACTTTTTATCTCCTTCTGTGGGTATTTTGTTCCCCCTTCTAAGAAGGGTCAGAGTATCCATACTTTCTTCTTCCTTCTTCTTGAGCTTCATTTGATATGTGAATTGTGTCTTGGGTATTCCAAGCTTCTGGGCTAATATCACTCTTTTCTATACCTATAATCCTTAGGGTTGGTCTTCTCATTATGTCCTGGATTTCCTGGATGTTTTGTGTCAGAAGATTTTTACATTTTGCATTTTATTTGAGTGTTGAGTCAATGTTTTCTATGGTATCTTCAGCATCTGAGATTCTCTCTTCTATCTCTTATATTCTGTTGTTGATGCTTACATCTATGACTCCTGATTTCTTTCTTAGGTTTTCTATCTCTAGAGTTGTCTCCCTTTGTGATTTCTTTATTGTTTCTATTTCCATTTTTAGATCCTGGATGGTTTTGTTCAGTCCTTCACTTGTTTGTTTGTGTTTTCCTATAATTCTTTAAAGGATTTTTGTGTTTCTTCTTTAAGGGCTTCTACCTGCTTCTACCTGTTGACCCATGCTCTCCTGTATTTCTTTAAGTGAATTATTTATGTCCTTCTTGAAGTCCACTATCAGCATCATGAGATGTGATTTTAAATCCAAATCTTGCTTTTCTGGTGTGTTGGGGTAATCAGGGCTCACTGTTGTGGGAGAACTGGGTTCAGATGATGACATATTGACTTAGTTTCTGTTGGTAATGTTCTTGCATTTGTTTTTTGCCATCTGGTTATCTCTGGTGTTAGCTGGTCTTGCTGTCTCTGACTGTGGCTTACCTGTCCTGCAAGCCTGTGTATCAGTACTCCTGGGAGACCATTTCTCTCTGGGAGGAATTTAGGTATGGAGAGCTATAGTACAGGGTCAACTCAGGTGTGCAGACAGAAACCAGAAGGATCCTGTCCCCAGTTGCTCCTTGGTTCCTGTATCCTGATGGCTCTGGGCAGGTCCCTCTTGGACCAGGAATTTGAAGAGAAGAGGTGGTCTTACCTGTTCACATAGGTCTGTAGGCACTCTTGTGCCTGAAGCTCTCTTATGGTGGTATTTGTATATGTAGCTCTGTGGCCCACAATCAGCTCTGGGCGTCAGAAGACTCCTGTCCCAGGCTGCCTCTGGGTTCTTGTGTCCTCAGAGTTTCAGGTGGGTTCCTATAAGCAGCAGGGGTGGTCCTGCCTCCACTCTCAGGCCTGTCTGCACTCTTGGGAGGCTGCTATCTTCCTGTGCTACTTGGGTATGGAGCCCTATGGCAGACGATGGTCTCCAGCCACAGACAGAAACTGGGAGCTTTTTTGCCCAAGAGTATTTCATTTATAATAAATAATAATAAGTATACTAATAAAATTGGATAGATAATATAAAATTTTGCATTAGTTTAGTGACAGTAGGGTTCTAACTTACTCTGTCCTCTGAACTAAGGGGCACTAACTCTCAAGATCATTCTTACTTGCCAGCAGTATTCACTGATTATGACACTACATGGCTTCTACTTCTACATTGTAAAACACTTCTGCAGAGAAACATATTGAATACCAGTGGCAGAATATTATATTTGCCCAATTTAGTAAATATTTGCTTGTTCCAATTATAGAAGTACACTCTTTGAAAAGAACAGTTTTGTTATCATAAGTGTTCTTATGCAGATTAGGCCCAAATGCTAAAATCAACATAAAATGATAAAAATCGAAGAGAAAAGTAGAGTGGTGGATTAAATGACATGCTCTTGAGAATTTTGTTAATTCAATAAAACACTTCCCAAATCCTTACTTATTACCAAGGTAATTTTTTAAAATAAAATATGATAAAACAATAACTAACACATCAGAATTGAACAAAACCAACAAACTGAAGGAAAGAGACTAAGAGAAAGCACAAGAAAGAGAGACCCACTGATTCACACACTCAGGAGCCCCACAAAAGCACTAAACTAGAAGCCATAGTGTAAATGCAGAGGACCTCGTGCCGACC